>NW_017619403.1:0-600000 GCF_001879475.1 Ipomoea nil
TTGTTTTGTAGCAAGTGGGTTGGTGGTTTGAAAGGTTGTGCAAGAGAGAGCATGAGTAATTTGTATGTTTTGATTGTGATTTTATTCCTTGGTTTTGCTTGAGGACAAGCAAAAGCCTAAGTGTGAGGGGGTGATGTTATCACATATTTGCTTGTTATTATAGTTATTTTTGAATCATCACAGTGATTAAGTTCTTTAATTTTGTCTATTTAATACATATTTTCCTTGCTATTATCATTTAATTATGGTTCACACTTGTTTTGAATGTTTTACGGTGTTTGTTAGTGTTTTTGAACCATTCTAGGTCAAAGATATGAGCAAGAGAAGTTCAAGGATGAGTTTTGAGCAATTTTGGACAAGTTCGGTGCCCAGAGGACTCGACGCGTCGAGCCAAAGGCTCGACACGTCGAAAATTTCCAGAAAGTCTTCCGATCGAGACCATCAGGTCTCGACGCGTCGAGCCATAGCTCGACGCGTCAAGAATGACGCGAAGAATTACTCATGCGGCAAAGCTTACTGCATGGTGGGCTGCAATGTTGGAGCAACAATTATTCCCTAATCATTGGGACACTCCTTCCTAAGTCAAAGCTTGCTAGCTATAATTACATTCCAACCAAAATAGTGGAACGGCAATTTCTTATTTTAAATATAGGAATTATAATTTGAGTCCAATTTGGTACAAGATTCCTATTTCATCTCAACTTTGTACCCACTATAAAATCCCTCCTTCCTCAACCGTAAAGAGACGAAGAGGACAGGGACCGAGAGAATTCAGAGATTCTTGGAGACAAGAAGGAGAGAAATCAAGAGCCACAAGTTGTCTTGGAAAGCAAGAAGAAGACTAGGGAGATTTGGGAAAATCGTCTGGTTAATTCTTGTACTCTTTTGATGATTTGTAATTCTTTATTTATATTTGCTATGTATAATTTAGTCATGCTTGGCTAAATTCTTTAGAGATTCTTGGGTAAAAGTGTTTATGAACCTATGTGCCTGAGCTCTCAGTTTCTTTAATATATTATTATTTGGGTTTAATACTTGTGTTGCAATCGTGATAATATTGTTTGATGCTTGTAATTAATGGCCATAGTTACTAGCTTCATAGCCATGTTTGTGTCACCAATGGGAGTTGGGGCATAAATTAGGGCACACACGATTGCACCTAATGGTTGGTCCTTGGGAAAGGGGAACTTATTAGGGGAAGTTTATTCTAGATTGTTGCCAATCGGGAGATGGTAGTAATTAGGAATAATTGAATGCTGATCTTTGATCTTATTGGGTGTTTAAGCCATGGGAGTGGAAATTCACTAGGAATAGAGATTACGGGAGTAATTCGATTCCACTTTGCATTCCCACACAAATCTTAATTCCAAACTAAATATTGCAAATGATAATTGGCACTAGGTGATTAAATACTTGAATCCCATGAATCTCAACTTCTCTCTAATTGTTTTCAAAATCCTGAACCTCTATTTTATTTTATTTATTTTATGCCAATCAATCATCTAAGTAATTGTTAGGATTAGCTCTAATGAATAAGTTAGTAACTAGTGCTTGATACAACCACTTCCCTGTGGATCGATAACTCGTACTCCGAGAATTATTTGTTTGCAAATATACTACGCATCAGCAAGTCTCCGGGCAGGGCAGCCGGCAACGCCAATTTGGGCAGCGGGTAGGTGGCGGGTCCCCCTACCCCACACTGACTCTTTTTCAATATTGGTCCCGGGATCTTTCGTGGAATCCGAAACCATGTTTAGACACTTTTAAACATAAACGACAACACCACGTAGTCAAATAATGGATCGAAATCAAGAATCATATTTAACACATCCTAATATGACTTCTAAACATAATTAACACCCGAACATGCGAAATCCCTCCCAATTATATCAAGAAAATCACAATACAAAATTCCCAATTTAACCTAGGGCTCTAATTATATTCAAATCATCAAGATCATAGTTTATCTCTAATATCAAGAAACATCAAGATTTATCAAGAACACCAGACAATCATCAAGATCCTCTTATAATCATCAAGATTATCAAGATCAACACATAAAATCATCTCATCAATCATCAAGATCATATCATAATTATTATAAGAGATTTATCAAGACACAAACATAGAGAAGGAGCCAAGGAAGAAGATCATAGCAAGGAAAATAGATTTTGTTGAGACATGGGTTACCTTTTAGCCTTAATTAGATTCCTTGGCTATTAAGGTTCTTTCTCTAAGATCTTTTCTTCTTGATTTCTCCTACGTTGGTGATAAGAGAATTCTTGGGACTTCTTGTGTGGTGATATCTATTGTGGTGTGACTTCTAGGTGCCTCCTATGTCCCTATTTATATATCTAAGAGTCCTAATTAGGGTCTGAATGGTATGGGTTTGCTAATTCTATTTCTTATAGGATTAAGGGATTGGTTTTAGGGATAAGGGTCCATGGTCTATGGTGGACCCTTCCTAGTTAATTAATGGAATTTAATTCTCTTTTTAGGGTAAGTACACTACTACAGAAAACGGTTTTAACGTCGGTTAAAATATCCCATTTAACGTCGGTTATCTTTCGACGTCGTCTTAAGAGACGTCGTAAGTAAATGATACGACGTCGGTTGAACAACCGACGTCGTATGTAATATACGGCTTCGGCTTTTGCCTAAAAGCCGAAGCCATATATATATATATATATATATATATATATATATATATATATATATATATATATATATATATATATATATATATATATATATATATATATATATATTTTAATAATTTACATACGACGTCGATTTTTAGGTAAACGCCGAAGCCGTATATATTTATTATTTTTAAAAAATAAAAAATAATTAGCCTACGGCGTCGGTTTTTAGGTAAAAACCGACGCCGTATATATATATATATATATATATATATATATATATATATATATATATATATATATATATATATATTTTAAATAATAAATATATACGGCTTCGGCTTTTACCTAAAAGCCGAAGCCGTATATATTTATTATTTTTTAAAAAAATAATAATTAACCTACGGCGTCGGTTTTTAGGTAAAAACTGACGCCGTATGTTCTTTTTTTTTTATTTTTTTTTATATGCGTTTTATGTTTTCTACCCCACCTGCATCAATTTTCAAACCCTGCGCAGCTAGCAATTTAACATTCAGCATTCAACATCAACTAATTTATTAAACTAATTCAAGCTACTAAACATAAAACTAATATAAGTACCACAATTCAACAAAACTACTAAACATTAAGCCAATAAACATAAACTAATTTTACACGTAAAGTATCAAACTATTAAACATGAAACTAATATAAAGAACACAATTCATTAAGCTAATTCAAGCTACTAAACATAAAACTAATATAAGTACCACAATTCAACAAAACTACTAAACATTAAGCCAATAAACATAAACTAATTTTAAACGTAAAGTATCAACTAAGAAGCGTTTTATTAACCCATTCATCAATAAGAAACTTAGACCATTTGTCTCTAACTTCATCAATCTCTTTTTTGTTGTAGGGCAATCTTCCTTGTCTTTCCAAAGCCTACAAAGTTCAAAAGAAATAAAATTAATAAATAAGCAAGTATTTTTAAACATTTGAAGCCAAAAGATATATTAAGAAATTACTTGCCTTATCCATTCCTTTGCTTAGATTGTTGGAAACAATTTCCAACATGAACTTCATCACATAATAACCACATTCAGTGGTTCCCTTTTGTATAGCACACTACATTGAATTACAATAAAAATAAAATAAATTAATAAAAAAAACAATAAGTTTGCATGTTTTACAAAGTGAATGAAGTACTTACCGAACATATAGTCCATTTTGGTGAACGATTTTGTTTCTTTCCACTCATCATGTTTGTTGCAGTCATACACCTATTAATATAAGACATAGAATATATATAAATACTTGGCATCACTAGTTTAATGATAACTATTAATTAATTATATAAATTTACATACGTTTCCATTATATGTTTAATGTCTTCACGCAGCCCATGACCAAGTGAATCAAACCAAAAAATTTCATTTAGTCGAGGACAAATCGCCATCAACATCCAATGCTCACTACAAATAAATAATTTATTAGTTTTAAGTGAATATAATATATAATAAAAATATATTATATATAAGTACTTTTATTTAAAACGTAATTAATACTTACTTGAGAACATATGGGGCTAAGTATACCAATTTCTTCCCCGACTGCATGGTGGCATTTATATATGATTTCCTGTCTTCCATATTATTCATTTGTGGTTGAATCCAATATGGATCTAGGAAGCCATACGTGTCTTTTGATGCCAACTCAAAACTAATGTAAATACCCCTATTCACAAACACAACCAATTATATATAGATTACCAACTATATAAATATAAAACTATTATGAATAAATAATACTAAAGAACTTATTACCTCATAAAGAACTGAATTAGAGAAACATCGATGGTCTCCATATTTAAGAAACGCATTATCTCATCACTTAGAAGGTGCAAGTCATAGTCAATGTTGCCCATAATACCACGAGCCACATGGACCACAAGAGGGTGTTCAAAACGGCGAGCTATTGAAAAGGCCTTTTTGCATCCATCAGTCAAAGAATCATCATCAGGTATAGTGAATTGTTGATGAACGGATTGCACACCCGAATGAAAAGTCAATTTGGTCTTTTCTTTTGACTGTGAATTATAATACAAGTAAGAATTATTATTTTAAAAAGTAAATTACTTACTATTTTAAAATAGAAATATTTTCAGTATACATACCACATCAACTTTAGTACATAACTCTACCAGCTTCTTTGGCCAAGCAATAAAGTGTTGAATTGCATCACCTACAAGCTGAACCTCACTGGTGGGGATTGGTACATGTGCACTTGGATCACTAACTTCATTTACGCTCACCTTCACATGATTTATATCCAGTACAACCCCATGAACCTGTCCACCACTGTAAGCTGTCCCATATGCTACTGGACGTCTAATTGGATCTTCTAAGAACAGTTGACATCGTGCCCCTAACTACAATAATTTTTAATTAAAAATCATATAAAATTTTATTGATAAATAATAATAAGATAACTTTAAACGAATACTTACAGCCGGTAAATTACTAAAAGGGTATGGGGAACTAGCTTTGTCACTTGGAGGTAGTGACACAACATCCACACATACGTCATCCACCTACTTTGCTTGTAAAGGAGTCTGCATAGCACTAAATTTCAACATCATACTAGCTATTTTTGCCTCAAATTGCTCAGTTAATCGTTGACCAAATTCCTCCCGTTCAGAAATATTTTGCTGCTTTTGTTTCTCTAACGCTACTGCAACAGCATCATCAACCATTTGTTGAACATCTTCAGGAGGCTTTTCGCGACGTTTTGCATGGCCAAATACACTTTTGAAGCCATGTCCTCTTCCCATGGCTCTAACACGTCCAGAATGCTCATCAGTACCCAATGCAACAGTCAATGAATCTTGTCTTCCTTTCTCAACAAATTCTCCTTGAGAAATTTGGATCTCAAGAGCATCCTAACATATATAAAAATTATTCAATAATAATTACTATTACTTTAGTAAATGACAACATATTTACTTACAATTTTTTCCGCCACCAATCTTGTTGATTCAGTGCGATAATTTCCTGACTTGTCAATTCTTGCTTTCTTCCACTTTTCGGCTCTACGTGGAGGACTTGGAGGACTCATTGTATACGTCGGATCTGCATCAGCCAACGCTTGTTTTTCTTTCAACTTCTCATCCATCATCATCTTCTCCAACCTTTTATAACCTCCTCGAGCTAAAAGATGTGGATGAATATTCTTAGCTTGTATGTCTTGATATTTTTTTCTTTTTGCCTATATAAATACAAAATATTAATCAAACTCTTTACATGTCCCTCATAATAATGATAGAGTTTATGTTGGAAATATTGATAGAATAATAACGATACCTCATATGCTGAACCTGTATGCGACTTTACAAACTCATCCCATGTCTCTTGTTCAATGAAGTTGTATTTTATACATGGGCTCATACCTGCAAAACTACCGTATATATACTTGCTCACCAATTTCGCTTTAAAATCTTTCCACCGATCACCCACATATCTTAACCATACTCTCCTCATATCAGTTGTGTCGGGAATATCATAAGTATTCTGCAAAACAAAATTATTTATTAGTTAGAAATGTAATTATAGAAACTTTATGAATAAATCAAAATCTTACAAAATTAAAAGTTACCAGGATTTGTTTCCAAATAGTACTCTTAATATTTTCTGGGACATTCGGCCATTCATCTATGGTGATAGGAGTATGTATTCGTCCCACTAATGCAACATAACTTTTAAATGCACTGCCTTCTGGCCCGTAGACAGGCTCCAATCCATCAAGCTCAATGTGGTGTTTCCCTTCAGTAGAACGCTGCAGAATGAGTTTTTGCATACGAGTGGCGCCCCTCGTCTTAGAAGTAGTATTACTACTTTGAGTAGTATGAGTATCTTGTGCAGTACCATCCTCTGTAGTACCATCACCATTTGCTGAATCCATACGCCTGTTTAGAAACAAAAATTATTAGAATATATAAAAGTACTACAATAAGAAAACTAAAAAACAAAATAAATAGCGGGCATTACATGTAATAATCAATTCTCCCATATCCCTTCATGATGATCATCTCGTGATGCATGTACTTCATCTATCTCATTATCAATAATAGTGGGCAATAAACTTGAAGAAAATGGTGGTATTTCCTCAATATCAAAACTAACATCTTCATTCTCATCTCTAGTAATTTGTCTCTTTCCATGAAGAACAATTGACCATTTTTTGTCACAAGGATCACTAATATAAAAGACTTGTTTTGCTTGGGATGCCATTATGAACTGCTCATTTTTGTGCCCTTCACAATGTCTAAAAGAGTTCCAACAAGACTATCACATACATTTTTCTCCACATGCATCACATCAATACTATGTCTCACATCTAGTGTCTTCCAATATGGAAGATCAAAAAATATAGATTTCTTTTTCCACGGACTCTTCTCATTTGTAGGTATCTTTTTTGACCTCTTACCTCTTTGAGATTGAAGCTTTTGAGTCTTACCAAAAGTAACATTGATGCATTCAACTCGTTCATAAACTTGATTACCTGTTAATGGTTGTGGAACATCTGTATAGTCTTGAACGCCATTGAATGCCTTTTTTAATTTTCTATAAGGGTGAAATTTATCAAGAAATCTCCGATGCCCCATGTATACAGTCTTTCTACCATGAACCAGTTGATGATAACAGGTATTATTTTCACATATGGGGCATGCCTTATGACCTTTGACACTATATCCAGACAAGTTACCATAAGCTGGAAAGTCATTGATTATGCAAAAAAGCATTGCATGCAACTTAAAAGTCTCCTTCCGGTATGCGTCAAACACTAACACACCTTCATCCCATAATTGCTTCAAGTCATCAATCAAAGGCGCCAAAAAAACATCTATATCATTGCCTGGTTGTTTTGGCCCAGAAATCATCAAGCTTAATAATATGTATTTGCGTTTCATACACAACCATGGGGGTAGATTATAAATTATCAACATAACTGGCCACGAGCTATGCTTGCTACTTAGGTTCCCGTGAGGGTTAATACCATCAGTACAAAGTCCAAGTCTAAGATTTCTCGACTCGTGGCCAAATTCAGGAAATGCATTATCAAATGTTATCCATTGAGAAGAATCAGTCGGGTGTCGAAGCTTGCCATCGGAAATTCTTTCATCTGCATGCCATGATAAGTTCTTCGCATCGCTTGGATTTGCAAACATGCGCTTAAATCTTGGAAGAATTGGGAGATACCACAAAACTTTAGCTGGTGGACTTTTCAAACGTACTTTAACACTCTCTCTTGTTTTATAACGAGATGCCCCGCATATTGGACATGCATGCAAGTCTTTGTAATCATTCCTAAACAATATGCAATCGTTAGGGCAAGCATGTATTTTTTTGTATCCCATACCCATGGGACACAACATCTTTTTGGCATCATATGTACTCTTGGGAAGTTCATTACCATCTGGAAGCATATCATTGACTATTTTAAGTAAAGCAGTAAAGCTCTTGTCGCTCCACCCATTCCCAGCTTTCAAGTTGAATAATTTTAATACAGCAGATAATCTGGTATATTTACTACACCCTGGCCATAAAGGTTGTTTTGAATCATTCAATAATTCATCCAACTCATTTGACCGATTGGTAAACTCTTCTCCAACATCGCGAAACATTTCATCCAACCGATCTTCAGACTCATCATCTTCATTGTCAACATACATGTTAGATGTTGTAGCCACATCGCTTTCACCGTGCCAAATCCATTGTGTATAATATGGATTAATCCCATTAACAATTAGATCATCATATATGTCTTCTTCACCTAACCTTTTCTGATTACAACATTCCGTACAAGGACAGAAGAACCTCTTATTATTATTCGGAAGGTTATTATTTGCAAACTGTAAAAAATTTCTAACTCCATCTTCATATTCCTGATTAAGTCGATTAGCTTTCATCCAACTTTTATCCATCACAAGCCAATCTAAAATAATAATAACCTAGTTAAACATTTGTTAACAACATTTTAACAAATTTATATAATTATAACTACTACAACAACTACACTATATTCATTTCGGCCAACTAGTATTACATTTTTCTCACAACATTTTAAGTTAAATTATTTGGTAAGTTATATACTTGAAAAAGGCAAATTATGGACCAAGATTCACCTAGCATGGTGGGCCTTGGTCCAAAACAACATCATTTTATATTAAGTATCAACTAGTGCAATATATTCAATATATAACATCATCATGTATTATACACTTAACTTGTTCACTTAAATTATTTGATAAGTTATATACTTGAAAAGGCAAATTATGGACCAAGATTCACCTAGCATGGTGGGCCTTGGTACAAAACAACATCATTTTATATTAAGTATCAACTAGTGCAATATATTCAATATATAACATCATCATGTATTATACACTTAGCTTGTTCACTTAAATTATTTGATAAGTTATATACTTGAAAAGGCAAATTATGGACCAAGATTCACCTAGCATGGTGGGTCTTGGTCCAAAACAACATCATTTTATATTAAGTATCAACTAGTGCAATATATTCAATATATAACATCATCATGTATTATACACTTTAGCTTGTTCACTTAAATTATTTGATAAGTTATATACTTGAAAAGACAAATTATGGACCAAGATTCACCTAGCATGGTGGGCCTTGGTCCAAAACAACATCATTTTATATTAAGTATCAACTAGTGCAATATATTCAATATATAACATCATCATGTATTATACACTTAGCTTGTTCACTTAAATTATTTGATAAGTTATATACTTGAAAAGGCAAATTATGGACCAAGATTCACCTAGCATGGTGGGTCTTGGTCCAAAACAACATCATTTTATATTAAGTATCAACTAGTGCAATATATTCAATATATAACATCATCATGTATTATACACTTAGCTTGTTCACTTAAATTATTTGATAAGTTATATACTTGAAAAGGCAAATTATGGACCAAGATTCACCTAGCATGGTGGGCCTTGGTCCAAAACAACATCATTTTATATTAAGTATCAACTAGTGCAATATATTCAATATATAACATCATTATGTATTTTACACTTAGCTTGTTCACTTAAATTATTTGATAAGTTATATACTTGAAAAGGCAAATTATGGACCAAGATTCACCTAGCATGGTGGGTCTTGGTCCAAAACAACATCATTTTATATTAAGTATCAACTAGTGCAATATATTCAATATATAACATCATCATGTATTATACACTTAGCTTGTTCACTTAAATTATTTGATAAGTTATATACTTGAAAAGGCAAATTATGGACCAAGATTCACCTAGCATGGTGGGCCTTGGTCCAAAACAACATCATTTTATATTAAGTATCAACTAGTGCAATATATTCAATATATAACATCATTATGTATTTTACACTTAGCTTGTTCACTTAAATTATTTGATAAGTTATATACTTGAAAAGGCAAATTATGGACCAAGATTCACCTAGCATGGTGGGTCTTGGTCCAAAACAACATCATTTTATATTAAGTATCAACTAGTGCAATATATTCAATATATAACATCATCATGTATTATACACTTAGTTTGTTCACTTAAATTATTTGATAAGTTATATACTTGAAAAGGCAAATTATGGACCAAGATTCACCTAGCATGGTGGGACTTGGTCCAAAACAACATCATTTTATATTAAGTATCAACTAGTGCAATATATTCAATATATAACATCATCATGTATTATACACTTAGCTTGTTCACTTAAATTATTTGATAAGTTATATACTTGAAAAGGCAAATTATGGACCAAGATTCACCTAGCATGGTGGGCCTTGGTCCAAAACAACATCATTTTATATACACAATAATAATATTTCAAGATATACACAATAATATATAAACAAAATTTCATAAAATTCCACATATACACACAACAATTCATAATTGACCCACTAACTTATAAAATTAAATATATACACAATTATTCCTAAAATTTCGAAAATATACACAATAATAATATATAAAATTCAAAATTCAAAAAATATATATACATAACCATTTTTAATTTATAATATATGTATATATATATATATATATATATATTAAAAATTGGTTTTTATTATATATATATATATATATATTATATATTAAAAATGGTTTTTTTTTTCTATATATATATATATATATATATATATATATATATATATATATGTATATATATATATATATATATATATATATATATATGTACGTACCTTGCGACGACGTTGTTGGGCGACCGGCGACGACGTTGGGCGACGGCGAGGACGGCGGCTTAGGGCGACGGCGAGGACGACGGCGAGCGAGGCCGAGGCCGAAGACGACGGCACTGTTGCGAGCGAGGCCGAGGACGACGTCGACGTGCGGAGAGCGAGGCCGACGGCAGTGGACGACGGCTTAGGTGGCGGTGGAGAGCATCGGTGGCGTAGGGCGTTCGGCGGCGGTGGCGTACGGCGTTTGGAGCAGTGAGCTGAGGAGTGAGCTGGAGCTAGGGCGTTTGGAGCAATGTTGAGCAGTGAGCTGGAGCTAGCTAGGGCGTTTGGAGTAGTATGTACCTCGCTTCATAAATTTTTTTTTTTTAATTTATGTATACGGCGTCGGCGTTATACGACGCCGACGCCGTATCCCATTTAAATATTTTTTTTTTTAATTATAGTAGATACGGCGTCGGAGATTAATTCTCCGACGCCGTATCTACTATTTATTTTTTATTTTTTTTTAAAAATTCGAGTATACGGCGTCAGCGATATACGTCGCCGACGACGTATACCATTTTAATTTTTTTTAATTATACGATACGGCGTCGGAGATTTAACTCCGACGCCGTATCTCCTATTTATTATTATTATTTTTTTTTAATTTGAGTATACGGCGTCGGCGTTATACGTCGCCGACGCCGTATACCATTTTTATTTATTTTTTTTAATTATTAGAGATACGGCGTCGGAGATTAATTCTCCGACGCCGTATCTACTATTTATTATTATTTTTTTTTTAAATTCAAGTATACGGCGTCGGCGATATACGTCGCCGACGCCGTATACCATATATATATATATATATATTTTATTTGAGATACGGAGTCGGCAACGTATAACGCCGACGTCGTATCTCGTATTTATTTTTTATTTAATATACGGCATCGGCCATACCAAATAACCGACGTCATATGTATTTTTTAAAAAAATAAAAAATAATTTTAAATATTTAACGTCGGATTTTCAAAAAACCGACGTTATAATGTAGACGTTAAATCCGTTTTCTGTAGTAGTGGTAATTAAATAATTAGTTTGGGTTAGAGGCCGTAACACGGGGTGTTACACCCTACCCCCCTTACAAGAGGCTTCGTCCCCGAAGCCGGTGCATGGATCCATTCTTTCACCCCGGGACGTCACGTGTTTTGGCCTCCTGGTTAGGAAATGTGGCTCCACGTGTCGTTGTTGCTGGGGTAGAGTGGAGCTTTGGTGAGGTGGTGTTTGGAGGGGTTTTGGGTCTACCTTGGTTTCTTGCTCCCGAGCTAGATGCCCCGCGTATGCCCAACATGGCCTCGATTGTTGCCACCCTTCGATCTAATGCACGTGTTGCGTGGATTAGGGATGAGAGCCCTTCATCCATGATTTGGTTTTGCCGGGTGAGTTGCGTGAGGATGCGCTCGTTGGCTTCGGCAGTCGCCTGGAGGTTTACGGCTTGGTTTGTTCCTCCATTATTGAGTTGGTCTCAAAGGTCCCCGGGCCTCCCGTTATTGAACTGTTCTTGGAGGTCCCCCCCCCCCCCCCCCCCCCCCCCACATGATTGTTGGTGAGTTGGTCTCAAAGGTCACCTGAGGCGTTGCCGTTGTTCAAGTTGCGGGAACCGTGGGAGCTGCCGAACACCATTCTTTCAAGCTTGCTGTTGAAAGGGAGAGTGAGTTGTGTGTGTAGTCGCCTGCTTGAGTGTTGGACTCAGTTACTCAGGCTCTCAATGAAAGCACCAATGACTGTAACACCCCGTGTTACGACTTCTAACCCAAACTAATTATTTAATTACTTATCCATAAAAGAGAGTTAAATTCCCTTAATTAATTAGGAAGGGTCCACCATACACCATTGACCCTTATCCCTAAACCAAACCCTTAATCCTATAAAGAATAGAATTAGTAAATCCATACAAAGCAGACCCTGATTAGGACTCTTAGATATATATATATATGGACATAGGAGGCACCTAGAATTCACACCACAATAGCTTTCACCACACAAGAATTCCCAAGAATTCCCCTATCACCAAACGTAGGAGAAATCAAGAAGAGGAGATCTTAGAGAAATAACCTTTATAGCCAAGGATTCTAATTAAGGCTAAGAGGTAACCCATGTCTCAACAAAACCTATTTTCCTTGCTATCTCTTTTTCTTTGGCTCCTTTGATATGCAATTCTATGCTTGTGTCTTTATAAGGCTTTTATGATGATTATGAGATAATCTTGATATTGATGAAATGATCTTGATGTTATGTGATCTTGATAATCTTGATGTTTATAAGGTGATCTTGATAATTATGTGTTGATCTTGATAATCTTGATGTTCTTGATTTTTAAAGATAAAGTTATGATCTTGTGATTTAAATATGATTAGAGCCCTAGGTTAAATCGTGGATTTTGTATTGTGTTATTCTTGGTATATTTGGGTGGGATTTTGCATGTTCGGGTATTGAGTCTTGTTTATGTTTAGAAGTCATGTTAGGATGCAATTAACGTGATTCTTGGGGCTTTAATCCATTGCTTGATTATGTGGTGTTGTCGTTTGTGTTTAAATGTGTCTAGACATGGTTTCGGGTTCCACGAAAGATCCCGGGACCAAATTATTACAAAAGAGTCAGTGGGGGGTAGGTGGGGGTAGGGGAACCCGCCACCTACCCGCTGCCCCAATTGGTGTCGCCAACAGCGGGCAGCCGGTGGGCAGGCGACTACCAGCCGGGCACCCGCTACCCAGAAGGACGCCGCCTGTAACACCCCGAAATTTTAAGACTTTTGAAGCTTATATAATAAAGGTGAAATCTCATTAATTCCCAAACATAATATGAAGAGTACGGGGTGCTATGCCACACCTGAGCTAGAGAACTCAGGTGCACATGCTAACTAACTATTATCCTCAATAATGTAAATACATAATCATGGCACGCAGGCCGAAAGGGAAATTAACTACTTCTACGCTTCAAGGTTCTAGCGCGCTACAGTGTCTACTCTTCTGTGCCTGAAAGCCAAATATATCTGTTCAGCGAGAGATGCTGGTAACCCACTCCAACGCGTTGAAATACGATACATATAGATATATATACATAGATATACGAAAACCATTTCGAAGCATGAAGATATATCGTAAGAGACTCTAGCTTTCAAAACAGGGAATAGACTCGACAGATAGGGATAAGCACAGTCAACAGTTATGCCAAGCATATATGGTTTTCCAGTATAGAGAGCAGGCACGATAGATAGAAATAAGCACATAACCAAGCATATACAGTTGCTAGCATAAATCCTATAGTCACGTTCTTAAAACACACATAACAACATCTTATCCACTTCTCATCACATAAGCACACTTTGTTGGTGCCACAGGACCAATCGCATGCCCATACATGAGGGTCAGCGCATATAGCTCTGACACGGCCCCGCAGCACCCTGCCCCGTATCGCAACACGGAGGGGTCGATCGCAACCGACATGAACCGCAACTCATCATAGTTTGATCGCAACCAAACAGTGGACCGCAGCCCAAGAGTATGTCATCTGACCGCAGCCAGGAAATATGAACCGCAGCTCATGTAGAAACGTTTGATCGCAACCAAACGGTGGACCGCAGCCCAAGAGTGTAAATCTGACCGCAGCCAGCTTCTGAACCGCAGCTCAGGAATAACCAATCCAATCGCAACCGGATTGGGGTATCATGCACACATAACACATAGCAAGCACATGCAACCCACATTAACACATTGGGAAGGGGGGAGAAAACGTATAACAAAACCTATGCGTGATCCTTCACATACTAAGAATAATCCTAAGGGGTACATACTTCTTTTACCTAGGTCAACGGGATACCAATTCAACTAGCATGCAATATATAAGACTCATACAACCTACGAACGGTACCCGAAATATCAAACTAGACATAGGCACGATAGAAGGAGTCCGTTGGGACGCCACGGGGGTCGGGGGAACATCAAACGGGGAAGCCAAAATCCCGAAGTGGGGTATTTTCCAGCGGGTAGCCGGTGGGTGAGGGTTCACCCGCCGGCTGCCCGCCAGTAGCGTGATTCCGGGCAGCGGGTGCCCGGCGGGCAACTGCCCGCCCGCCGGCTGCCCGCTGCCAGTGTTGCCCATATTGGCCACGGGTAGGTGGCGGGTCCCCTACCCCCACTTACCCCCCACTGACTCTTTTACCACAGAAAACGCCCCGGGAACCATTGTGGAACCCGAAACCATGCTTAGATACTTTTAAACGTAATTGACAACAACACATAGACAATTAACGGATCCCAAAAGCGAGAACATATGGCACATAACCTATCATGCTTTTCTAAACATAATCAACACCCAAACATGCAAATTCCCACCCAATATACCAAGAATAGCACCATACGAGTTTCCCGATACAACCTAGGGTTCTAATTACTTTTATTTCAACAAGAACACAATTCATCTTCTAATATCAAGATTCGGTAGGAATATCACATAAACATCAAGAGCATCATATAATCATCAAGAATATCAAGAACACCACATAATCATCAAGAACCTCTTATCATCAAGATTACCCATAGAATCATAACACCAATTATCGATATCATTATAACGAATCATCAACACACAAGAATATGGGGGAAATCCTAAGAGGGGAATCATAGCTATGAAAATAGGTTTTGTTGAGACATGGGTTACCTCTTAGCCTTAATTAATTCCTTGGCTATGAAGGGTCTTTCTTTAAGCTTTCTTCTTTCTTGATTCCTCCTAGGGAAATTCTTGGAATTCTTGGTGTGGTGAGAGATTATTGTGGTGGGGGGTTCTAGGTGCCTCCTATGTTCCCTATTTATATATCTAAGATTCTTACTTAGGGTCCAAATACTATAAGCTTGCTAACTCTATTCCTTTTAGGATTAGGGGTTAGGTTTAGAGATGAGGGCCCACGGACTATGGTGGGCCTTTTCTTAATTAATTATTATAATTTAATTCTTTCTTTTGGGCAATTGATTAATTGGTTTTAGGGGTCGTAACACGGGGTGTTACACCACCGGCGGGTCCTCCACCCGCCTGCCACCCGTAGGTTTTGCCCAGTGTGGATGGTGGTTTTCCCCGTTTCATGTTTCCCCATTCCCCGTGGTGTCCCAACGGACCCCGTTTGTCATGCCTGAGTCTAGTGTGATGTTTCGGGTACCATTCGTAGGATAAAAGAGTCTTGTGTATGGCATGCTAGTTGAATTGGTATCCCGTTGGCCTAGGTGAAAAATATATGAACCCCTTAGGAATATTCCTAGTATGTGGATGACCACGCATAAGTTTTATTTATACGTTTTCCCCCCTTCCCAATGTGCTAATGTGGGTTGCATGTGTTTGCTATGTGTTATGTGTGCATGATACCCCAATTTGGTTGCGATCAAATTGGCTATACGGGCAGTTGGATGGGTTGAGAACCATCGGCTGTTAACCAGGCCGGTTGCGATCGGTCAGGTATATAAATATTATATAGGGCTGCGGTCCACCGTTTGGTTGCGATCAAACGTTATAAATGAGCTACGGTTCATAATCTGGTTGCGATCAGAAATACACTTTTTGGGCTGCAATCCACCGTTTGGTTGCGATCAAACGTTATGATGAGCTGCGGTTCATCGGTTGGTTGCGATCAACCCCTTCGTGCTGCGTTACGAGGCAGGGTGCTGCGGGGCCGTGTTAGTGCTATGTGCGCTGACCCTCATGTATGGGCATGCGATTGGTCCTGTGGCGCCACCAAAGTCTGCTTATGTGTTGAGATAATGGTTGAATACTGATATGGTGATGTGTGACCTTAGGGTGTATGCTAGTATCTTTATCTGTATTATTATAACTGATAAATGTGCTTGTCCTTACCTGTTGAGTCTATTCTCGGTTTTAAAGCTAGAGTCTCCTAAGTATATATCTTCCGGCTCCAAAATGGTTTTCCTATATCTATCTATATAAGTATATATATATATATATATATATATATATATATATATATATATACACCTATATTGTATTATTTTAACGCGTTGGAGTGGGTTACCAGCATTATTCGCTGAACAGATATATTTGGCTTTCAGGCACAGATGAGTAGCTCCGGAGCGTGCTAGAGGACCCAAGGCTTAGATATTTAGTTAGCTTCATTTTCGATATGCGTGCCATGATGATGTAATGACATTGTTTTGAGGATAATTAGATAGTTTAGCCTGTGCATCTGAGTTCTCCAGCTCAGATGTGGCATAGCACCCCAAACACTTATGTTTAGTATACTCTGTTTTTGGGATTTAATGATAGTGTTACCTTCATTTCATAAGCTTTGAAAATTTAAAATTTTAGGGGTGTTACAATGACGGTAAGTATGTTACCGGAAATATAATCTGAGAATAATGAATTGTTGTATTGCTAAGTTTTTCAGTACAGAATATTGAACGTGTCCCCACATGCTACATGGGTTCAGCTTTTATACTGTACAATTGTGATGGCTACAATAAAGGCACTAACGACCTCCTAATAAGTACAACGGCTCCTCATCATAAGTTCCTGCTCCTCAGTAATTATTGTGCGTTCCTTCTTAATTGCTCTTTGATGAGGCGCTAATGCGTTGGACTCTAAGAATCGTTCCAACTCTTGATCGCTACCCACTATCCATATTGATTGCTTTGACTGTCATCATTGCTCTGATGGGTTAGACCGAGTGCACCGGGTCGGATCCAGTACCTTGTCCAATTATCCTGTCAGTGACAGCCAATGATATGGACAACATATATAATGGAAGGTTACCTTGGCTGCGCAACATACAATACAAGAACATATATATAAAAGGAAAAGAAATACCAAAATGCTGGAAATTATTCATCAAATCAGTTTTGCTAATCTCCTAATTAAGATAGTACGTCAAAGTTTGAGTAAATACCAGCGGAAGTCCTCTGACTTTGGTGGCATTTTCACTTTTAGTCCTCAACTTTTAAATCAACCATTCTTAGTCCTCTTACTTTTTGTTTCTAGCCATCTATGGTCATTCCGTTAAACTTGATCATCTAATGCCGTTTTCTCAATGATAATTCAGCCCTTTCATAATTAATTTATTAATTATTGTGTTTAATTCAAGTATTCAAGGGACTTGGAAGAATTCAGGTTGAGAAGTGATTGGAGATTATTGGGAACTGTATAGAAAGACAGATCTAAAGTTCTCAGCACTGGCAACTTTGTAATTGACTCTAGCCAATCTAAAGTTTGATAGAGGTTTGTAAATTTCAAGTTGAGGTATTCCAAAGAAGCAAGACCAGAAATCCATTGTAAAGTGGCACCCATTGAGAGAAAATTGTTTTCAAAGTCGAGATATTTTATGGTGGAAATATTTCCTAAATGAGGAGAATGAGAGTTGAATTATCTGAACAGTTACAACTGAATGAGAATACATCAGAGATAAAAGATAACTTGACGTGAAACTCTCCTATCTAATAGAGAGCTCAGGTCAATTAAATCTAAACCACATAAATAAAGAAATATAAAACTATATACTATAACATTTATTAACACCCCCCCTCAAGCTCAAGGGTGGTGCGAGACGACATTGAGCTTGTCGCGAAGAAGCGTGAACCTAGGTCCCGTGAGAGGTTTAGTAAAGATGTCTGCAAGCTGGTCCTTCGTAGAGACAAAGTTGATGACAAAGTTGACGACGAAGTCTCCAGAGGCAACCTTATCCCGGACAAAGTGATAATCAATCTCGACGTGTTTGGTCCTTGCATGAAACACGGGATTGGCACAAAGATAAGTTGCCCCAAGGTTGTCACACCAAAGAGTAGCTGGCTCGGAAGAGTGAAGTCCTAGTTCACGAAGTAGAGACACAACCCAAGTAACCTCTGCAGAAACATCAGCAAGGGCTTTGTACTCATCTTCTGTGGATGATCGAGCTACTGTTCGTTGCTTTCTGGATAACCAGGATATTAGGTTAGAACCAAGAAACACTGCATAGCCACTGGTGCTCTTCCTGTCAATCGGGCAACCTGCCCAGTCAGAGTCTGAGAAAGCATGTATGGCTGTTGACGTTGATGAAGTAATACGCAATCCATAACTGATAGTGCCTTTTATGTAGCGTAACATCCGTTTTTCCATGCCCCAATGCTCATCTGTCGGTGAATGCATGAACTGACACAGGCGATTCACATCGTAGGACAAATCCGGGCGTGTGATCGTTAAGTACTGCAGTACCCCAACAATACGCCGGTAGTGTGTTGGGTTGTCATAAGAAGTTGTTGTAGAGACGGCTGATGTTGTGACTGATGCCGGTGTGGTGAGGGATTTGCAGTCAAGCATCCCAACACGGTTCAGTAGGTCTGTCATGTACCGCCGTTGAGAGATAATGAACCCACTATATGTAGATATGGTCTCGATTCCCAAAAAGAAGCCCGGTTTGCCCAAGTCTCGGATTTTAAAGGTAGATGCTAGACGATGTAGTAAGGTGTTGATTAACAGTGCATCATTCCCCATCATGATGATGTCATCAACGTAGACTAGTAAAAACACCCGAGACGCGCCTGACGTGTAATGAAACAACGAGACATCTGTCTTCGACGATGCAAACCCTGCAAGGAGTAAGAAATCATGTAGCCTTTTGAACCAAGCCCGTGGGGCCTGCTTCAAACCATATAGTGAGCACTGCAGATGGCATACGTGATCCGGGTGTGCTGGATCTTCGTAACCAGGCGGCTGCTTCATGTACACAGTCTCGGCTAAGTGCCCATTTAGGAAGGCATTATGCACGTCTAACTGGCGCATCGTCCAGTTGGATGAAATAGCAAGTGAAAAGAGCAGTTGTACAGTGGTCGGCTTAACCACTGGGCTGTAGGTGTCGAAGAAATCCTCGCCTGCTACCTGGTTGAACCCTTTGGCTACCAGACGGGCCTTATAGCACTCAACTGAACCATCAGCTGTGCGTTTGGTGCGGAACACCCATTTGCAGCCAATAATGTTCATGTGGGGTTCTGGAGCAACCAAACGCCAAGTGCTGTTGTGAAGAAGCGCATTGAACTCCTGGTCCATGGCCTCTCGCCACTGTGGATGGCCTACACCCTGGGAATAACACGTTGGATCAGTTGTGACGTGTAAAGCCTGAAATTGCTCATCTGTGCCCCGAGTCTGATGACGAAGGCGCATCACATGACCACGGTCTTGAGGCTCGGTACGACGCCGTTTTGTCTTAGCACGAGGTGGTGCCGTGACAGCTTGAGGCATGGGTTCACGTGCTAAGGGCACGGGTTGAGCCTCTGGTACCGGGATGATGCTAGTTGGTGGGGCCATCAGGGCAAGTCGTGGGACTATGGGCCCGGATGCCCACGGCAGAGAGGCAGGCAGTATAGACGAGACGGGTGTTCTAATTGCAAATGGGAACACCGTCTCGTCAAACCGAACGTGACGACAGATATAAACCTTCCCAGTTGAACGGTCCATGCACCTATATCCCCTAAAAGACGGGGGGTAGCCAAGGAAGATGCAGGGTGCTGAGCGATATTCCACCTCATGCCGATTATATGGCCTTAGGTAGGGATAGCACTGGCACCCGAAAATTCGAAGAAACGTGTATGGAGGAGACACTTTGTGTAGGCGAGAGTAGGGGCTGTCAAAGTTTAATACTGGTGTAGGAAGATAATTTATTAGACACGTGGCAGTTTCGAAGGCAAAGTCCCAATACTCAAGTGGTACTGAGCCTTCAGCAAGTAGAGCAAGACCCGTTTCGATAATATGCCTATTACGGCGCTCAACTCGCCCGTTTTGTTCATGTGTGTAGGCACATGACTGCCGATGATGGATACCCAGTGTTTGAAACATTGTTTGTAATTTTTTTGTACTCACCCCCTAAATCCGATTGGACACATTTGATAGAGCGCGAGAATTGTCGCTCTACCAACACCCGAAACAGTTCAAAAGTTTTATAAACATCAGATTTTACCCGTAACGGATAAAACCAACAGAACCGGGAGTAATCGTCTACAAACAGTAAAAAGTAGCGATTACCACTAGAAGAGACTACCGGAGCCGGGCCCCATACATCAGTGAAAATTAAATCTAAAACATTTGTACTAGATTTATGAACTCTATCTAATTTAAAACGGGACGACTTGCCGAGGTGACAAGCCGTGCATGACTCCGCGGATTTTGACTTATTTGATGAAACTGGACAATCTTTAAGAATGTGTTTCTGGACGACCCCATGCGGGTGACCTAGCCTTCGGTGCCAAACGTCTGGTGTGGCCCGGGAACTGACGAACGCAAACTGAGTGTTTGACAACGGAAGCTTATATAATCCCCCGGAAGTTGGTCCCTTAAGCAGAATGTCCCTGGTTTTGGAATCCTTCACAATAAAACAGTCATTATGAAACTCAAAGTAAACACTATTTTCTTTTGTAAATTTTTGTACGGAAAGTAAAGGGACTGATAGACGCGGAACATGTAACACATTGGAAAAATTTAAACACTTTGACACGGACGGGATCGATGCATGACCGACACGTGAGATAGTCAAACCTGCGCCGTTCCCGAACCGCAACACATCGGGCCCGTTGTACTCATCCGACCGGGACATCATGCTTGCGTCCGACGTGGCGTGTGCGGTGGCGCCGGTGTCAGGATACCATCCGTCCGCCGATGTAGCCGAGGGGGTCGCCGGAAGCTCGCCGGCAGTGGCAACATGGGCTTCTGCCGGCGGCTGTGTTGTATACCGCTTATAGCAGTACACCACCGTGTGGCCTTGAGCACGGCAAATCTGGCATCGTGGAACACCACGACCATTCCGGCCACCTCTGCCCCGGTTGTTCCGGCCGTTACCATTCCGTCCGCCTCGCCACTGCTGGCCCGAGCCGGAGCTTCTTCCGCCATCACCACTGGATCCGCGACCACGCCCCACGTATAAGGCCGTCGGATGGCCACTGCCGCCGTCACCACGGCCAAATAATCATCGGATATGATGAACTCCTGCGCCGTTAAAAAACTCGGCCAGTTGCGGTAGAGAGACAGCACTGTTAGTGGCAGTAAGTGAAGCAGCCAACACCCTCAGGTCTTGACGCAAACCCCGCAGAACATATAGGTTCTGCTCGGTGGATGATAGAGGACGTCCGGCTTGCGCCAATGCTTCCACGAGAACCTCGGGACGTCCCAGGTACTCGGCCGTCGATTGATTTCCTTGTCTCAACGTCTGGAATTGGCCTAAGAGGCTGAGACAGCGAGCTTCGGTGGAGGATCCAAGCGAGGAGGTGATCGACTGCCAAACTGCCGCAGCTGTCTCCCGTCCGACTGCTAGGTGAAGCACTTCATCGGACATGGAGGAGATCAGCATGGATAAGATGGACTGGTCCTGCAAGACCCAGGCCTTGTACGTGGGGTTGGGAACGACTGCCGCGGTTGTCGTCGCTCCGGAGCCCGACTCGCCGGAGGAGGCAGCGGCGATCGTCGGTGGAGGACACGGCGTCGAGCCGTCTACGTAGCCCAGTAGATCCTGCCCCCGGAGGAAGGGGACGAGCTGAGTTCGCCAGAAGAGGAAATTGCGGCTGTTGAGCTTCATGGAGACGTGGTGGTGTGCGCCGGAGAGGGAGTTGCCGGTCGCCGGTGATGGGGAGACACCGGCGGTCACTGTACGCTCGGAGGAGTGCGATGACATGGTGATCGGACGGTGGTGTTTTGGGGTGGAGAGAGAAAAAGGATCGTAATCCTATCTGATACCAAATGAGAGTTAAATTATCTTAACAGTTACAACTGAATGACAATACATCAGAGATAAAAGATAACTTGACGTGAAACTCTCCTATCTAATAGAGAGCTCAGGTCAATTAAATCTAAACCACATAAATAAAGAAATATAAAACTATATACTATAACATTTATTAACAAGGAGGAACCTCCCCGACCAAATTGTTGAAAGAAAGGTTGAGATAGACTAAATTGTGTAGAGAGCCAATGAAGGTTGGAATTATAGTTTCAAATTGATTGCAACTAAGATCCAAGTAATTGAGAAATGATAAATCAAGCAAGGAAGGGCCAATTTCACCTTGTAAAGAAGGGCTGATTTCATGATATAAGTGTGGAGAGCATGATGTTCCATTAGTGCACATGACTTGAGGCCCCAAAAGAAGAGCAACAACATGGTCAGTTGTATTGTCGCAACGAATTCCCTTCCATTTACAACAATCATTATCTTCACCGGTCCATGAGGAAAGAAGATTGTTAGGGTCGGAAATGCCATGTTTGAAGCTTAGAAGAGCTTGTCTCTCATTCTCCATGCAAATGCTATTTGAGATTCTAATATTAGAGAAGATCAAAAGCCAAACAAGGAAAAAACTATAATGGAGATATTCTAAACTATAACTCCTCATTATTAGGATTGTGTAGTAGTAGATAAAATAAAGAGAAGTTGATAGATAGATGATGTAGCTAGCTAGGACTACAATCAGGAACTATATATAAGCATTAGTTGGATATAAAATTGTTGGTCGACAAACTCCCAAGGTAGATTAGATATGAAGATGCAAAAGACAATTAGGCCGTCTAATGATTGCATTCTACATCACTCTCTGTATATTGCATATTTGGAATTTTGTACCTGTCTAAGAACATAGTTAAGGTTTGCTAATGCGTTTTCTCTCAAAACATTATTTCTTTGTTTTTACATGCATTGCATCAGTATCGTAAAATGTTATATACATCCTTGGTGCCATATTATTTGTCTTCAAATATTCTCTGCCGCCATAACTTATTATTATGGATGGTACGTAGTCGCCCCAGGACGGCTCAAACATTAAGTTATTACATGTACGATTTGCTTTTTTTTTTTTTTTTTGAGGGAAACGATTTGCATTTCTTATCTTGTGATTTTGCATTATATTTACACAATTACACAATATAACCTTAACACACCATGTTTATACGTAGAGTTGCGCGAACAATTGACTTAATAATTATAAGATTTCAAATTTAATTCATTGTTGGAGCTATTTATTAGCTTTATTGATTTGAGTTAGAGTGCAAACCAGTCGAACCAATTCCAAGCTCGAACATAGGTTAGCTTGGGTTCGAGTTTGAAACGCTTCAGTGAACCCTTGTAATTGTGTGTTGAGTGGAATGCGCGCAACTTGATAAATTATTATTTGATAAGTTCAAGCTTGCAAGAAATGATAATTGTGTGCCGAGTGGAATGTGTTTTCTCACCAAACATTTTTGTTTTTACATAATCGATTATCTTAAAATGTTTTTACATAATCAATTATATCTCAAAATATAATTGAGAAAATGATTACACTGTTGATTGAGGATTATCCAAATTTTGGCTTTTAACTTTGCAGAATTAATTGCTGCAATATAATTGAAAAAATGATTACACGGTTGAGGCCTTTTGAGTATGTAGACCTCTCTGACAATCTGTTATCAGGAGAATTGTCTGACTGTCATATGAATTTCAGTAACTTGATTATTCTTAATCTGGCAAACAATAACCTTTCTGGGAAAATTCCCAGATCATTAGGCTGTTTAGAATCCCTGACATCACTAGATCTAAGCAACAATAGTTTCAGTGGTGAGCTTCCATCATCCTTGCAGAACAAAAGTAATTTGCTATTTCTTGACTTGGGAGAAAACCAATTATCCGGAAGAGTTTCGGGCTGGATTGGAGAAACCGTCCTGGTATTTTCTTTCAGTTAGCTTCTGTAATAGGCCAACTTTCAATGATATTTATTACGTGAGATATAATACATTTCATCTTCTTCCTTTCATCTCCTGTACGTGAGTGCTGTAGTTTTTGTTCTTCCATTCCACTTCTTTATTCTACAGGAACACCCTTTTGCAGCAAGGGTTATTGTTCAGGTGTTCTTCCAATTAGAAAGTTTTCTGCTGTTTTCGAGCTGCAATGTAGGACATTACTTCCCTTTACTTTTTTCATTTTTTTTTTAAAACAATTACTTCCTTTTACTATGATGTTGATGATATTTGGAGTAGTGACTGTCTAGAGATTGAGTACTTTAGTCATTGGGACTTTTGGGTAAATCAAAGAAATTGTTTGTTGGGGGTGAGTGTTGTTGGTTAAATGTAATAAACATTAAACACGTTTGGGCTGATGATTAATTCTACTGTGGGTTTAAGAGCAACCTCATTTGTTGAAGTTTTTACATAATTTTTGTCATGTCACATGTGCAAAGGAGGAGAGGGAGGAGATAGAGAAAAAGAAACACTGCTCTCCTGCAAAGATGAGTTTAATTTTTGTGAGTCCCAATCAAAATCAAATGAAGCACTGCCTTGATTTTTTTGTGAGTCCCAATCAAAATCAAATGAAGCACTGCTATGTTGCAGGTCATGCACTCAGGCTTTTGTTCTTTTTCCTTTTTTTTTTTTAGACAAAAAAAAAAAAAAAAAAAAAAAAGTAGGAACAGAAGGTTTTATACATGAATAATCAGTAAATTATGAACAGAAGGTTTTATATGTTTTAATGAGATATTTTTGTGAATACTTAATCGTTTTTCATGGAATATAATCTTTCAACTTAACTAAAAAATTTCTATATCCCCCATCCCTACTTGTATATTAGCACTAGTGGCTTAACTTATACTAATATCCAATCATACACAATGTAACCCCAATTTAACCTTCCAATCCCCAATGTCAGGGCCATCCTTAGGCATGTCTGCCCAGGGCAGGCGCACAAGGCCCCCAAAATTTTGGGGGCCCCTTAATTAAAAAAAAAAAAAAAAAAAAAAAAAAAAAAAAAAAAAAAAACATAGCATATATACACACTGTAACCAAAGCCCACAGTGACAAAGTTCATGAACCTTTCTTTTAAAAACCAAAGCCCACATACACACCGTAACCAAAGCCCACATACACACCGTAATTAACCTTTCTTTTAACACACGAAATACCTATAACCTATTAAATATTACTATACAACCTATATTACCCTAATCTAAATTCTAAAGTACACAAACAGAAAGTCAGAAAGACAAATTGCGGAAGAGACGAGACTCACAACAGACTACAGATTCTACTCATGTGATACTGATTCTCCAATTCTCAAACTCTCAAGTTCTTCAATTCTCTTGATAGGTAATTAAAATTACGTATTATTTTACAGTTCTTGTTTATTGTTTTATTTACATGACTTAATAATTCTGATTTCATAATAATATATTCAAGAATTTGTTTCTTGATTAATTATTTATTCATAAAGTTTCTAAATAAATTTTTATTTTTTCCTTAGGATTTTATGTCTTCTAGAAAATATTCATCTGGGTTTGAGAAGCGTAAAAAGAAAAGAAGAATTGAACAACTAACTCAATCTCAAAAGGGGGCTCTTGAAAAATTTATTACAAAAAAAACTCAAATAGATGAGCAAAAAGATGATGTCAAGGAAAAATTGTTAGATGCTAATCTTCATATAGAAGATCAAGATGATTGTGAGATTGGAAAGAATTTAAATGATAATGTGCACAACGATGACGGGTATCACTTTGACAATGAAAATAATAAGAATGTTGATAATTGTTTAGATGATGTTGGTCACAGTGATAAACCAAATGATTTGCTTTTATTTGACATATACGATCAAGTATGTTACAAGGGAGACTGAATGGATTAGCTTTAATCTCTATTGAAAATGACATTTTGGAAGAAGTTGATATCAAAAGCTTGGTGGATGATTTTGCGTCTAAATGTGCACGACGCATGTCACTTTTTAAATGAAATTTTAGATGTATTTTTTATACAATATTTATATTTTAAATTTTTGAAGACAACTTTTTGAACAATTATTATTTATATATAAAAATTAATTGAAAAGGGGGTCCAAATTAAAATATTGCACAGGACCCTAATTTTTATTGGAACGGCCCTCCCCAATGTTATAACAAATATTTTTCCATGAATGGTTTAGTGCATTATTGAATGTTCTAGACACTAATAGGATCATGTTCGCGGCTGCTATTCTTTACCATTTATGGAGAGCACGAAATGGAACGGTTTGGGATGCTTGTCTTCAGTTGTCCAAAAGAGTGATCGTCAGACACCATGCATGCATGGAGACAAGTACATTCCCCGACTATACCACCGCCTTCCAATGGGCCGCCGACTGCTGCCACCACCGGCTTGGCCGAACCAGCGCTGACGGAGCACACCTCGCCAACTGCCACCGAACTGCCGCCACTAGCTGCTGCTGCCAGACCGGTCGACTGCTACATAGATGCTGGTTACAGCCACCAAACCAACTCAACAACACTGGGAGCAGTACTACTAAATGCCGATGGCGAATACCTCTCGGCCATATGTGCTCCACTTCCGGCTTGCTTCTCCCCCCCTTATGGCCGAAGCAATGGCGTGCAAAGAAGCGCTAGCATGGCTACGAGATCGTGGAGAACAAAAGGTTCGAATACATACGGAATGTCATGCATTACAAGGACACTTATCCTCATCAATTACTTCGTCGCGGTCGTATGTTGGTTACGCTTTGGAAGCCTGCAAAGTTTACATGTCAAACTTTGACATATTTTCTATTAATTTCGTTCCTAGAACTCAGAACTATTTAGCTCATAGTTTAGCATCTACTGCTTTTGATTTTACTACGGTTATATATTGAGACACTGTCCCTCCTGATTCTATTTCAGCTTATCTATAATATAACCACATTGGTTGCTTTCAAAAAAAATACTAATCTCCAATCATTTGCCACAAATCAAACCATATTATCACAGTTTCTCTTTATAATTCATATTGTCTAAAAGAAACTTTCTACAAAAATAAATAAATAAATTTAAGTTTCTGATGGTATATGTTTCAATGGCCCTCTAGAAAGTTGTGGTGTATTGTTAAAGGGTGACACTGTTAAGTATTAATGAGACCTGAGTACCTGACTAAGATTTACATGACTATTTGTGTTTGTTTATTTCCCGTTAAACTTGAGTCAATACACCAAAACCAACATCATTTACTCTGAGACTTCTTGAATAAATTTCATTGAATTGTGAACCAAAAAATATTATATATCTTTGGTGTAACATGAGTTGAACAACTCAATGACAAAATAGTATTATGAGAATATCAAAACAAATAGTGCAATATATGTTTAATGAAAAAGAGATAATAAAAGATACATACCAGAAAGCTAGCTTGTGAAAGAAGCAAGAATTGTTTATGTGTATATTGGGCATCTCCTATGTGTTCCATATGTCGATGTATGCAATGCAATATTGGAAGAGGACAAGTATTCCTTAGCTTTGAAAGAAGCAAGAATTGTTTATTTGTATATATGACTAAAGTACTCAATCTCTATATATGATATTTGTTTATAGTCACTTTTAAGATTGTAAATATATATTGCTCTTTTTTTTCTTTTTTTTTTCCATATATATACATGTAATTTTAAAACAAATGAATTTAATAATTTAACTAAAGTAGTATAAAACTTTTATTTCCTTTGTAACTATAATATATTTTATTTGAAGACAACATTAATGTCATACTTATAAGTAATTGAGTAACAAGTGTGGCTAATCAATATTAGATTATGAGATGCTCATTTGAAGCTATACATTATTTATTATAGTTTTGATTTAGAATTCTTGATAATTTATTAAATGTAATGAATCATGTATTTGTTTTATTGTTGAGTTGTATATTGACATTGGAGATCCAGTTTTTAAGTGCGCTCATTGTAGTGCATTTTTTTGGTCCGAGGAGAAACTAACGGAAGAAAGTAAAAGTTAATGGTGGCCCAAGATATTCAGTTTGTTGCTCTAATTGAAAAATTAGGTTGCCGATGTTGAATGTTCCATCAAAAACAATTCTTGAGTTATTTTTCAAACCATGCGCAAGAAGCACACATTTTTGCAACATATAAGATCGTATAATAACATTTTTTTTAAATAACGGAACGTTTATTAACGGCGAATAGCCCGAAGCGAGGCGAAGCAATCGTTATGCTATGGACCCGTGTCCAGCATGCATGCTGGACACGGGTAACAGTGCCGTTAGGCACTGTTATCTCCTTTTTTTTTTTTAATAACTATACATTCATAACTCCATAAATGTACGTTCATAACTCTATAACTGTACATTCATAACTCCATAACTGTACATTCATAACTCCATAACTGTACATTCATAACTCCATAATTGTACATTCATAATTTTCGAAGCTCTATGTTCACAATTTTAGAGCTCTATGTTCATAATTTTATCACTATATGTTCATAATTGTAAGTTCATAATGTCAGAGCTCTTTGTTCATAATTCGATCAATAACTGTACATTCATAATTCCATAACTGTAGATTCATAATCTCATAACTCCATAACTGTACATTCATAACTCCATAACTGTACATTCATAATCTTCGAAGCTCTATATTCACAATTTTAAAGCTCCATGGTCATAATTTTATCACTATATGTTCATAATTGTAAGTTCATAATGTTAGAGCTCTGTGTTCATAATTTCATAATTGCATAACTGTACATTCATAACGGCATAACTGTACATTCATAATCCAAAAAAAATAACGTCGTTAACGGCAAAACATGCGCGAATATTTTTTTTTTTAAAACTAAATGACGCGTTTTTTTTCCAGGGCATAATTTGCCGAGGCGAAGCCTCTGAGATCGTACAAATAAGCCAAATTGGCCTTTACAGGCAAAGAGTCAACGGTAGAAAAGAGCCTAGGAGACTGAGAATCTAAGCCAACTGCTACGAGGGCATCTGCAACTTGATTTTCTTCTCGATAAACATGCTTAATTGCGGAGCCCCATAAGCGTATGCAAGAACGAGCAAAGAGGACCGCGTCTGCTATCTTCCAAGGAACCCTGGATGTATCTGTGCTCACTAAAGCAGCAAGAGCGAGGGAGTCCACTTCCACCGCATAAGGCCTCCGGGCGAAGGCGTTGCACCATAGCAAAGCGGCCTGAAGAGAGAAAGCTTCTGCTTCCAAGGCCGATGAAGCTTCCACACGGAAACATAAACCCGCCACCAGGCGCCCGCGGGAGTCTCGTAGACACGCACCTCCCGCAGCCCCTTAGCTCCAAAGGCCGCGTCAGTATTAAGCTTGAGCCTCCCCGACGGCGGAGTTAGCCACTTTATCCATACCGTGACACGCTGCGGTGGCACATCGAACTTGGCCACCAAACCGGATGCTATAAGAAAGTCATCACCCTGCCCCTTGCGACGAACTCTTCGAAGGCTAGAGATCATGAAAAGCTCGTGCTTAATTTGGCTGATGGCAGCGGGGGCCGTCAGAGAACCAACGCCATAAGTGCCTTGGTTATATGAACACCAAAGCACATAAAGAACGAGGCATGGCAGGATCTTCACACACCATTCCACTGCAGTTCCCGGAGGCGCTAATAACATTTTCTATATTGTTATTTATTTGTTATAAACTCTTAATTATATTCATGTTCTCACTAATTATTATGAGTTTGAATACATAAAATTATATATATATAATTTTATATATATATATATATATATATATATATATATTAATTTTTATACCGTGCAACGAACGGGTGGAGTACTAGTTTCTTAAATATCAGACGTGACTATAAAATTAACAATAGCTTATGTAGGGATCCATGATATGATGGTGTTTGCAATTGTTTAGCTTTCAATCCCATATTTTTTTTTTAAAAGTAACGAAAAGCTTTATTAATTCCCAACGGAACGGTGGGAGGCAAAGCCTCTCAAGTCATACATGATTGCCAATTTGACTTTTACAGGCAAACCATCGATCGAGGTAAAAATTCTTGACGAACTACAGCTAAGTCCGGCCTCTGCCAGAGCATCTGCTGCATGATTAGCCTCTCGGTAGATATGTCTAACTGTGGAAGCCCACGCTTTCAGACAAGAGCGGACGTTTAGTATCGCTTCTTTAATCATCCACGGGATCCTCGTTGTATCGGAGGTCACCAAGTTAGGAAGGGTCAGGGAATCAACCTCAATTGCATAGGGCCGTTTGGCAAAAGCAGCGCACCATTGTAAGGCATAATGAAGCGCCTTCGTCTCGGCCTCCAGAGCTAATGCCGCGTCGTAGCGAAAACATAAACCCACAACAAATTGTCCGTTAGAGTCACGAAGACAAGCACCCCTTGCGGCTGCAAACAAACAGTAAGTAGCATCTGATTCAGTTTGAGTCTTCCCACGGGCGGCGCGAGCCACTTCACCCAAATTGTAATTCTCCGCGGCGAGGCCACAAATCTAGTTACCAAACCAGTAGAGACAAGCAGTAGGGCATGGGAGTCATGTTTAAAGGGTTGAGAGCAAGAAATCAGAAAACCTCCTGCTTTACCTTTTTTATTACTCCAACTGATGAGAATGGTAATTCTTCATAGACCCATTGATTGTAAGAGCACCATATAAACCAGAGGATAAAACATGGTATGAGCTGTGCCAGACTGTCCGCTGTTGAACCCGGAGCCGCCATGAGCCACCACGCATGACACTCTGACCGAATAGAGCTAGCAGCCGTGTCTGCCAGACCAAAAATCCCACAAAAAGATAGAATAATAGTTATTAATTATCTTATTATTGATCAATTCATTGTAATATAAAGTACATGATGAAGAAATGTATTTATAAGGATAGAGTTTCAATTAGGAACACTAAATGGTAAAATGATAATATACCTAATAATATAGGGAAGGGGGGAATGAATTCTAGTTTGCCTAGAATAATCGAAACCATTCTTCTCAATGCATTCTTCCAACTCTTCTCTCATCCAGCTCTCTGCTTCCTACTTCAACAAACATAGGTTCGAACTTGGCTCCGCTGGTTTGCAGTCTAGCTCAAACCATTAAAGTTAATAAATAGCTTCCACAGTAAGTCAAATTTAAAATCTCATAATTATTAAGTCATTTGTTCGATCAACTCTACGTATAAACATGGTGTGTTAAGGTAATATTGTGTAAATATAATGCAAAATCACAAGATATGAAATGCAAATCGTACATTTAATAACAAGTTTGAGCCGTCCTGGGGCGACTACGTACCATCCATAATAATAAGTTATGGCGGCAGAGAATATTTGAAGACAAATAATATGGCACCAAGGATGTATATAACATTTTACGATACTGATGCAATGCATGTAAAAACAAAGAAATAATGTTTTGAGAGAAAACGCATTAACAAACTTTAACTATGTTCTTAGACAGGTACAAAATTCCAAATATGCAATATACAAAGAGTGATGTAGAATGCAATCATTAGACGGCCTAATTGTCTTTTGCATCTTCATATCTAATCTACCTTGGGAGTTTGTGGACCAACAATTTTATATCCAACTAATGCTTATATATAGTTCCTGATTGTAGTCCTAGCTACATCATCTATCTATCAACTTCTCTTTATTTTATCTACTACTACACAATCCTAATAATGAGGAGTTATAGTTTAGAATATCTCCATTATAGTTTTTTCCTTGTTTGGCTTTTGATCTTCTCTAATATTAGAATCTCAAATAGCATTTGCATGGAGAATGAGAGACAAGCTCTTCTAAGCTTCAAACATGGCATTTCCGACCCTAACAACCTTCTTTCCTCATGGACCGGTGAAGATAATGATTGTTGTAAATGGAAGGGAATTCGTTGCGACAATACAACTGACCATGTTGTTGCTCTTCTTTTGGGGCCTCAAGTCATGTGCACTAATGGAACATCATGCTCTCCACACTTATATCATGAAATCAGCCTGTTGAGATTAACAAGAACAAGAAAAATAATAATGACAAAAAGGTAAAGAAGACAAGATTTACGTGGTTCGGCAATGTGCCTACATCCACGGGAGTGAAAGTATTCTCTTATTATTTGTGATGGTGTTAGTGGTGACACACCCTTTAGGGATACAACCAATATATTTATAGGCATCCAATCCCTATACAATAGGTCTACTCGTTTCACTCCTACTCCTAGTATGAGACAAACACTTATTCCTAATCCATATATGAGACAAACTCAACAATCTCCACCTTGACGAATATGTTCTTTAGGAGAAAAGATAACTCAACAAATCTCCACCTTGACGAATATGCTCTTTAGGAGAAAAGACTTATCTCACCATCTCCACCTTCACATATATGCCCTTTAGGAGAAAAGACTATCTCCACCTTCGCAAATATGTCCTTTAGGAGAAAAAGATAACTCAACAAATCTCCACCTTAGCAAATATGTCCCTTAGGAGAAAAGACTTATCTCACCATCTCCACCATCACAATTATGCCCCTTAGGAGAAAAAAACTTATCTCACATATACACATGGGTAGGAACAACCATGCTCATCTCAACTAGCCAGCCACATGCATACGCAGCATCAAACGTTACCCAGTGCATGTACACGAACCGCTTTGTTCCAAGCCATTCGCCCCTCAGCCGTCGACCTGTTATACCGCCGCGACTCATGCTTACTGTCCCGTTTAGCTGACCTCCTGCATCCGGCTCATACCAAGTCCATGTCCCCTCCTGGTATCCACGCTGCCGCTAACACAACAGCGCCCCTGCAAAGTCACACTAAACTCGTGTGCCTTGCCCAATACTCCACTAACCAGCAATTACCACTGGTCAGCAACACGCACCATGCAGCATCAAACGTTTCCCCGTACATGTTCACGAACTTCTTCGTCGTCCCGAGAAGTCCTCCCATACCAAACCCATATCGGCCCTAACCAGTGCTATACCGGCACATACCGAGCCCATATAAGCCCATACCGATACCAGCAGTGACTCGTGAAAAGCTCGACCCATACCAGCCGTGACTCATGCCAAAAGCCCATCCCATACTAGCTGTGACTCATGACAAGCCCAGCCCATACCGAGCCAATATTGACCCATATTGATACCAGGTCCACGACCACTCCTGGTATCCGCGCTGCCCAACACCACAGCGCCCCTAACCACCTTCTCATCTAGCATCTAGAAACGCCCAACAAGTCCAAACAACGTTCGAACTTGTTACTAGTTACCGCTAGAACATCACCTTCACTATAATAAGATTCATCAGCATGTACCACGTCCGTAGCTTCCTGCTTCTTCAACTCCTTCCAATCAGCTTCTTCCAGATCAGCTGGCTTTTCCGCCTTCAAGGTTTTCAGAAGGCCTTGTTGTGCCAACAAATCTTTTACCCTAGATTGCCATAACCCAAAATTCCCTGTACCATCAAACTTTGATACCTCGAATTTTGTACTTGAACAGACCATCTCAACAGTGCTCTGATACCAATTTGTTGAGATTAACAAGAACAAGAAAAATAATAACAATGGCAAGTAGGGTAAAGAAGACAAGATTTACGTGGTTCGGCAATGTGCCTACATCCACGGGAGTGAAAGTATTCTCTTATTATTTGTGATGGTGTTAGTGGTGACACACCCTTTAGGGATACAACCAATATATTTATAGGCATCCAATCCCTATACAATAGGTCTACTCGTTTCACTCCTACTCCTAGTATGAGACAAACACTTATTCCTAATCCATATATGAGACAAACTCAACAATCTCCACCTTGACGAATATGTTCTTTAGGAGAAAAGATAACTCAACAAATCTCCACCTTGACGAATATGCTCTTTAGGAGAAAAGACTTATCTCACCATCTCCACCTTCACATATATGCCCTTTAGGAGAAAAGACTATCTCCACCTTCGCAAATATGTCCTTTAGGAGAAAAAGATAACTCAACAAATCTCCACCTTAGCAAATATGTCCCTTAGGAGAAAAGACTTATCTCACCATCTCCACCTTCACAATTATGCCCCTTAGGAGAAAAAAACTTATCTCACATATACACATGGGTAGGAACAACCATGCTCATCTCAACTAGCCAGCCACATGCATACGCAGCATCAAACGTTACCCAGTGCATGTACACGAACCGCTTTGTTCCAAGCCATTCGCCCCTCAGCCGTCGACCTGTTATACCGCCGCGACTCATGCTTACTGTCCCGTTTAGCTGACCTCCTGCATCCGGCTCATACCAAGTCCATGTCCCCTCCTGGTATCCACGCTGCCCCTAACACAACAGCGCCCCTGCAAAGTCACACTAAACTCGTGTGCCTTGCCCAATGCTCCACTAACCAGCAATTACCATTGGTCAGCAACACGCACCACGCAGCATCAAACGTTTCCCAGTGCATGTTCACAAACTTCTTCGTCGTCCCGAGAAGTCCTCCCATACCAAACCCATATTAATACCAATTTGTTGAGATTAACAAGAACAAGAAAAATAATAATGACAAAAAGGTAAAGAAGACAAGATTTACGTGGTTCGGCAATGTGCCTACATCCACGGGAGTGAAAGTATTCTCTTATTATTTGTGATGGTGATAGTGGTGACACGACCCTTAGGAATACAACCAATATATTTATAGGCATCTAATCCCTATACAATTGGTCTACCCGTTTCACTCCTACTCCTAGTATGAGACAAATACTTATTCCTAATCCATATATGAGACAAACTCAACACAGCCCTTCTTTACAAGGTGAAATTGGCCCTTCCATGCTTGATTTATCATTTCTCAATTACTTGGATCTTAGTTGCAATCAATTTGAAAGTATTATTCTAACCTTCATTGGCTCTCTACACAACTTAGTCTATCTCAATCTTTCTTTCAACAATTTGGTCGGAAATGTTCCTCCTCATCTAGGAAATATTTCCACCTTAAAATATCTCGACTTTGAAAACAATTTTCTCTCAATGGATTCCTCTTTACAATGGATTTCTGGTCTTGCTTCATTGGAATACCTCAACTTGGAATTTACAAACCTCTATCAAACTTTAGATTGGCTAGAGTCAGTTACAAAGTTACCAGTGCTGAGAACTTTACATCTGTCTTTCTATACATTTCCCAATAATCCCCAATCACTTCTCAACCTGAATTCTTCCAAGTCCCTTGAATACTTGTATATAGAGGCTAGAACTCTGACTTCTTCATTATTGAACTTGTGGCTAAATCAAAGTTACAGGATGAAAGAACTAAAGCTTTCTGGTAGCCAATTATATGGTATGGTTCCAGATGTTGTGACCAAAATGTACTCCCTTGAATATCTTGATCTCTCCTATAATTTGCTGCAAGGTGAGAAGACTGAGGATCTTAAATTTTTGAGGTATCTTGGGAACATGAAAGCTCTACATTTGTCAAAAAACTTGTTTTCTTTCAACTTCTCAGAACTCGTTTTAGGTTCTGAGGAAACGATACAAGTTTTGAATTTTCGAAGTAACAAAATTGTTGGATCATTGCATGATATCAAAAAGTTTTCTTCCCTGAGAGCATTGGACATGACCGAAAATCAACTTTCTGGTCCACTACCCAACATGTCAACAATGTTGTCTCTGGAATCCTTATTCATTGGCTACAATCAGCTTGTAGGAAATTTAACGGGAAGTAACATCGGCCACCTTTCCAATCTTATTGAGCTAGATGCTTCTTCAAACTTTTTACGAGAAGCCATCAATGAAACCCACTTTTCTAATTTTAGCAAATTGAAGGTGCTTTTGTTGTCCGGTAACGATATAAAGTTGAATCTGAGCACCAAGTGGGTTCCCCCATTTCAACTGGGACATCTAGGGCTAAGATCTTGCAAGTTGGGTCCCAAATTTCCTAGTTGGATCCGGACACAGACATTATACCTAGAAATTCTCGATATCTCAGATAATGGAATTTCATGTTCCATTCCTCACTGGCTCTCCAACCTTACTTCCTTACGTCATTTGACTATTTGTCAAAATTTTCTTCGAGGTATCTTACCTAACTTGGCCTCAACATTTACTGTAATAAACTTGAGCAATAACAAGCTTGAAGGTCCAGTACCAAAAAATTACTCAGGAGCAACATTTCTAAGTCTTTCTAAAAATAACTAGTCTGGAACCATTTCTTTTCTGTGTACAGATGAATTTAAAGAATCTAATTATCTTGACCTTTCCGACAATCTCTTCTCTGGGAATATTCCTGAATGTTTGGGGAAACATGCTGGTAAGTACCTAGGGGTGCTAAACCTAGCAAACAATAACTTCTCTGGAGAAATCCCTTCATCCCTGGGTTATTTGAGTCAGATTTCATCACTGCATTTAAGGAATACTGGTTTATTTGGGAAGTTGCCCATATCTTTGAAGAATTGCACTTCATTGAGAATTTTGGATCTTGGAGAGAATCAATTAAGTGGGGATATTCCTGTATGGATTGGGGAAAGTTTGACACAGTTGAAGGTCCTTTACTTGCATTCAAATGAACTAAAAGGATCGATCCCTACTAGTATCTGCCAACTTCAATCCATGCGAGTTTTAGATCTATCTTCAAACAACTTATATGGACCCATCCCAACTTGCTTCAGTAATTACAGTAGTGCAATGACTCAAATGCTTGATGAATGGTTTCTAGACGAAGCACATTTTGAAGGGACTTCTCTATTTGGGGTATTAAATACTCTCCATTACTTTATCTTTGATTTTGAATTGGTTATGTGGAAGGGAAAGGAGGCCGAGTATAGAAAAAACCTCAAATTCTTGAAAGCCATTGATTTATCAAACAACAGATTGGTTGGAGAAATCCCTGTAAACTTGACAGATTTGCATGGGCTAATCTCACTAAACCTTTCAAATAACAATTTGAATGGGTCCATCCCGTACAAGATTGGTGAGATGAACTCACTAGAGATTCTCGATCTATCACACAATCAGTTGTTTGGAGCAATACCAGTGAGCATGGCTAATTTATCATTTCTTGCAGTCTTGGACTTGTCAAATAATAACTTATCTGGTTGCATTCCACCTGGCACGCAATTACAAGGGTTCACTGAAGCGTATCAAGGGAATCCTGAATTACGTGGGCTTCCACTTCAGACCAAATGTCGAAGTAGCAAACAAGGAAATGGTCTATGGACAAAAGGAAATGATGATGATGATGATATTGATGAAGAAGAGCATTGGATTTTATTAGACTTTGATTTCTTTTTGAGTATGACTCTTGGATTCATTATTGGATTTTGGGGAGTGTGTGGAACGCTAATACTGAAACGTTCTTGGAGACTTGCATTTTTCCAATTTTTAGAAGACAAAAAAGACGATATCTACCTTTTCATTGTATCTCATGGAACCAAATTGAGGAGGAGCATGGGAGCCATGTTGAAGAAATAGGTAATTAAACTTATTCTAAATTTCTAATTTAAAATTACATTTCCTTTCTAGAAATGAAATTGAATTTGCAGTTATTATAAATGAAGGGTCATGCACGGAAGCAAGATCAGGTAGCCTGTCTTCATGAGCCACGGGAAATACATGCATAAGACCACCGGAGAACCTTCATGTCATTTTAAATAAAGAATTTTAGTTTATTTAATCATGTGTGTATTTCTTTTTATTCATATTGCAAATACAATACTAGTAGTGATGACGTTTTAATTATATTGCAAATACAATACTAGTAGTGATGACGTTTTAATTTTGGTGATGAAGATTCTTTAAAAGAAAGAAAAATGATTTACTCCATTCTTTAAAAGAAAGAAAAATGATTTACTCCAAATTAGCACTTCACTTTCTACAAATCAATCACAACTTAAAACGAATAAAGCTTGATACCCTTGTGAATAAGGGTACAACACTGATGTCAGGGTATTGCAGTGAACAATATACTCTATTGAAGTTCGATCTCATGACCTCCCACATGAAAGAAGTCACTACATGTCATCTGAGCACAAGGTACTTGGCTCAAATGGAATATATTTAAATTATACCAAAACACATTGTATGGATCGGACTATTAGAGTAGTTCCAACGAATTCCCTTCTATTTACAACAATCATTATCTTAACCGGTCTATATATGAAGATTTAAAAGACAATTAGGCCGTCTAATGATTGCATTATACATCACTCTTTGTAAGTTTTGTGTATTTCCCAAATAATACGGTTCAGTGGCTGATATGATTTTGGTTAATTTTCTATTTTTCATCCAATCCTGATTGAGGGAGTAAAAATTGCAAGAATATCTAATATTTCTGTACGTATTATTATATTATATTGGTCTATTATTATTTATTCACGAGAAACTATAAATTCATTTATAATTTCGATAAGTGAAACTGGATTAATTTTGGAGTAAATACCCAAAATAGTCCCTCGACTATAGCTAAATTCACAAATTGATCCTCGACTTTCAATTTCAACCAATTAAGTCCTTAACTTTGCAATTTTGATACAATTTGGTCCTCCATTTATTTGACCGTTTGTTGACTGCGATCTTTGAGGATATATATGTCGTTTCACGTGCAAAGCTCAAGAGAACGCTCTTGGAGGTGACATCGTTGTTTCGGGCGGGGGGGGGGGGGGGTGCTTATCCGCTTGCTGCTTGGGGATCACGAGTCGGTTCAGCTTAGAGAATGCTCTTGGAGGTGACAGCGCCGTTTCGGAGGGGGGAAGTGCTTCTCCGCTTGCTGTTTGGGGATCCTGAGCCGGTTCAACTTGCCTACATTGCTTGGAGTCACGGCTTTCTCGAAGAGCCACTCCAAGGACTTCTGCGATCTATCTATCAAAAGCTATAATCTCTCCGGCATGGGGTGCAGCGCCGACAGTGGATTCAAATGTAACAGTGCGGTCTAGAAATGCAACCGGAACCTTAAAAACCCGATGATGGACCATGAAATTACATATACATCCTAAAAAAGCGCAGTCAACAAACGGTCAAATAGACAAAGGACCAAATTGTGTTAAAATTGCAAAGTTAAGGACTTAATTGGTTGAAATTAAAAGTCGAGGACCAATTTGTGAATTTAGCTATAGTCGAGGGACCATTTTGGATATTTACTCTTAATTTTGCACTAGCTTGATCCCACTAATCACGTTCTCATCATTCATGCTCTTGCTCAAGACCTGTACAAATTACAATCATGAAAATACAAAGTTAACAAAGTTAATTAGCAGCAGTTTGCTATGTAACGTTTACTCCACCCTGTAAAATAAATTTTCAAAACAATATACTTATATTTTCCAAAATATTACATGGCCAAAAAGACTCTTTAATTAGTACACACCCAAAACTCAATAACCAAAAGTATTACTTTCCTCAACCACAATCATGGTTGAAAAAATTGCTAGGCACTCATGTGCGCCTAAGCACCCGTGTATTTTTTATTTTTCAAAAATTTGTTTAATTTTTTTTTTTAATTTTTTAAGACTTGATAATGATAAATTATTTAATACTTCAATAGTTAATACAAAATATTAAATATAAACCTAAAAACATCTCGAGTTTGAATAATTTAGAGTTATTTTGCTCAAAACGATGTCGTTTTGAGTGAAATAACTCATTTAAAAAGAAAGGAACAATAGCTAATCGCCGATTAAGCGACCTACTCAGTGTCTAGGAGGCCTAGACGGTCAACACCTAGGCTGTCAACCGCATAGACCACCGATTATGGTGATACGCTAACCAGCCAGCGCCAAGTGCCTAGGCTCCGATTAATCGGTGCCTAGGCAAGATTTTTGCAACACTGACCATAATATATAAATTGTACCAAGACAATAATTTCTTATCATTTTCAAAATATGGAGGATTCACCAAATAAACAATGGGCAGGGACTTACTTATTTAAGCCCTAGTGAGTCAACTTTTACATCACTGCTCACTCCTCAAAAATTCCATTCAAGTACCAATCAAATAATGGGTAGAGACTTACTTATTTAAGCCACAGTGAGTTAGCTTTTACGTCATTGCTCACTCCTCAAAAATACCATTCAAGTAGAACAGAACTAATACCTTAATGGGTTGTTTGGTTCACGGAATAGGCCGGAATGACATAGCATTCCCAGTAATAGGTCTATTCCTTTATTTGGTAACCACTTGTATTCCCAGGAACATTGTTCCCGGGAATGACCTATTCCCCTTGCAAGGGGAATAGAGATTCCTGGGGGGAGGGGGGGGGGGGTGGTATTAAACTATTCCTGAGTAGTAATAGCCTAAAGTTTCTATTTCCTATTTTACCCCAATTAAATTTATTTCCTATTTCACCACCGCCACCACCACCATTGCCACCGCCGCCACCGCCACCACCATTAGCACCACTACCCCAGCACCGCCACCACCACTGCCACCACCACCACCACCATCAACGCTGCCACCGCCACCACCGCCACCGTCGCCGCCGCCACCAACGCCACCGCCACCACCACCATCAACGCTGCCACCGCCACCACCGCCACCGTCGCCGCCGCCACCAACGCCACCGCCACCACCACCATCACATATTTTTATAAGGGTATTTATGTCTTTTAAAACATATTTAATTTCTATTCCTTAAATCAACCAAACACTGTAATATAATTTCTAAAGTTTATTCCTTCCGCGAACCAAACAATAGAATACAATTCATATTCTATTCCTTGCCTATTTCATTCCTTATGTAATAGCATTCCTATTACCTCAAAATTCATTCCGTGAACCAAACGTGCTGTAAGTGTACACACCCCAAGGGGTTTCCAGGCCCAATGAGTAGTAACTAGTCCTACTAGTCAGGATATGTTTCTAGTGCCTACTACTCAACAGGGTAAATACCTTAGTGAGACAGCTTTTACGTCATTGCCCACTCCTTAAAATAATAGGACATACAGTCCTAGTGAAACAAAATATGTTTAGTTTCTCATTCCTCAAAATAACAGGACATACAATGAGATAACTTTTACGTCAGTGCTCACTTCTGAACATAAACTTGGTTTCAACCCAATAAACCAAATTCCATAACAATCCTCCAAAGTCAAAATAAATATATAACTATAATCTTTATTCTGAAATAAATATTTCAAATTCGTATAACCATATATATATGTGAAAAAACAATTTAAAAAATTCACCAAATTGAAAGGTTTCCAATCCTCAAAACTTTCCAAAATTTTTTCAAAAAACCATTTCCAAAGTAAATTAGATATCATGACCACAAAAATCTTCACCAAGATACTAACAACCAATTATGCATCAAGCACAAAACAACACAAAATAGCAAATACGTACGCCAGAAAAACCAAAACTCATAAAAACTTGCAGAATTTTGACCTGGATTAGATATGAAGATGCAAAAGACAATTAGGCCGTCTAATGATTGCATTCTACATCACTCTTTGTAAGTTTGTATATTTCCAAAATAATATTATATTGTTGATGTGGATGATATTATTATTGTTAATTTTCTATTTTTCATCCAACTGTGATTGAGGGAGTAAATATTGGAAGAATATCTAATATTTCTGTACGTATCTTTACATTATATTGGTCTATTATTCACGAGAAACTATAAAATGATCTATAATTTCAAAATTTCAATGGAACTCGATTACTTTTGCAATTGTGATGAGGATACGGTAAAAAAAAAAAAGTATTTACAGTGTCTTTTGTAATTATTACATATATTCAACAAAATTATATGATAAATTTATATAATTTCACGAAATACTACCATAGAAGTTTCTGATTAAAGTTGAATAGCTGTTGTTTTGCATATTTGGAATTTCTACCTGTCTTAGAACAGAGTTAAAATTTGTTAATGTGTTTTCTCTCCAAATATTATTTCTTTGTTTTTACATGCATTGCATGAGTATCTTAAAATGTTATTGACACTATATGCATCCTTGGTGCCATATTATTTGTCTTCAAATATTCTCTGCCGCCATAACTTATTATTATGGATGGTTTGTAGTCGCCCCAGGACGGCTCAAACATTAAGTTATTACATGTACGATTTGCATTTCATATCTTGTGATTTTGCATTATATTTACACAAAATAATCTTAATTAACACATCACGTTTATTCGTAGAATTGATCAAACAATTGACTTAATAATTATGAGATTCTAAATTTAACTCACTGTGAAAGCTAAATTAGAAGAAAAAGAATAGGGTGGAGCAACGTAACAATATCCCTAACATATTGCTACTATATAGTTATTACCATGGATCTTGTAGTCCAATGGTATCAAATTGAACTTCTACCTACGTGGTTGTGGGTTCCAGCCTCAGTAGAGACGCTATTGACTCAACTTTGACCTTCAGTAGGTATATATATATATATATATATATATAGTTGTTAATTGCAGTAGTAGTAGAGCATACAACAAAACATATACATAATACTGCTAATCCAATTAAAGCTGATGATGAGGATTTGTGGTTCTTATCTCCAGTGGCTTCTGTTCCTTTTGAGTATTCTTCAACATTTAAAGGGGAGTAGAAGTTGCTTAGACAATGAGAGAAAAGCTCTTCTAAGCTTCAAACATAGCATTATTTCTGACCCATTGAGCTCTCTTTCCTCATGGGGAGATGATGATGACTGCTGCAAATGGAAAGGAGTTGGTTGTGATAACATAACTACTGGCCATGTTGTTGCTCTTCATTTGGGGCTTGAAGGCTTGTGCACTGATGGACCACCATGCTACCCAGGCCTACTACAAGGTGAAATCAGCCCTTCCTTGCTTCATTTACCCTTTCTCAATTTCTTGGATCTTAGTTTCAATGATTTTGAAAGAATTCCGAGTTTCATTGGCTCTCTCAACAACTTGGTCTATCTTGATCTTTCTTATAATAATTTATTTGGAAATGTTCCTCCTCATCTGGGAAATATTTCCTCTTTGAAATATCTTGACATTGGCAACAACTTCATTGATGGTCAAGATTTAAAAGTAGTTGACACCTTGGAATGGATTTCTTATCTTTCTTCCTTGGAGTATCTCAATATGGATGGGGTAGACCTTCATTCTGTTTCAGATTGGCTTCACTCAATTTCAAAGCTTTCTTTGCTCACAACACTAAGCCTATCTTCCTGCTACCTTCCAAGTCTCCCATCATCACTAAATTTGTGGCTAAACCAAAGCTACTTCCTTGAATATCTTGATCTCTCTAGAAATTCTTTGGTAGGTGAGAACAAGGACATAAAATTCTTGAGGCATCTTGAAAAGTTGAAGATTCTAGATTTATCATATAATTCTTTTTCTTTCAACTTTTCACAACTCATTTTAGGTTCTGAGAAATTGATAGAGATTTTGAGATTGAGTGATAACAAAATTGTCGGATCACTAGATGGAATCAAAAAGTTTAATTCCCTAAGAGAATTAAACTTGGAGAATAATCAACTTTCTGGTTCACTACCTGACATGTCAACAATGTTGTCCATTGAAATTTTTGCAATTGGCAACAATCACTTCCATGGAAACTTAATGGGAAGTAACATCGGCCACCTCTCCAATCTCAAATGTCTAGATGTTTCTTCAAATTTTTTGGATGGAGCCATATCTGAAATCAACTTCTCTAATTTTAGCAAATTGGATGAGCTCATCCTGTCTGATAACTCTTTGACACTGAATTTAAGCACCCACTGGATTCCTCCATTTCAGTTAAGAGGTCTAGGCCTAAGATCTTGTGAGTTGGGCCCCAAATTTCCTAATTGGCTCCACACACAGACAAAACTAAATACTCTTGATATCTCAAATAATGGAATTTCAGATCTCATTCCTCAATGGCTCACCAACCTATCCAACTTAGATTATTTGAGTGCTTCTCAAAACAGAATTCGTGGAAAATTACCAAACATACCATCAACTTTCAATCTGGTAGTAGACTTTAGCAACAATTTGCTAGAAGGTCCTATACCAAACAATTATTCGGGATTATTTACACTGAACCTTTCCAAAAATAAGCTTTCTGGAACCATTTCATTTCTGTGTACAAATATTTCTATATGGCTTTATCAACTTGACCTTTCAAACAATTTCTTTACCGAGAAAATTCCTGAATGTTTGGGGAAATTTAAGTACTTGTATAGTTTAAACTTGGCAAATAATAACTTGTTTGGTGAAATCCCCTTATCCATAGGACACTTAAACAATATGGTTTCACTGCATTTGAGAAGCAATAGGTTTGATGGGGAATTTCCTGTGTCTCTACAAAATTGCACTTCATTGGTGGTTTTGGATCTGGGAAATAATTATTTAACTGGGGGTATTTCAGCATCAATAGGGGAAAGCTTAAAGGAGTTGAAGATCCTTTGTCTGGATTCAAATGAACTAAAAGGATCAATCCCAATTAATATCTGCCAACTTCAATCCATTCAAATAATAGATTTGTCTTTGAACCATTTATCTGGTTTCATTCCAACTTGCTTCAATTCATTAATGACTAAATATGATGAATGGATGCCAAACATGAGGACTCCTGGATATTCTCAACTAATCTATGGGATTTTTGGCTCTCTCTCAGAAGTTTTCTTTGATTATGAATGGCTTATGTGGAAGGGTGCAGAGGTGGAGTATGGTAAGAACCTCAAATTCATGAAGCTCATTGATCTCTCTAGCAATAAATTGGTTGGAGAAATCCCAGTTGAGATAACTGATTTGCATATGCTTAATTCACTAAACCTGTCAAGAAACAAACTGACCGGATCCATCCCAGACAAGATTGGTGAGATGTGCTCGCTAGAGAATCTCGACCTCTCAAACAATCTACTTTCTGGAGCAATACCAATGAGCCTAGCTAGTTTATCATTTCTTGCTCACTTGGACTTGTCGAACAACAATTTGTCTGGTTGTATTCCACTCGGCACTCAGTTGCAAGGATTCACTGAGGCTTATCAGGGAAATTCAAAGCTACGAGGGTCTCCACTTCCAACAAAGTGTCATAGAGATGAACCTGGAAATGCTCCACAACAAGGGGGAATTGATGAAATTGAAGAAGATGAAGGATGGATTATTTGGGACTTTGATTTCTTTGTGAGTTTGACACTTGGATTCATTCTTGGTTTTTGGGGAGTATGCGGAACATTAATACTCAAGCATTCTTGGAGACATGCATATTTCCAATTTTTAGAAGACAAAAAGGAGAAGCTTTGCACTACCATAGTAGTCTACGGAGCCAAATTGAAGAGAGGCATGGGAGTTAGCTAGATTGGAATAAAAGGTAAGATGATTGAGATTCTAAATTTTTTTCATTTGAAATTATAATATATTTTTATTTAGCAATAAAGATTAATAAATAAGTGGCAATGCATTAAAACAGGATCAACTCATGTTTTTGAGCTACAGGAAGTACGAAGGCCATTGGAGTACCTCCGATCCATGTAATTCTAAATAAATTTCAATCATGTGTATTTGTGTGTTTCTATTCTTATTTCAAGTCATGTAATTCTATTTTGTTCTGTATTGTGTGTATTGAGCTTCTACTATCATCATATCATAGTCTACCTTGTAAGGTGACTTATTTAAATAAAATTCATTTTAATATACCAAAGTTTCATTTTTAATATATTTAATAGAAACCAAGTGGCTTGTAGTTCATTGATATTGGGTTGCTCCCTTAAGTGGGAGGTGATAGGTTTGAACTTCACTTGAGGCAAGTAGTGTGTATATGTAGGGTATCCCCCTTCCTTATAATAAAAAATATATATATATTTAATAGGAACCAAGTTAACATGTTTATCATGTTAAATGTATACGGTGTTGACACGTGTTCTTATTTTATTTTTTATGTATATGGTGAACTTCAAGACTCACGTGCTTTTTCAATCCCCAATGTTTTTTTATTACAAGCTACATTATTGCTATATAAAATGTTTATCCTCAATATTTTTTATTACAAGATACATTAGTGCTATATAAAATACATACACATGACTATTTTAATAATAAATTTAATTATTGAATAATGTATATCTACTTTAATATTATTCTCTTATTTGAAACTTTTCTTTTATTTATTTTAATTTTTTATAATTAAAAGTTATTTCTCAATGACAATGAAAGTGTGGAATAGCAATATAATACAATTACATTCTAGGCAAGTGGGGGCACCACTATTGACTAGATTATGAACAAACATCAATATTATGTACTATGTGACATTTTTGAAAAGCCCGTATGTGGTGTTTAATCAGCGAAACATCATATCCTGTATTATGCATCCACAATTCCACAACAAGCCAACTTTTCCTCGGCGGAGTCCTTACGTTGTATATTGACTTGTCGTTATAATTATAGACTTGGTTTAATATCACTGTAATTTATCTAAAAGATTTTGCATTATTATTTGTCAATTCAATTGATTTTTCTTGCCCAAATTTATTGCCAAACATTGTTTGAAAATATCTCCTTGTGAATATTGCTTCATTCTTAAAATTAAAACTTGAGACCTAGATTTTTTATTTTTTTTTATTCAGAACTTTTATCGTCAACAGAATGACTAATCTCTTGCTAAATTCTAGACACCTTTAAGGGTGGGACAGTTGATTTAATTGGAGATTTAAAAATGCTCCTTACCCAATGTCAATGACCGATTGTTTAGGATGGATAAGTTCCTTCCACTCAACCAACTCCAGATTTGAGACCTAGCTTGTTGAAAGGAGAATCAATTTTTTTGCCACTTGAATTAAAAGTTGTCTGAATTTTATTTTTGGTATATTAAATCATTTTCTGATGTTATGTTTTGGTTTGGATTTCAATTTTAAAAAGATTTATAATTTACTAAGTAAATACTCTAGCAAGAAGGTGAAGAAATTGTCATCTACCCAATTTTGCGTTGCCTACAAAATTATCATTTTTTTTTAAATACAACATTTATTAGTTCATTATATAATATAAGTTACATTTTTTATACTACTGACTTTATAATATAAGTACCTAACCTTTAAAAAAAATTAAAATAGTAAATTTTATTATTTATCGATTAAATACTCAATACAACTCCTGTCCAAAAAAAAAAAAAAAAAAAAAAAAAAAAAAAAAAAAAACTCAATACAACTAAAATATCTCGTATTTTTACGTTATTTTATTACGAGTAAAAAAAAAAAAAGAAAAGAAATATATCACTTAGTTTAGAGTGTTTGCACGATGGGCACACTATATTTTCTAAACTGGAAGTATCGTATAGAGTGCAAAATTATATGTGTTAACAAAGTATTTCTAAACCTCTTCCAAATCATTTATTATATGTGATAATATATATATATATATATATATATATATATATATATATATATAGAGAGAGAGAGAGAGAGGGGAAGGGATCAGGTGCATTTGTTGCTTCTCGTGCAGTTGTGCGGTGAATTAATGTGCGTGAGGTTTATACTTAATGTGCATGAGTGTTGTGCTTAATATGCCTGAGATTTATACTTAATGTGCGTCATGTTAATATGCGTGAGTTTTGTACTTAATATGCGTTTGGCGCACAACATGGCCATAGCCGGGCGCGTGCACTGCCGAACGGCGCGCCTGACATACTCTTTTTTTTTTTTTTGATTTTTGTTTTTTGTTTTTTTTTTTTTTCTTCCTCCCCTTCCCACATTCTCTTTCCTAATCACTCTTACATTCTCCCCAAAGTTATTTTTCAATGACAATGAAAGTGTGGAATAGCAATATAATTCAAATACATTCCAGGCAATTAAGTGGGGGCACCACTATTGACTAGATTATGAACAAACACTAATATTATGTACTATGTGACATTTTTGAAAAGCCCCTATGTGGTGTTTAGTCAGTGAAACATCATATCCTGTATTATGCATCCACAATTCCACATCAAGCCAACTTTTCCTCGGCGGAGTCCTTACGTTATATATTGACTTGTCGTTATAATTATAGACTTGGTTTAATATTGATTTGAATTCAGTGTAATTTATCTAAAAGATTTGGCATTATTATTTGTCAATTCAATTTGATTTTTCTTGCCCAAATTTATTGCCAAACTTTGTTTGAAAATATCTCCTTATGAATATTGCTTCATTCTTAAAATTTAAACTTGAGACCTAGATTTTTTTTTTTATTCAGGACTTTTACCGTCAGACACAATTTGGCCCTGTTTGGTAAAATGACTGTTAGCTTATAGCTGATAGTGTTAATTAGAGGGTATAAATAGTTGATAACATTAGATGATTGTAGAAAATTATTTGGTAAATTAGCTGTTAGCTGATAGTTGTTTGATATAATTTCTTTTCTCAAAAAGCTAATTGAAAAAGTTGCTTGGAGTAGCTTTTTGAATTTTAGCCTTTTGAAGTTGCAAAAAGCTAATTAACCAAACATTTATATTGATATTTTAATTAAATCAAACAATTAATAGTGGTCAAATTAGTCAAAATTACCAAACAGGGCCAATTGACTAATCTTTTGCTAAATTATAGACACCTTTAAGGGTGGGACAATTGATTTAATTGGAGATTTAAAACAACTCCTTATCCAAGACCAATGACCGATTGTCGTTTTGTTTATGATGGATAACCACACTTCAGATTTGAGACCTAGCTTGTTGAAGGAGAATCAATTTTTTCCCCACTTGAATTAAAAGTTGTCTGAATTTTAGTTTTGGTATATTAAATCATTTTCTGATGTTATGTTTTGGTTTGGATTTCTATTTTACAAAGATTTATAATTTACTAAGTAAATAATCTCGCAAGAAGGTAAAGAAATTATCATCTACCCAATTTTGCGTTGCCTACAAAATTATCAATTTTATATTTTGAAATACAACATTTCTTAGTTCATTATATAATATTAAAAAAAATTATTGGCTTTAACCTTTGTTTCTTCCTTTTTTATCCATATTAATTTACAAAATAACACATATATCTGCCTTCATTAATCAAAATCATAATATCAGAATTTATCTTTTTCTTATCAGCTTATTTAATAATTAATTTTACTAAACATATTAATTTCAATCAATTACCTTATTACGGAATATTTACTAATTCAGCTTTTATCTTTTAACTAGCTTTTCATAGTTATGATGGATGTGAGAAATAAATTAGAACGGAAAAAATAGGGTGGAGCAACGTAACACTATCCCTAACGTACTGCTGCTTATATATATATATATATATAGTTGTTAATTGCAGTAGTCGTAAAGCATACAACAAAACTTACACATAATATTGCTAAATCAATTGTCTTGAATCCAATTAAAGTCGATGATGAGGATTAGTGGTTCTTATCTTCAGTGGCTTCTGTTCCTTTTGATTATTCTTCAATATTTAAATGGGAGTAGGAGCTGCTTTGAGAATGAGAGAAAAGCTCTTCTAAGCTTCAAACATAGCATTATTTCTGACCCATTAAGCTCTCTTTCCTCATGGGGAGATGATGATGACTGCTGCAAATGGAAAGGAGTTGGTTGTGATAACACAACTACTGCCCATGTTGTTGCTCTTCATTTGGGGCGTCAAGGCTTGTGCACTGATGGATCACCATGCTACAACCCAGGCTTTCAAGGTGAAATCAGCCCTTCCTTGCTTCATTTACCCTTTCTCAATTTCTTGGATCTTAGTTTCAATAAATTTGATAGAATTCCAAGTTTCATTGGCTCTCTCAACAACTTGGTCTATCTTAATCTTTCTTATAATAAATTTGTTGGGAATGTTCCTCCTCATCTGGGAAATATTTCCACTTTGAAATATCTTGACATTGGCAACAACTTTTATGGTCAACGTTTAAAAGTGGTTGACACCTTGGAATGGATTTCTCATCTTTCTTCCTTGGAGTATCTCAATATGGATTGCGTAGACCTTCATTCTGTTTCAGATTGGCTTCACTCAATTTCTAAGCTTTCTTTTCTGAGAACACTAAGCCTATCTTCCTGCTACCTTCCAAGTCCCTCATCATCACTTTTGCACATCAACTCTTCTAGTTTCCTACAACACTTGTCTTTACAGTATGGAAATATAGCAACTTTTCCCCTACTGAATTTGTGGCTAAACCAAAGCTACTTCCTTCAATCTCTTGACCTCTCCGGTAATTCTTTGGTAGGTGGCGAGAAGGACATCAAATTCTTGAGGCATCTTGACAAGTTGAAAATTCTTGATTTATCGTCTAACTCTTTCTCTTTCAACTTTTCAGAACTCATTTTAGGTTCAGAGAAATTGATAGAGATTTTGAGATTGAGTGAAAACAAAATTGTGGGATCACTAGATGAAATCAAAAAGTTTAATTCCCTAAGAAAATTAAACTTGGGGAATAATCAACTTTCCGGTTCACTGCCGGACATGTCAACAATGTTGTCCTTAGAAGTTTTTGCAATTGGCAAGAATCTGTTCCATGGAAACTTAATGGGAAGTAACATTGGCCACCTCTCTAATCTCAAATGTCTGGATGTTTCTTCAAATTCATTGGATGGAGCCATATCTGAAATCAGCTTTTCTAATTTTAGCAAATTGGATGTGCTCATCCTGTCTGATAACTCTTTGACATTGAATTTAGGCACCCACTGGATTCCACCATTTCAGTTAAGTGGTCTAGGCCTCAGATCTTGTGAGTTGGGCCCAAAATTTCCTAATTGGCTCCACACACAGACAAAGCTAGATACTCTTGATGTCTCAAATAATGGAATTTCAGATCTCTTTCCTCAATGGCTCACCAATCTATCCAACTTAGACTATTTGAGTGCTTCTCAAAACAGAATTCGTGGAAAATTACCAAACATACCATCATTTTTGAATCTAGTAGACTTTAGCAGCAATTTGCTAGAAGGTCCTATGCCAAAAAATTATTCACGAGTATCAACACTGATCCTTCACAAAAACAAGCTTTCTGGAACCATTTCAGTTCTGTGTACAAATATTTCTACAGAGTTTGAATATCTTGACCTTTCAAATAATTTCTTTACCGAGAAGATTCCTGAATGTTTGTGGAAAGTTAACCATTTGTATAGTTTAAACTTGGCAAATAATAACTTCTTTGGTGAAATCCCCTTATCCATAGGACACTTGAACAATATGGTTGCACTGCATTTGAGAAACAATAGGTTTGATGGGGAATTTCCTGTGTTTTTACAAAATTGCACTTCATTATTGGTTTTGGATCTTGGAAATAATTATTTTACTGGGGGTATTCCTGCATCGATAGGAGAAAGCTTAAAAGAGTTGAAGATCCTTTGCCTGGATTCAAATGAACTAAAAGGATCAATCCCAATTAATATTTGCCAACTTCAATCCATTCAAATAATGGATTTGTCTTCGAACCATTTATCTGGTTCCATTCCAACTTGCTTCAAATCATTAATGACTAAATATGATGAATGGATGCCAAACGCGGAGACTTATGGATCTTCTCAACAAACCTATGGGATTCTAGACTCTTTCGAAGAATCTTTCTTTGATTATGAATGGCTTATGTGGAAGGGTATAGAGGTGGAGTATGGTAAGAACCTCAGATTCATGAAGCTCATTGATCTCTCAAGCAATAAATTGGTTGGAGAAATCCCAGTTGAGATAACTGATTTGCATATGCTTAATTCACTAAACCTGTCAAGAAACAAACTGACCGGATCCATCCCAGATAAGATTGGTGAGATGAGGTCACTAGAGAGTCTCGACCTGTCAAACAATCAACTTTCTGGAGCAATACCACCGAGCCTGGCTAGTATATCATTTCTTGCTCACTTGGACTTGTCGAACAACAATTTGTCTGGTTGTATTCCACTCGGCACTCAGTTGCAAGGATTCACTGAGGCTTATGAGGGAAATTCAAAGCTACGAGGGCCTCCACTTCCAACAAAGTGTCATAGAGATGAACCTGAAAATGCTCCACAACAAGGGGGAATTGATGAAGGATGGATTATTTGGGACTTTGACTTTTTTGTGAGTTTGACACTTGGATTCATTGTTAGTTTTTGGGGAGTATGTGGAACATTAATACTCAAGTCTTCTTGGCGACATGCGTATTTCCAATTTTTAGAAGACAAAAAAGAGAAGATTTGCACTGCCATTGTGGTCCTTGGAGCCAAATTGAAGAGAGGCATGAGAGCTAACTAGCTCGATTGAAGTAAAAGGTAATATAATTAAGATTCTAAAATTTTCATTTGAAATTACAATATTTTTTCGTTTAGCAATAAAGATTAATAAATAAATGGCAATGCATTAAAACATGATCAAATCATCTTCTTGAGCTGCAGGAAGTACGAAGGCAGCCATTGGAGTACCTCCGGTCCATCCATGTCATTCTAAATAAAGTTGAATCATGTGTATTTGTGTGTTTGTATTCATATTTCAAGTCATGTAATTCTATTTTGTTCTGTATTGTGTCATTGTGTGTATTGAGGTTCTACTATATATACATCATCATACCATAGCCTATTTTGAATGGTGGACTATAAAAATAAAGTTCATTTTAAATATATCCAAGATTCAATTTTAATATTAATTTTTTATATGCTGAAAGTTTATTTTTAGGTATACTTAAAAGTTTCCACATACAAATGAAGCCTAAAAAACTTAAGCCCAATTACTCTAGAAAAGTATAATTTGAAATCATAAAAGTTAGCCCAAATTTAATATAAACCCATGATACAGAACCAGCGCAGCCCAAAAACAAAACACTTGCTTGCAAACCAGCACATTGCCACAGCTTCCACGGAGACGGCATAACCGTGTGCACCATCCAAGGTGTATATAAAATTGGATTCATAATTTTTATACTATACATTTATAATTTCTATACTGTAAATTTATAATTTCTATATATACTGTATAGCTATCAAATTATGAACATATAGTTCAGTGATTTGTGAATATAGAGTTCAACAATTGCGAATATGAACATTGAAAATTATGAACCATAACGTTTTGTAATTGTGAATATAAAGTTCAATAATTATGAATTTATAGTATAGAAATTATGAATCTATAGTATAGAATTTATGGATCCAATGCATGGTGCACACAGTTGCACAATATAATTTGCCAGCTTCCACACACTGTCTTCAATCACCCAATCATTATTACATGGATCATGGTTCACACAACTGGATAGATCATAAATAAAAAGTATATTTTTAATATATTAAAAATACATTATTTATGTACATAAAGTACATTATTTGAATACTGAAAAATACATTATTTTATATATACTATCAAATAATACACATTCAGTACACAAATACTATTTTTAGTATATTGAAAATGCACCTTATATTCATGGTCCGCATAGCTATGTGGACTGGTCCACACAATAATTTGCCTCAACCATGGACCATGGTTAACCTTGCATTGTGGACCCTAGTTCAAAAGTTATGTGTCTACCATTAACATATTATGTGTGTCTATACAAGGTGGACCATGGTCCATGGTACAATTTGCATCTTGTGACCCTAGTCGACAAAAGACCTCAAAGGGAGATAAATCAGTCTAGGTTTCCCATAGTTAATCGGCTGAAACCATGAACGTCAATAGACCGCTCCCGTTGAGAATTGAACTTGTAACATTGTGGTTATCAAATAAATAGTGTGAAGAATTCTGTTGAAGTTGTTCTCAATTTTGTATAATTTTGAATAAAAAGTTGGTAGATAGAGCTGCTGGTATAACACAGGTGAATGAGCTTTGAGCTGACGTTAGATTCATCAAAATATTAAACTTTTCGAATATTCGAATCAAGTTAGCTAGAGCTACCTATGTTAATGCCCACACTCAAACTTTTGACAACATTACGTACTATTCTGTACACCAGTAAATTTTAAGTTATTGAAAAATCAACAAATTTACTTAATTAGAATGCATTTTGTAGAGCTTATATTATCGTAATTGCGTTTCAAAAAGTCCTTTAAATGAGATGTGAAATTGGATAATAAATTTTGATTAAAGAAATAAAGAATCAGAAAAAAAAAAAAAAAAAAACCGACATTATAACGATTGAATTAATCGTTTGATTTTGGTGAACATATCTATTATACTAATAAGAGCCCAAGAAGTTAGGTCTATATAGCTAAATATCTATTATACTAATTTAGGAGAAAGTGTAAAAAATGCCCCTCTATAATATGTCAATTATCAATGTCACTCCTGAATTATGAGTGGTGTAAATGTTGCCCCTCAATTATCAAAACGGTGCACATATAGCCACTCCCGTAATGGACATATGGTTCCCCGTTATTGTACGACACTGTTAAGTCGGAGTAAATATGTAATTTAGTTTATTTTTCCCTCACTCGATTCAAAGTACCAGCGATGGTCATCGGTGGGGAACCACATGTCCGTTACGAGAGTGGCTATATGTGCACCATTTTGATAATTGAGGGGCAGCATTTACACCACTCATAATTCAGGGTTGACATTGATAATTGGCATATTATAGAGGAGCATTTTTTACAATTTTCCCATAATTTTATTATATTATATTGTCTTTTTTTTTTTTTTTTTTTTTTTTTTTTTTTTGAAAGCCACCAATGTGGGTGATTATATTAAAGATAAGCTGCAACAAAATCCAGGGGATTAGAATCCCAATACATCGTATGAGTCTGAGAAAAGGCATGTGACGCTAACGAATGCGCCATAAGATTCTCTAATCTAGGAATAAAATTAACAGGACATAAATTAAAGGTTGACAATATAGTCTTGCATTCATCAATGATGTAGCCAGTATATGTTCGCATCCGTGTGGCTTGTGCTGATAATAGTCGGTGTAGATTTTGGCAATCTGTATGAAGTCGTACCGAGAGCAAACCTTTCTCCTTTAACCATGATAAAGTCTCTTTACATGCCAAGACTTCCGCCATCAACGGGGAAAGACAATCGGGAAGCCGCGTATGAAAACACGCCATGAACTCTCCTTCGCTTGTTAGCAGAACTGCACCTGCCGTGGCATTCCCATTCGTCGCATGATAACCCGCATCTATGTACATTTTCGGCAATCCGTTTTCCATAGCAGCAGGTCCAACGAAACCTGATGCCTCCATATCTCCAACATTGCTCAATACTGCCGTAAATGCTCCAGCATGTACCGCAGCCCACGCCTGCCATGCTGCAGCCGCTGCTTGCACCACCCGTCTCGGCCTCGGTAATGAACGCTCCCATACCGCTTGGTTTCTCGCCCGCCAAATATAATAGAGTGTCGCAGCTGCCATAATAAATTGGTGAGGGGTGAGTTTTTTCATGATTTCCATAAACCAAGTTTGAAAACAATCGGCCATAATATTCATAATTGGCAAATTAGATTCCTCCCATATTGCTTGCGTGAAAGTACAAGTCACAAGGGCATGCATCGTACACTCGGGGTTAGTCACACACATTGAGCATATTGGATCAACATCCACTCTTTTCGTAATAAGATTCGTTGTGGTAGGGAGAATACCACTGAGGGCCTTCCACATAAACATTTTCCATTTTGGGGGTATTTTCAATTTCCACATGTGTAACCAGTCTCTAAATTCTCCATCCCTGTACTCATAACTTCCTACAACACGCCTATATCCCCCTTTAACCGTATATATTCCATTAGGGTCCCCCTGCCAATACCACATATCCGGATATTCCACACAAATAGGTACCTTTTTTATTCTCATCACATCATAATCCATGAATAAGTCCCTGAGTATATCTGGGTCCCAGGTTCCAGTATCCTGGTCAATCAAACCCACCACTTTCGCTCCTTCCAATTCCTGGGGCATATCTGTTTGAATCATAGGCTCTGAGTCATTAGGTAACCATGGGTGTCCCCATATTAATGTATTATTTCCATTCCCAATTCTCCTCCTTATCCCTCCACAAATTAAACTATGGGCTGCAAAAATGCTCCTCCAACAGTAGCTAGGATTATTTCCCAAAACCGCCTCCTCAAAAGATGTTCTGGGGTAATATCTTGCTTTATAAATTCTTGCTGCTAATGACTCTGGCTTTACCAAGAATCTCCATCCCTGCTTTCCTAACATTGCCAAATTAAAAGCTCGCAGGTCCTTAAAACCCAAACCTCCGTACCTCTTCGGGGCACACAATTTGTCCCATGCTTTCCAATGTATATGGCGGTCCGTCCCAGATCCCCACCAATATTTATTCATTGCTCTCTGAATTGCAAGGCATACTGCCTCCGGGAGTAAGAAAACACTCATAGAGAAGGTAGGCATTGATTGTGCTACACTTTTCAAGAGTACCTCCTTTCCTGCCTGGGATAATAGCCTCTTATTCCATGTGCCAATTCTCTGTTTTATTTTGTCCTCTATATACGAGAACACCGCCCTCTTCCTTCGCCCCACAAAAGATGGTAACCCCAAATACTTGCCAAAATTCTCCGCTTTTGGGACTGCCAACAATTGCGCCACCTGATTCCTTTCCTCCTCCTGCGTATTCCTACTAAAGCACACACTGGATTTGTGATAATTGACAGCCTGTCCAGACAAAGCCTCATACTATGCGAGGCACCTTTTAACCTCCACAGCCTCCTCCACATTTGCCTTAAAGAACAGCAAGCTGTCATCTGCAAAGAACAAATGCGATATTGGCGGTGCTCCCCTAGCTACCCTGCAGCCATGTATTTTCCCCTGTATCTGGGCCTGTTGCAAAAGCATAGACAAACCTTCTGCACAAATTATAAATAAATACGGGGATAGCGGGTCTCCTTGCCTCAAACCTCTGGTTGGTGTAATATGGTCGGATGGGATGCCATTAATTAAAAACTCATAAGAGACAGTTGTGACACAATGCATTATCAATTCAATCCATCTAGCATTAAAACCCAGGGCAGTCAACATTTTCTGCAGGAAAGTCCACTCCATCCTATCATAAGCCTTTGCCATATCAAGCTTTAAAGCTCCCCATCCCACTCTTCCACATTGCTTTCTATTCAAGTAGTGTCCCACCTCCGCAGCTATCAATATATTATCAGTTATTAATCTATCCGGGATGAAAGCACTTTGGGAATCTGAAATTATTCCCTCCATTAACGGCTTCAGTCTATTCGCCATCACCTTCGCAATTACCCTGTATACCACATTACTCAGAGCAATTGGCCTCAAATCAATTACATACTCTGGAGATTTCTTTTTCGGGATTAACACCACATTCGTAGTATTTAGTCCTTCCGGGAAAGTTCCAACATCCAAGCAATTAACCACAAAAGTAGAGAAATCACATCCCACCACATCCAAGAAATTTTGGTAGAAACCCGGATTCATTCCGTCAGGTCCCGGGGATTTATCAGGGAACATATCAAATAAGGCTTTTTTCACTTCCTCACCAGTGAATGGGGAATTTAGAGACTCATTCTGTGCATGTGTAACACGGGGTTGTATCATATCAAATAAAGTGGTGGGTATATCCTGTTGATTCCCAGAACTAAAAACCTCATGAAAGTAATCCATAATAGTTTTACTCATTTCACTCCCCTCAACCCATACCCCATTAACCGTTTTTAAACGACACAAAGTATTTTTCTTTCTACGGTCAGAAGCATACCTGTGAAAGAACTTCGTGTTCGCATCCGCCCCCTGTAGCCAGTGCTGTTTCGCTCTCTGTTTCCAGAAAGAGTCATCCATAGCCTCGAGCTTACACAATTCAGCCTCCAGACGACGAAATTCAGCCAATGATGCTAAATCACGCCTACCTCTCAGCCGGTCTTGCTCTTTCTGTAACTGCTTTATCTTCTCCCCAAACCTATGGAACCGATCCCCACCCCAGGCAGTGAGCCTCCTTCCACAGAATTGTAGACAATCCTGCAGCCCCAACAACCTTCCCTCTCCCCATGCTCTCTCCACCACCTCCCTACAGCCCTCATCATGTAGCCAGGACATTTCAAATCTGAAACTCCTGACCCTTCGCCTCCCTCCCCCTACATCATCCCGCAACCCTAGGTACAGAGCCGAATGGTCAGACTTTCGTGTCAACATATTTAACACACTAGCCTGCATATTCATACTTCTCCATGCCTCCGTAACTAGGACCTTATCAAGCCGTTCCTCCAACCAGTGTATCGTCCCCTCCCTCTTCTTCCAAGTAAACGGATACCCGTGCATAGGCATCTGCGCTAAACCACAATCATCGATGGTCTCTCCAAATCCGCGTAAGAGCCCATTCGGATGAGGATTTCCCCCCCACCCCCCCCCCCCCCCCGCTTTTCACTCTGAAACAATAAATCGTTGAAATCCCCTATTACCACCCATGGCAGTTGTGATCGATTAGCCAAGGATCGTAACAGGTTCCAAGCCTCATACCTTCTACTACGTTCCGGATACCCATAATATCCCGTCATCCTCCACGGAGCACTCCCCGGTATAGTCACTTCCACATCTACATAATTACTGGAATAACTGATTAACCTTGCCATATTATTTTTACGCCATAGCAAAGCCAACCCCCCACTCAATCCATCGCTATCAACACAAAAAGAGCCTTCATACCCCAACTTTACCCGAAGTCTCTCAGCATGACTCCGTCCCACCTTCGTCTCCATAAGAAAAACAAACTCTGGCTTCTTACTGGACACCCAGTCCACTATCTGTTGAACTGTTCGTGGATTGCCCAAGCCACGACAGTTCCAACTGAGGGTACTCATGAGGACGGGCGGGGCTGCGATCCAGCTCCCGCCACAAACATGTTTTTTGAGAGATCTGCCATAGCTACATCTCCATTGGTTCCATTCTGGCAACCATCCTCCCTACGCCTTTTCGAGACGGCCTCCATAACATAACCCTCCCCCTCTTCATCTACCGCCTCCACCACCCCACTGTTCCGGTTGACCCCCTCCATCCGTGCCTCGGCCCCCCCCCCCCTCTGGCCGAAACCGACTATCCTCCGCCGGCGTCAACCAATACTCACCCACCGCTCTCGGTCCCTTTCTACCACCTGCCCTTAATTCTGCCGAATATGGATATTGTTCGACAGGCAATGACGAATCTCTAGCCATTCGGCAAAATTTATACAAATGGCCAAGCTTACCACAATAGAAGCAAAAATTGTGTAACCGCTCATACTTGAAAGTTACCCAACATGCAGACTTGTCCCTTTTCACAAAATTCAACCTCCGTTTCAATGGCTTATCCACCCTTATTGCAACACGAATCCGGTAAAAGACTTTCCATGGTGCACCCGCGAACCTATCATCACCACGGACATACGTTCCAAGGTGGTTCCCAATTTGTTCCAAAATTTTATCAGTTGTGTATCCCATCGGCAAGCCGTGAACCTGTATCCATATTTGAATCGTATCCAATCTTACATCATCCGGAAAACCCCCTTCCACGAGTTGATCACACACGAACGTTGCATTCTCAAACGCCCATGGTCCATCATTGAGAACACGTTGTAAATCAGTGACATGGTTGAATGTAAACAAGAACAATCGGGGCTTGATTTCTGCAACCTCCATACCCGCAACCAGTTACCATGCCGCCGCCATTACCTGTCTCATATACTCCACCTTCACCAGTTTGTTTGTTAAAAATTTCCCCAACAACATCCACCGCTCAGCAGCTTGCTGAGCCGCAACCTCAGTTTCGTCCAAGTCTGGAGCGAACGGTGCTGCCTCTTCCTGTTCGATCGCCAGGTCTGCCCAACGTGCCGTGATCGTCGCAACCGCCTCTCGCGCATGCTGTTCCATCGTTCCGTAACTCAGGGTCGTATGTCGTCAATCAAGAAAACCAGAAGAAACCGGTCGGAATAGCCGGAGAAGATTGTCGGAAAACGTGAAGAAACCTCGGAAACCCTAGGAGAGGAATATTGAAACCCTATATTATATTGTCTTTATTTTTCTACAATGTAAAAATTCTTTACATTCAAATTCATCAATTGATTATATTCACTACATTGTCATTTATCTTTTTTGTGCACTATTTTTTTTAATTAAATATCAAAGTTACAATACAAAATAATGTTATATATTTATTTATCAAGTATTTTATTAATACCATGAAAAAATTAAGAAAAATATAATTAATAAAGCCAATCATATTAACTACTTGAGGAATTTGTTGACAAAGAGAGTATTCAAATCACACAACAAATTGAAGTGAGAACTATCTCGTAATGTCATTGGCGGTTAGCGTTAGCGGATTATTAGCTGATTTGACTAGCGAATTATATCAACGGTTGGTAAAAAGATATTTGAAAAAATTAACTTTTTAGATTAACATGTAAAATTATACATATATTTAATAATAATAATAATAATAATAATAATAGTAATAATAATAATAATAATAATAATAATAATAATAATTGTTTTAAAATATAAAATAAAAAATAAAAAAATATAATTAAGCCAATCATATTAACTACTTAGGGGATTTATTTACAAAAAGAGTATTCAAATTACACAACAAATTGAAGTGGAAAACTACCTCGCAATGTCCTTGTTTGACAATCAACAATTAGTTCTTCAATATTAGTATATATTTAAAATTTGGAATAAGGGTCAAATAAGCCATCGAACTGCATACGATAGTACAATTAGACCACTAAACTTAAAAAATCAACAATTGGATCCCTAAACAAACAAATTTTAAACAATTATTCCAATTTGAAGGTTTTCAACAAGTCAACCTCCCAAATTCATTATTTTTAAAAAATAAATTCTAAAAATTAATTATTAAAAAAAAAAAAAAAACAGGACTCTGGCCGGAGACGAAGAAACCCACTTCGTCTCCGGCCGGTTTCTTCGTATAATAGAAGAAGAAAAATGGGATTTCTTGTAACGAACAAGAGAAGGGACTGCTTCCACTGTTGTGTTCATATGTTTCTACCATTCAATTTCGTTCTTGTTTTGTTTTCTTCTCTTAATAATTATTGTTGTTATTCCAATATTATTCTTCTAATCCTCTATAATTTCTTCCCCAATATATATTTATGTAGTTACGAAGTATTATTTATGTTGATGCGCCTCAAAATTTCTTGCTTATGTTGATGCGCCTCAAAATTTCTTGCTTTTATGCATTCTTCGCTGTCACGGTAGAAGAATCTTTGGCAATGGGGCTATTTAGCCCTAGCAAGCTAGGGTGTGCTCCTGCGATACAAATCTTGGCGTTGTGAGCTTTGATTGATCTGCAATGGAGGGGGGTTCAGAAGGAGAGCACTAATGCATACATGGCACTAATGTTGGGCTAGAATAGTAGAAGAAACCGGCCGCCGGAGTCCTGTTTGTTTTTTGTTTTGTTTTTCTTTTTTTAATAATTAATTATTAAAATTTATTTTTTTAAAAATAATTAATTTTGGATGACCTGTTGACCTGTTGGAAACCTTCAAATTGAAAGAATTGTTTGAAATTTGTTAGTTTAGGGACCTAATTGTTGGTTTTTTAGGTTCAGTGGCCTAATTGCATTACTGTGTGCAGTTCGATGGCCTAATTTTTATTTGCTCTCCCTTATGTCCCGTATTTGGTTTCAACCATACCTATACAATTATTTTATTGACAATTATAATCAATCTTGACTATATTATCTTGCATTTGTAAACTTAAAATTACCTATTTAAATACGCAAATTCAACATTCAATTATTTATGCATGAACAATTCTAATATAATTCTGCCTTGATATACTTTAAAGTACTTATTAAAAAAAACATTGGGCATTATCCCAATCGGACAATGCACGTAAAAAGCTAGTAATATTATAAAATGTGTAATTCATTAGTTGAGACAAAACATTTTTTTTCTGTAAAAAGAAATTTATATTCTGTGTAACATTTTTTCAATTTAATATTAGACTTAGACGTTACGTCTCTTAAGAAAGAACATATTTTCCAATTAATTAAATAGGTAATTGATACAACTTTTGGCAGTTGATGAGAGGCAACTACAATAACACCTCAACAAATTGATTGATACTCAAATGCTCATGTAGCATTACACCAGGCTGACTCATTTTTATGTCATTTTACTGCTTTAAGTACTTTACATTTTGTCCCCATGTATTTGGAAGCTGCCTGAAGGCTATGCTCATAAATACTAGTAAATTGTTAAATATTTCTTTCAAGAAAATTGCTACTATAAATATTTCTTTAAAATGCAGAATATTCATTTAGAAATCCTTGTCAACGTTTTTCTCAAAATTACATTATTATGAGTGATAGAGAATATCCTTTATCCGTATGCTTATATATGTGCTCGATATATATACAGGGGACCGAGAAGTGCATCTCCCGAGCCTAGTCAAAATAAAGTCCTGTGAGATTATTTGAAATTGCCCCGTGCTTCAATTCGCACACTGAATAGGATTTCCGAGCTCATATGATCAGAAAGGTTATCCCAAGCACTGAGTCTAGCATTAAAAGATAAACACAACCCTATCGTATCACCCCCATCATGTCATAATAATTGCCCCGTGCTTTGCACACTGAATAGGATTCCCGAGCTCATATGATCGGAAAGGTTACGTTATCCCAAGCATTGAGTCTAGCATTAAGAGATAAACACAACCTTATCATATCACCCCCATCATGTCATAATAATACAAATGTAATAAGGACATGTAGCACACGTGTTGAACACTCGACATGTGTCCCCTCCAACCCTCTATATAAAGCACACTTATTGCTTGGGGAGGGGGGAAGATATAAGATAACTTAGCATCCTCTGACAAAGTAACATACTCAATTACCCGATTACAACTCACATCAATGAGGATAATTGTATAACCCTTACCGAAACAACACAAGGAGTCAATACCACATCCACTGAAACTCAAAACCACAACCTCCCGTATGGGAGAGCAACTAAGTATTACTAGACCGCAAGTTCATTGGCAACCCCTTATTTAAGTGTTAAGAATCTTGAAATCAGAACTCTTACTAATAATATAGAATATATTATATACACACCTTTATGAGTAAATTAAAGAAAAGTTAGTGAGTTATGAAACTTAATAATTCCTCAAAAATATAACGAAAAGTGCAATTGAAAATATGAAGCAGTGATTAAATATATTTGTCTTATTCGAATAAATAGAGCAAATTGAGAGACAAATTGTGCGCTAAAAGAAGTTGACATCTATAGACTTTTTCCACGAGATTGAGATGCGATCTTTCGTAGAAAAAGGAAGTTGAGGTTGATGATTTGATTATCTTTAACCAGGCCACCAAGCATGCTTATAAACCCAAAATACACAACTTGAGAAAAAGACTCCGACGAAGACTATGTCTTGATTATTATTAGAGTTAATTCCACCAGAGCCATTATCTTTGGTGGTAAATTTAAATTTAGTCCCAGATTATCTTTTTGACATTTAATATCCCTAGACTATTATTTTTTGGATACATTTAGTTCTTTTTTAAACTTTTTCTATTTTTAGTAAGGACATTTTTGTCTCTTCATATTTTTCTAGTTTCAACCGGTTTAATTGATTTAGGACTTTACTAAAAATCGATTGAAAAATATTATTACTAAAAAATCAGAGGTTACCTAAAGTTATAAATCAATTAAATCGGTTGAAACGGGGAAAATAATAAAAGAAAAATATGAATAGACAAAAATATCCTTACTAAAAATAGGAAAAGTGATGAGAACGACTAAAAGTGTCCAAAAAATAATAGTCTAGAGATGTTAAATGGAAAAAACGATAGTTTAAGACTAAATTTAGAATTGCCACCAAAGACAAGCGACCTCTGATGGAATTAACTCTTATTATTACTATTACTATGAGAAAAGGACGCATGCAAGACTAGTTCACCTTATAAGATAGATCGATGAAATATTTTAAAGAAACGTATACTATATTTAATAATGTACTTTTAAATAATACGCCTTCAATACATTACAAATGTACTTTATGCCAATAGTTTACCTTACAAGGTGAATCATGTTCCATGTTATAATGATTGTGTTACGTTGGCGAATAGTAGACTAGAAAAAGGAGAAATTGCACAGTTGATCCTTCAATTATTAGCAATTATATGTAATATAGTCCCTGATTTCCAATTTGATCAGATGAGATTCGTTCCCTCAATTATTTCAATTGTAGGTAATTTAATCCTTCCCGACAGGAATTACAGCTACTGCATGTCGTCCGAGAAGCTGCTGCTGATTGCCGACAGGAATTGATTGCGGTTTTTCTCCTGTTGTCGTGGTGGTTTGCTGCTTCTATATATGTTCAAATTTCTTCCTAGCAATTAAGTTTGTCCATCTTTATTTTAAGCTTGAATTAAATTGTCTCTAATTATTGTTGGGTATCATTAGAGAATTTTGGTTTGTTTAATTTCGTGCTTGTTCATGAGTATCTGGTGTTTAAATTTGCTGATGATAGCAGGTTAAATGCCTAGTTAAGGTTGGTGAAGGGGGCTGCGACCTCTACGATTCAAGGGATTTATTCTGTTAGAGAGGCCGAAGCCATTGGGGCTCGTGAAGCTTTGAGTTGGATCAAGAACAAAGGATGGTCCCAAGTTGTGCTTGAAACTGATGCGCAGGTGGTGACAAATGCTGTGGTAGCAGATCAGAACTTCACCCCGTTTGGAATGATCATTGCTGAGGTTCGTGCGCTTTTGGAGCATCTGCCTTTGGTTCGGTTTGTGTTTACAAAGAGGAATGCAAATGTCTCAGCTCATCTGTTAGCCAAGCATGCATTGTGTAATTCTGGGGAGGGGGTGATTGAATATTTTGATTTTATTCCCTATTTTCTTTCATCATCTGTTTTAGCAGACTTGTCTGGTTTGAGAAATTAATATATATTGATCTTTTGTTTTCAAAAAAAAAAAGGTTGGGGGTTTAACTAAATGAGTGAATGATGAATGATGAATGTGTTTTTATAAATCATTTTACATGTAATCCATTAACACAATTCACTATGGACTAAACCAATTAACTATCATCCATCATCTATTACCTAATTGTCCAACACCGTACCCATATAAATTAGTTGTAATTTAACTTATTAAATTAATATTAAGATAGTATTTTGGATTTAAGAGTTTCATGCTAATTTAATACAAAATACGTAGTATTATTTATCAAGCATTAGTTTAGATGTTTGACTAATTCAACCTTTTAAAATAAAGTTAAAAAAAAATCATCAAAAATTGTAAATTTGTCATTGACTGAACACCATAATTAATTATTAATATATACTAATAGTTATTATTATTATTATTTTGTATTGTTACTTCAAATCCGCTTTGTTATGTATATATTTTTTTGAAAGATATCATTCTTTTCAAAAGGTTGAACCCTAATCCTAAGGCCCCCAACATCTCGGCCCGACAGAGCATATGAGAGGATTTAAATTATGGTAACTCAGTTGAACATTAACTATATAGGCTAGACCTTTGCTTACTACGTACAAGTAGCCCAGGTTTTTGAGAGGTTGCTCCCACACTGCCGCTGGTGAGACTCGATCCCTAGTCATTCTTTTCAAACTTCACCTCTATGACTAGTTGAGCTGCTCATGCAGACTTTTTGAAAGATATCATGACCTCTCATATGAGAGAATCACTACATGTGAGAGCATACAGTACTTGTCGCTTTGTTATGTTTATATGATTATTAATAATTTATTTTTTGCTTATGCGGTGTGGTGTTTCTCGATGACAAAGAATGTGTGGAGTAGCATTATAATCCAAATACATTCAATGTAAGTGGGCGCACCACTATTGACTAGACTATGAACATGCAATAAATATTATGTACTATGTGACATTTTTGAAAAATCTGTATGTATGTGGTGTTTAGTTAGTGAAACATCATACTATGTGTTATGCATCCACATCAAATTAATTTTTCTCTGGCGAAATCCTTACGTTGTATATGCATGGACTTGTCGTTAACAGAACAGGCCATGTTGTTGCTCTTCATTTGGGGCGTCAAGGCTTACAAGGTGAAATCAGCCCTTCCTTGCTTCATTTACCGTTTCTCTATTTCTTGGATCTTAGTTTCAATGATTTTGATAGAATTCCGAGTTTCATTGGCTCTCTCCACAACTTGGTCTATCTTAATCTTTCTTGTAATCATCTGTTTGGAAATGTTCCTCCTCATCTGGGAAATATTTCCACTTTGAAATATCTTGACATTGGCAACAACTACTTTGTTGGTAATCAAGATTTAAAAGTAGTTGACACCTTGGAATGGATTTCTCATCTTTCTTCCTTGGAGTATCTCAATATGGATGAGGTAGACCTTCATTCTGTTTCAGATTGGCTTCAATCAATTTCAAAGCTTTCTTTGCTGAGAACACTAAGCCTATCTTCCTGCTACCTTCCAAGTCCCTCATCATCACTTTTGCACATCAACTCTTCTAGTTTCCTACAACACTTGTCTTTACAGTATGGAAATATAGCAACTTTTCCCCTACTGAATTTCTGGCTAAACCAAAGCTACTTCCTTCAATATCTGGACCTTTCCGGTAATGTTTTGGTAGGTGGCGATAAGGACATCAAATTCTTGAGGCATCTTGACAAGTTGAAAATTCTAGATTTATCGTCCAACTCTTTTTCTTTCAACTTTTCACAACTTATTTTAAGTTGTGAAAAATTGATAGAGATTTTGAGATTGAATGATAACCAAATTGTGGGATCACTGGATGATACCAGAGAGTTTAATTCCATAAGAGAATTGAAATTGGAGAACAATCAACTTTCTGGTTCACTACCTGACATGTCAACAATGTTGTCCCTAGAAATTTTGGCAATTGGCAAGAATCAGTTCCATGGAAACTTAATGGGAAGTAACATGGGCCACCTCTCTAATCTCAAATTTCTAGATGTTTCTTCAAATTCTTTGGATGGAGCCATATCTGAAATCAGCTTCTCTAATTTTAGCAAATTGGATGAGCTCGTCCTGTCTGATAACTCTTTTACAGTGAATTTAGGCACCCACTGGATTCCCCCATTTCAGTTAAGTGTTCTAGGCCTCAGATCTTGTGAGTTGGGTCCCAAATTTCCTAATTGGCTACACACACAGACAAATCTATTAACTCTTGATATCTCAAATAATGGAATTTCAGATCTCATTCCTCAGTGGATCACCAACCTATCCAACTTAGGTTATTTGAGTGCTTCTGAAAACAAAATTCGTGGAAAATTACCAGACATATCATCAACTTTGAATCTAGTAGTAGACTTTAGCAGCAATTTGCTAGAAGGTCCTATACCAAAAAGTTATTCTGGAGTATCAACACTGATCCTTAAGAAAAACAAGCTTTCTGGAACCATTTCAGTTCTGTGTACAAATATTTCTATATGGCGTTATCAACTTGACCTTTCAAACAATTTCTTTACCGAGAAGATTCCTGAATGTTTGGGGAAAGTTAAGGAATTGTATAGTTTAAACTTGGCAAATAATAACTTCTTTGGTGAAATCCCCTTATCCATAGGATACTCGAATACAATGGAATCACTACATTTGAGAAACAATAGGTTTTATGGGGAATTTCCTGTGTCTCTACAAAATTGCACTTCATTGGTTGTTTTGGATCTTGGAAATAATTTTTTAACTGGGGGTATTCCTGCATTGATAGGGGAAAGCTTAAAGAGTTGAAGATCCTTTGCCTGGATTCAAATGAACTAAAAGGATCAATCCCAATTAATATCTGCCAACTTCAATCCATTCAAATAATGGATTTGTCTTCGAACCATTTATCTGGTTCCATTCCAACTTGCTTCAATTCATTAATGACTAAATATGATGAGTGGATGCCAGAGTCGGAAGTTTTGATGGAATATTCTATCGAAGAAGTTATCATTGATTATGAATGGCTTATGTGGAAGGGTATAGAGTTGGAGTATGGTAAGAACCTCAAATTCATGAAACTCATTGATCTCTCAAGCAATAAATTGGTTGGAGAAATCCCAAATGAGCTAACTGATTTGCATATGCTTAATTCACTCAACCTGTCAAGAAACAAACTGACCGGATCCATCCCAAACAAGATTGGTGAGATGAGGTCGCTAGAGAGTGTCGACCTGTCAAACAATCAACTTTCTGGAGCAATACCACCGAGCCTTGCTAGTATATCATTTCTTGCTCACTTGGACTTGTCGAACAACAATTTGTCTGGTTGTATTCCACTCGGCACTCAGTTGCAAGGATTCACTGAGGCTTATGAGGGAAATTCAAAGCTACGAGGGCCTCCACTTCCAACAAAGTGTCATAGAGATGAACCTGGAAATGCTCCACAACAAGGGGGAATTGATGAAGGATGGATTATTTGGGACTTTGACTTTTTTGTGAGTTTGACACTTGGATTCATTGTTAGTTTTTGGGGAGTATGTGGAACATTAATACTCAAGTCTTCTTGGCGACATGCGTATTTCCAATTTTTAGAAGTCAAAAAAGAGAAGATTTGCACTGCCATTGTGGTCCTTGGAGCCAAATTGAAGAGAGGCATGAGAGCTAACTAGCTCGATTGAAGTAAAAGGTAATATAATTAAGATTCTAAAATTTTCATTTGAAATTACAATATTTTTTCGTTTAGCAATAAAGATTAATAAATAAATGGCAATGCATTAAAACATGATCAAATCATCTTCTTGAGCTGCAGGAAGTACGAAGGCAGCCATTGGAGTACCTCCGGTCCATCCATGTCATTCTAAATAAAGTTGAATCATGTGTATTTGTGTGTTTGTATTCATATTTCAAGTCATGTAATTCTATTTTGTTCTGTATTGTGTCATTGTGTGTATTGAGGTTCTACTATATATACATCATCATACCATAGCCTATTTTGAATGGTGGACTATAAAAATAAAGTTCATTTTAAATATATCCAAGATTCAATTTTAATATTAATTTTTTATATGCTGAAAGTTTATTTTTAAGTATACTTAAAAGTTTCCACATACAAATGAAGCCTAAAAAACTTAAGCCCAATTACTCTAGAAACGCAAATTATGCTATGGACTCGTGTCCACTATGCATTGTGGACACGAGTCCAAAACGCCGTCGTTTTAGGGGAAAACGGCGGTATTCTAAATTTTTAAAAAAACTTGCGTTTGTTAAGCCGTTAACGGCGTTATTGATTGATTTGGCAGAGGATTTCTATTCTTTCCTTCTTTCGTTTTGGCAAGTTGAGATTGCAATTCATTCTACCCATCGCAATCTCAGAGCGTCGCAAGTTCCATATATTCTTTCCTTTCGTTTTTTTGGTTGTTTGTTGATCGTTTGTATTTGAATAACGAGTTATTTGATGGATGATGCGAGAAATCAGAGCGAATTGAATGCCGATCGATTTTCTATGATGGAGGTTCGAGGTATTTTGCGATTTTTGATATACTTGATATTTTTCTGTGTTTTGAGATCGATTAGGTCAAAAACTGAATTCGATTGTATATTTGTGTGCGTTAATGCGATCAAATTTGGTGTCAGTGTATGTTTCTTTTGAATTTGTGATTGATGTTGATTGCGTAGAATTGTGAGATTTTGGTGAGGGTTTGCTGGTGATTGCAATCAATGTATGCGATTTTGGGTAGAATTTACAGGTGATTTCAGTGTTTGGAGTGTTTACTCTGATCATAAATCTTTGCACTTTGCATGTGTCATAATATTGCAACTGTACATACATAATGCTTGACCTGTACATTCATACCGTGTGAACTATATATTCATAACAGTTTTTGATACTCTGTAGCTATTTGTAAAGTGAATGTCAGTAAGTTGCATGTTATATGTTCAACAATTTTACAGTTGTATGTTTATATATTTGATTGATTTGTGTATACTGTTTATGTATTTACAGTGAACGAAGCTTTGGTGGATGATTAATTAAGTACAGCTCAAGGAGATTTAAACATTGACAGATCTTCCTCGATTCCAGGTTTTTAATAGTGTTTAATGTCAATCAGATTGCTTTTGATTCTATTATTATAGATAAAGTTTTAGTATATATATATATATATATATATATATATATATATATATATATATATATATATTTTTTTTTTTTTTTTTTTTTGGTGTTTTATTGCAATCAGTGAATGAAGATTTGTTGGGTGATTCATTAAGTACAGATCAAGGAGATGTAAACATTGATGGATCTTCTTCTATTCCAGGTTTTTTACCAGTGTTTACTCTTATTTAGAATGTTTTTATTCAATAAGTATAGATCAAGTATGGTGATTTGTGATGGTTTTTATTGTTATATTGATGTTCTTGACCATATATGTATTGTGATTATGTGAATATAGTTTGATGAAGTTATGAATATACACTATGAAATTATGAGTATGTAGGGTGAAATTATGAATGAACAGATATGTAGTTTTGAATATACAGTCAAGCAATTATGAATGTACAGTTTTATAGTTATGATTATACACTATGGAGTTATGAGTTTGTAGGGTGAAATTGTGAATGAACAGATATGTAGTTTTGAAAGCAGTTATGAATGTACAGTTTTATAGCTATGAATATACAACTATGGAGTTATGAGTTTATATTCATAATGTTCAGTGAATGATATATATTTTTTTATCATTTGATGGAAAATCCGTTCCTATGTAGAGCATGGCTGGATTTATTCGGCATTCCCCTCCCCCCCCCCCCCCTCTACATTGGAATTATATCTCCATCAAATGTTATTATTTGTTATGAATGAGGTTATATATTTTGTAATTGCAGTTGATGAAGATTTGGTTGGTGTTGTAGTAAGTAATGGTGATGAAGCTTTTGAATTATATAATGAACATGCATATAGAGTTGGTTTTAGTGTGAGGAAGGGTAAACAACGTTACAAGGCATCTACCAAGACAATTCAAATGAAGAGGTTTTACTGTTCTAAGGCTGGTTTTAAGTGTAAGGCAGATGGTGGTGTTAAGCTTTACTCAAAAATTGATACAAGGACAGGGTGTGGTGCATTTGTTCAGTTTGATGTGGGTGGAGATGGATTGTAGACAGTTGCAAAACATATGAAGGTGCACAACCATGAGCTATGCGATTTAGACAAGAGTCATCTACTTCGTTCACATAGGAGAGTGGGAAGTAACCAACTTTCATGCTTAAAAGACTTGAAGCAGAGTGGAGTTGGGGTGGCAGGGGGTATTAGGTTTTTGAAACACCAATCAGGCGGGTCTCCATTGGTTGGTTTTACTAGTCGCGATGCTTATAATTCGTTGGCTTTTGATACAGTTAAGAGTTTGGATGGAACTGATTCAAATTCGTTGAATGAAATATTTAGGAGGAGGCAGTCTAATGAGTCTGACTTTTTTTTTTTATTTTGAAGTTGATTCTGACTCAAGACTGTGTAATTTTTTTTGGAGGGATGGTCAAATGAGACGGGATTATGAATTATTTGGAGATTTGTTAGTGCATGATACAACATATCGCACTAACAAATATGATATTATATGTGGGCCGTTTGTAGGGATGAATCATCATTGTATGAATGTAATGTTTGGTTGTGGGTTTTTGAAGAATGAGAGGATCGAATCCTTTGTGTGGTTATTTAAAGCCTTTTTAAGATCTATGGATGGCAAGTGTCCACAATCGATTATGACGGATCAATGTGCAGCCATGGCTGCTGCTATTTCCATAGTTTTTCCAACATCACGCCATCGTCTTTGCATATGGCATATTGGTGAGAATTCGAAGAAGCATATCAAGACGTTAAGGAACAATAAGGAGTTCATGGATATCTTCAACTGCTTGCTGAAATACACAGACACAGAAGCTGAATTTGAATTCTATTGGACTAGGTATGTTTCTGTTTATGGGTTTTTGTTTATGAATATACAGTTTATACGTTATGAAGTTACAGTATAGCAGTTATGAATATACAGTTTAGCTAGTATATTTGCAAATAGGAATATATGCCATGGATATGAAATATATGCAAGCAGGAATCTGCATTATTTGAATTATGAATATACAGAACATTAGTTATGAATATACAGTATAGCTGTTATGAACCTACATTATATTAACTATGGATATAAAACTTTTGCAAGTAGGAATTTCCATTATATGAATTATGAATATACAGTACAGAAGTTATGAATATACAGTTTAGCTATTATGAACCTACAATATACCAATTATAAATATACAATATTTGCAATTATGAATCTGCATTCAATGAATTATGAATATACAGTATATTAATTATGAATCTACAGTTAAGTAAAAATGAGTGTACAATACATAATTTGCAGGATGGTGATTGATTTTAAGTGTCACAAGAATACATGGCTAGGGAAGCTTTATGACTGTAGGGAGAAGTGGTGTCCAGCTTTCAATAAGGATTATTTTTCTGGGGGTATTCTATCTTCACAAAGGAGTGAAACAACTAACCATTCAATTTCTAGAAGGTTGTCTAAGACTGCTGGTTTGTGTGATTTCTACTCATCGTTTGTCAGTGTTATTTCTGAGTGGAGAAGTAAAGAAAATGGTGAAGACTTTCGATGTGCTCAAGGTGTACCTGCGATGTTGATTGACAATGTGAAACTTCTTTCACATGCCCGAGAGGTGTATACAATTGAAATCTATTTTCTGTTTGAGGAACAGTTAATGAAAGGTAGTGCGTGTCACCAAGAGGTTGTGTTTAATGATGGGTGTCAATATAAGTATCATGTGTGGCGACCGGATGTAGATATTATTAGGCATGAAGTTAGTTTTAAGCCAATTAATATTGATATTTCTTGCAGTTGCAAATTGTTTTCCGAAATGGGAATCTTGTGTTGTCATTGTATACGCATACTTGATATAAATTGTGTTGCTAGTATTCCGGACAAGTACATTATGAAAAGATGGACCAAAAAGGTTGCAGCTGTTAGGAATGCGAACTTTGATTCACTGTTTTATAATGTTGGTATTCCTCCTTCAATTTGGGTTGTTGAGATTAGTAAGAAGTTTCAAAAATTGGTTGTTTCAAGTCAAGACAATAGTGTAGCTAGACAGTTTTGCGATGAAGCTGTTGAGAATGCAAAGAAATTGATTGAAGCTGAGAATGGGAAAATGAATACTGAAGGGTGTGGTGATTCATCTTCAAATGGTATTGTTCAAGATCCTTCAAGCCGGAGATTGAAAGGTGTGCCTAATAAAAGGATGAGTAGTATTATTGCAAAGAAGTACACTATAGCAAGGGGAAGAAGGAGTGCTGCAAACAAGGTTGCTTCAAATTTAAAGGGTCCCGTTCAATCACTGGTTTTGGAAAATATATCTGAGATTGCTGGTGATGGATATCTTGTACATCCAACTTCTAGTAGTTCGCAGTTTGTTCGGTTTAATAAGAGTTTAGGTGAGAATGTAGTTGCAGAATGAGATTGTGACATGTCAGTTGGTTAGATTTGAACTTTATATTCACAACTTTTATATATACATTTACAAGTTCTGCAGTATATATTCTTACTACTTGTTCTTTATTTTTTTAAAGAGGTTTAAACAACTATGTTGACAGTGTACATTCATAATTATAATAGTGTACATTCATAACCCCAAAACTGTACATTCATAACTCATTAACTGTACATCCATAATGCGATAAGTGTACATTCATAATACTTGTTCTTTATTTTTTCATGTTTACATTTAGAAGTTTTTTTTTATATATATTATTAATATTTAATTATTATGTGTAGTAAGAGGTTCAAACATCAAAGTTGAAAATAATAAGTTTTACCACTATATATTTATAATTGTAAGGTCATAATGTCAATGCTATGTGTTTAAAATTCCAAAGCTGTGTATTCATAACCACATGATTGTACATCCATAATGCCATATACGTACATTCATAATCCGAATACTGTACGTTCATAATCTCATAATTGTGCATTTATAATGGCATAAATGTATAAACATAATCTTATAACACTATCCCTAACGTACTGCTGCTTATATATATAGTTGATAATTGCAGTAGTCGTAGAGCATACAACAAAACTTACACATAATATTGCTAAATCAATTGTCTTGAATCCAATTAAAGTTGATGATGAGGATTAGTGGTTCTTATCTTCAGTGGCTTCTGTTCCTTTTGATTATTCAATATTCAAATGGCTGCTTTGAGAATGAGAGAAATGCACTTCTAAGCTTCAAACACAGCATTACTTTTGACGCATTCAACTCTCTTTCCTCGTGGGGAGGCAGTAGAGATGATGATGACTGCTGCAAATGGAAAGGAATTGGCTGCGATAACACAACAGGCCATGTTGTTGCTCTACATTTGGGGAGTCAAGACTTACAAGGTGAAATCAGCCCTTCCTTGCTTCATTTACCGTTTCTCAATTTCTTGGATCTTAGTTTCAATGAATTTGATACAATTCCGAGTTTCATTGGCTCTCTCAACAACTCGGTCCATCTTGATTTTTCTCATAATACTTATTTGTTCGGGAATGTCGTCCCTCCTCATTTGGGAAATATTTCCACTTTGAAATATCTTCACCTTGGCAACAGTCTTGAATTAAAAGTAGTTGACACCTTGGAATGGATTTCTCATCTTTCTTCCTTGGAGTATCTCAATATGGATTCGGTAGACCTTCATTCTGTTTCAGATTGGCTTCAATCAATTTCAAAGCTTTCTTTGCTGAGAACACTAAGCCTATCTTCCTGCAGCCTTCCAAGTCCCCCATCATCACTTTTGCACATCAACTCTTCTAGCTTCCTACAACACTTGTCTTTACAGTATGGAAATATAGCAACTTTTCCCCTACTGAATTTATGGCTAAACCAAAGCTACTTCCTTCAATATCTGGACCTTTCCGGTAATGTTTTGGTAGGTGGCGATAAGGACATCAAATTCTTGAGGCATCTTGACAAGTTGAAAATTCTAGATTTATCGTCCAACTCTTTTTCTTTCAACTTTTCACAACTTATTTTAAGTTGTGAAAAATTGATAGAGATTTTGAGATTGAATGATAACAAAATTGTGGGATCACTGGATGATACCATAGAGTTTAATTCCATAAGAGAATTGAAATTGGAGAACAATCAACTTTCTGGTTCACTACCTGACATGTCAACAATGTTGTCCTTACAAATTTTGGCAATTGGCAATAATCACTTCCATGGAAACTTAATGGGAAGTAACATCGGCCACCTCTCCAATCTCAAATTTCTAGATGTTTCTTCAAATTCTTTGAATGGAGCCATATCTGAAATCAGCTTCTCTAATTTTAGCAAATTGGATGTGCTCATCCTGTCTGATAACTCTTTGACACTGAATTTAGACACCCACTGGATTCCCCCATTTCAGTTAAGAGGTCTAGGCCTCAGATCTTGTGAGTTGGGTCCCAAATTTCCTAATTGGCTCCACACACAGACAAAACTAGATACACTTGATGTCTCAAATAATGGAATTTCAGATCTCTTTCCTCAATGGATCACCAACCTATCCAACTTACGTTATTTGATTGCTTCTCAAAACAGAATTCGTGGAAAATTACCAAACATACCATCAACTTTCAATCTATTAGTAGACTTTAGCAACAATTTGCTAGAAGGTCCTATACCAAACAATTATTCAGGATTATTTACACTGAACCTTTCCAAAAATAAGCTTTCTGGAACCATTTCATTTCTGTGTACAAATATTTCTGTATGGCTTTGTCAACTTGACCTTTCAAACAATTTCTTTACCGAGAAAATTCCTGAATGTTTGGGGAAATTTAAGTACTTGTATAGTTTAAACTTGGCAAATAATAACTTCTTTGGTGAAATCCCCTTATCCATAGGACACTCGGATACAATGGAATCACTACATTTGAGAAACAATAGGTTTTATGGGGAATTTCCTGTGTCTCTACAAAATTGCACTTCATTGCTGGTTTTGGATCTTGGAAATAATTATTTAACTGGGGGTATTCCTGCATCGATAGGAGAAAGCTTAAAAGAGTTGAAGATCCTTTGCCTGGATTCAAATGAACTAAAAGGATCAATCCCAATTAATATCTGCCAACTTCAATCCATTCAAATAATGGATTTGTCTTCGAACCATTTATCTGGTTCCATTCCAACTTGCTTCAATTCATTAATGACTAAATATGATGAATGGATGCCAAGTATGGAGACCTATGGGATTGTTGACTCTCTCGAAGAAGTTTTCTTTGATTATGAATGGCTTATGTGGAAGGGTATAGAGGTGGAGTAGGTTAAGAACCTCAAATTCATGAAGCTCATTGATCTCTCAAGCAATAAATTGGTTGGAGAAATCCCAGTTGAGATAATTGATTTGCATATGCTTAATTCCCTAAACTTGTCAAGAAACAAGCTGACCGGATTCATCCCAGACAAGATTGGTGAGATGAGGTCGCTAGAGAGTCTCGACCTGTCAAACAATCAACTTTCTGGAGCAATACCACCGAGCCTTGCTAGTATATCATTTCTTGCTCACTTGGACTTGTCGAACAACAATTTGTCTGGTTGTATTCCACTCGGCACTCAGTTGCAAGGATTCAGTGAGGCTTATCAGGGAAATTCAAAGCTACGAGGGCCTCCACTTCCAACAAACTGTCATAGAGATGAACCTAGAAATGCTCCACAACAAGGGGGAATTGATGAAATTGAAGAAGATGAAGGATGGATAATTTGGGGCTTTGACTTCTTTGTGAGTTTGATACTTGGATTCATTCTTGGTTTTTGGGGAGTATGCGGAACCTTAATACTCAAGCGTTCTTGGAGACATGCATACTTCCAATTTTTAGAAGACAAAAAAGAAAAGCTTTGCACTGCCATTGTAATCTATGGAGCCAAATTGAAGAGAGGCATGGGAGTTAGCTAGATTGAAGTAAAAGGTAATATATTTAAGATAGATTCTAAAATTTTCATTTGAAATTACAATATATTTTCGTTTAGTAATAAAGATTAATAAATATATGGTCATGCATACCATGAAAACAGGATCAACTCATCTTCTTGAGCTGCAGGAAGTACGAATGAAGGCCATTGGAGTACCTCCGATCCATGTCATTCTAAATAAAGTTCAATCATGTGCATGTATTTGTGTGTTTGTATTCATATTTCAAGTCATGTAATTCTATTTTGTTCTATATTGTGTGTATTGAGGTTCTACAATTATTATATCATAGTCTACCTTGTAAGGTGGACTATTGAAATAAAGTTCATTTTAAATATATCGAAGTTTCATTTTTAATATATTTAATAATTACTTTTTTCTGTGCGAAAATTAAAGTTGTTTTTTTAAGTATACTACCAAAGAATGAATATTTAATAAATTAAAAATTAAATTTTAATATATTAAAAATGAACTTGATGTAAGTGGTCCACCTTGTATCATGGTCCATAATATAATTCGTCAAGTTTCAATACTAAATATCATTTCTTAAAAATTCAGGTTGTTTCCAACAACATTGGAATATGGGCCAAAGCCCCGGGATGTTAATGAATTTTACTAGTCGCCACACAATTGGCATCCCGCATGAGAAGCGGGACTAGCCCAGCCGGAGGATCATGCAGAACCGTCGTTCCCCACGTAGAAGATTGACCCAAGTTGGCGAGATAATCCGCACACTGGTTCCCTTCCCGAAGGACGTGAGTGAGAGAGAAATTATTGAAACTGTTGAGCAGGTTCTTGCAATCAAGAATAAGAGAATCTTCCACCATTGAAAGGACCAGCTTCATTTTGGAGCACTTGAATCACAGCCGTTGAATCAGATTCTCTTCAATATTGTCAAAGCCGTACTGTTTTGCAATGCGAAGTCCTTTCCGAAATCCCCAAAGCTCCACGACAAAGCTGTTAGTGATCCCAATTTTAGTAGTGAAGCCCATCACCCAAACCCCATTGTTATCACGAAGAAGGCATCCAGCGCTAGCCATGTTAGAGGCTGATTTTTTAGCCCCATCCGAGTTGAGTTTTATCCGACCGGCGAGTGGGGGAGTCCAGTGCACCCAGACTTGCCTAGCATGCACCATGCCATTGTGTTTAAAGAGAGCTTGGAAGTCTTCAAACTCGCTCGTACTGGCTTTCCTGACGTCATAACCCAATTGTTACTGAAAACCACCTCATTCCTAGCTTTCCAAATATTCCATAAGATGTGGGGGAAGAGGAGGTGCCAACGGTCATTCCTGGAGCCCTGCATTTTGCCGCTGCAAGCTTCTTCGATCCACAGAGAGAGAGGGAGGTGGTTGTTGATGACAAAGGCTGGAGGAGGAGAAGATCTGTACCAGCAGTCATTTGCCAACCTACAATGTCTGAGAAGGTGATCCAGCGACTCTTCTTCCATGCCACATCTTGGACAGGAAGTATCCATCGTGAGGCCCCTCTTCACCTGTTCTGCATTAACCAGAAGCCCATTGTTGATAATTCTCCAAAGAAACAACCGCACCCGTTCTTTGCACTTGAGACTCCAGATCCACTCATAGTCCAGGAGTTGTCACCGGTACCTGAAAGAAAAGAGAAAGCCGAACTAACCGTGATCATACCTGAGTTTGAATGGGGCCAAAAAGGTCTGTCAGCCTTACTCGTAATCGGAATGGGAATTGCACGGATTTGGTGTATGATATTGTCTGTTAAGAGTGAATCTAGAGCTCCGACGTTCCAGGTCCCATTGTCTTGCATCACGTCCCTGACTTTCAGGTTGGCCGACATTAACGGAGCTGAGGGTGAAGTGATCTCAGCCAGAGGAGAATCCCCTACCCATCTATCGTGCCAAAAGTTTATGGAAGCACCTATACCAACTCTCCACCGAAGACCCTTACTAAGAATGTTTTTACCTTTCATAATGCTACGCCAGCCCCAAGAGCTGTTGGCAGTGGCGGTCATGAAAAGAAAATCTCCATTTTTAACGTATTTTTCCTTCATGATCTTGACCCAAAGTTTGTCCGAATAGGAAAGGACATGCCCGGCCATCTTGGTAAGGAAAGCCATATTAAAATCTTGTGCTTTTCTGAGACCAAGGCCACCTTGAAACTTAGGTTTACAAATATCGTTCCAGCTAACCGTGTGGATTTTTTTCGTGTCCTCCGAGTGACCCCAAAGAAAGTTCCTGCAAATCTTATCAATGAGTTTGCAAGTACTTACCGGAAGCGCCATGGATTGCATTGTGTAAGTTGGGATGGTCGCCAACGAGGCTTGGACCAAGGTCTTTCTACCCGCCATGCTGAGAGCACTTGCTTTCCAATTGGCGAGTTTGCGGCGCATCTTGTCAATGATAGATGAGAAGGTATCTTTTGAGATCCTTTTATGGAGAATTGGAATGCCAAGATAAGTCCCTAGATGGGACGTGACCGGAATGCCCATCATATCTCCAATTCTTTCTTTTAACCCTGTGACAATGTTAGGAGAACAAAAAATTTGGGACTTTAAGAGATTTACCTTAAGCCCCGAGGCATTGCTAAACCGGTTGAGTCAATCCATGATAATGGAGGCTTGATGAGAAGAGGCCTCCCCAAAGAGAAGTAAGTCATCCGCAAAGAATAAGTGGGACAAGCCAACACCCCCTTGCGTAATAAAAGTGGGTTTCCAAGACTTATTAGAGACAAGTCTCTGAATATCAAAAGCTAGCCTTTCCATCACAAGATTAAACATATAAGGGGCCATAGGGTCACCTTGGCGAAGGCCCCTTCCTGGAACGAAGGAACTAAGCCGGCCCGTTCCAAAGAATAGAAATCTCACTTTCTTTAAGGGAGAACAAGATGATATCAATAAGGTTACCTGGGAAACCGAACCCTTCCAGGGTGTCTTTGAGGAAATCCCAACTTACACTATCAAAGGCTTTATGTAGGTCCACCTTGACTACCATGAAGCCCTTCTTGCCACGTTTATGATTTAAAGTGTGAACAACTTCTTGAGTAAGAACCACATTATCCATAGTAGATCGACCAGGGAGAAAACTGTTTTGGTGGGGCCCAATTAACCTGCACATAATAGGTCTTAATCTATTAACGAGAGTTTTTGAAATTACCTTAAAGGCAATATTGAGGAGAGTGATTGGCCTGAAGTCCGCCGCCGTCTCTGGGATTTCCTTTTTGGGAATAAGAGTCATAAACGCCTGCAAAAGAGGTTTAGGAACTTCTCCCGTACTAAGAGCCTGATTGACCATATGCGTTAAAGTTTGGCCAATGTCATTCCAGAAAATTGGTAGAAGGCAGCTTGAATTCCGTCCGGCCCCGGACTACCGAATTTCTTCATGCCAAAGACGGCCCTTTTTACCTCGTCCAAGGTGGTTGTACGACACAAATTATGGGATTCCGACCAGGAGATAGTATTACTAGTGCTGATCGGGGTGAAATCCGGGAGATCCACTGTGCCAGACCTGGAAAACAGAGAAGAGAAAAAACCAGAAATATGATCCATTGGAGAAATCGGGTTGTCCGTCCACTCACCATGGATTTTTAGAAACCTGGCCCGATTTTTGTTCCTTCTAATCAATCAGCAGAAATAATATCACAAAATATGGCTAAAATAATTATATTTGGTAGGAAAAAAATGTAATTAGTTTTTGATGAGTCAAAGTCTATTTTAGGGCTAGATTTTAAATCCCCAAAACATTAAATTTAGTAAGTTAGACACTCATTTTTTGTTCGCAACAAAATCGCTATGTAATGGAATTAGAGGTAGTTTATCACAACAAGACTTTAGTGTTGATATCAAAGTGAAGTCACCAACATCAAACCAGCACCGAGCTGAGCTAACTGCCAGTTTGACCAATAGTTATGTTGTGCAACCGAATGCACCATGCGCATGGTGCATACGATGCAAAACGGCGTCGTTTTGACTAAAAACGCGCATCCCACTTAAAAAAAAAAAATTCAGGTTTGATTCTCGACAATAGTATTATTGTGGATATATAGTTATGAATTTCTGGATATTTAGTTCATTCATTGTGGATATTTAGTTCATTCATTGTAGATATTTACTTCATTCATTCACTGTGGATATATAGTTATGAATTTGTGGATATATAGTTATGAATTTATGAATATTTAGTTCATTCATTGTGGATATTTAGTTTATTCATTGTGGATTTTTACTTCATTCATTCACTGTGGATATATAGCTATGAATTTGTGGATATATAGTTATGAATTTATGGATATATAGTTATGAATTTATAGATATATAAAAATGCTATTGTCGGGAATCGAACCTGATTTCTTTTTTAAGTGGGACGCGCATTTTTTTAACCAAAACGACTTTATTCATTCACTGTGGATATATAGTTATGAATTTGTGGATATATAATTATGAATTTATGGATATATAAAAATGCTATTGCCGAGAATCGAACGTGATTTCTTTTTTAAGTGGAACGCGCGTGTTTTTAACCAAAACGACGTCGTTTTGTGTCATATATACCATGCGCATAGTGCATTCGGTTGCATAGCATAATCTGCGCAGTTTGACATTTCCCATGTTTAAGGAAAGTTAAAAACTTTCGCAGCAAATACTTGAGCCTTTTCAAAAAAGTTTAAATTACTAAAACTCTACACATGCAAATGAAGCCTAAAAAACTTAAGCCCAATTACTCTATAAAAGTATAATTTTAAATCATAAAAGTTAGCCCAAATTTAATACAAACCCATGATACAGAACCAACACAAAATTAACAAAAACAAAACACTTGCTAGCAAACCAGGACATTGCCCCAGCTTCCACACCCTGTCTTCAACCACCCCATCATTATTAGATGGATCATGGTTCATACAACTCTATGTATAGACCATAAATAAAAAAAAATACATTTTTAATATACTAAAAGTATTAGAAATTTATATAGTAATGGAGATTAATGGTTCAGATGAACTACCATGAAAAGCTTAAATAATATTTGGAGTTGTGGAGTTATAAATATTATTTCAGTTTGGTAGAAAATAAGTTGGGAAAATTGATTTGGAATCGAAGCTTATTGATTCGTTGGTGTTAACGAATCGTTTGTTTTAACGAATCAATGATTTCGGTAAAGGCTTAACGAAAGTTTGATTTCGTGCTTTGCCTGGACGTGTGAAATGAATTAACGAAAGTTGATTGCCCTATTGTTGATTTCGTTGGTTAAAGCCAAATGGTTTCGTTGGTTAAAACGAAATGTTTTAGTCCTAAACAATGAGGTTCACGAATCTATGCATGAAATGGTTTGCACCTTTCGGCCAAGTGTTTTTGACGAAACCTTATTTTCAAAAGCTTTTGGTTTGTGTCCACAGCATGCATTTAAGTATTAATATATATAATTTATTTATTTATTTATTTTGCATGTTTGCATGCAATGAATTAATATATATATATATATATATATATATATATATATATTACTTTGTTATTTTTTATGCAATGCATGAACCTACGAAGGGCCACATCATATGAATATATATAATATTCAATTATATATTTCCCATGTTTGATATATCAGATAAGATGTATCTTATGGAAATTAAGTTTTAAATTTAAATAATTAACTTCCATGTAACTTCTCCAAACTGCTATATTTACATCTATAAATATTTGGAGAAATGTCTGAAAAGAGAGATGCAATAAACTTGCATAAGACTGAGATATTTCACAGTACTGCATTTCTACAGGAAATTCTTAAACAAAGAAACTTAAGAATTTCATTATCTTCTTGTATCCTATAAGATTAAATCTTGAACCTGGTTGCTTCAATTGAGGGAGATTTAAAGCTTATAGGAAAGTGATTACACGCCTGAAGATCTCGTTTCCTCACTTCCCTATCATCAAACACTCCATTTTTCTAACAATCTATAAGCTTCAAAATCTGTTTCTGAGGAAGGATGAGTTCTGGACTTCTGGACTTTGCAACCAACTTCCCTAAGTTGGAGAAGTTTGAAGGCGTGGGCTTCCGTAGGTGGCAGAAGAAGATGAAGTTCCTCCTTGCGGCTCTGAACGTGGCATACGTACTAAGTACCCCAAAGCCGGAGGAACGGGAGGATGAGACTCTTGAGACTACTCGCCGAAAACTCAAATGGGAGAATGATGACCTTGCTTGCCGTGGCCATATTCTAAACGGTATGTCTGACACCCTCTTTGATATTTATGAGTATGAGGAATCCTCAAAGGACCTCTGGGATGTACTTGAAGCAAAGTACATATCTGAGGATGCCTCCAGTAAGAAATTCCCGGTAAGTGAATTCAATGATTATAAAATGGTGGACAATCGTCCGGTCATGGAACAATTCCATGAGATTGTCAGGATACTTGGGCAAATGAGGCAACATGATATGCATATGGATTATTCCATTGCCATAGCCAGTATCATTGATAAGTTTCCCCCTTCCTGGAAAAAAGGTACAACGTACCTTAAAGCATAAAAAGGAAGCTCTTACCATGGAACAATTGGGGGTTGACCTTCGGGTTGAGGAGGGAATCAGACTGCATGAAAGTAAGAATGCAGGCAGTGCAAAGGTCACCGGGGCTTCAGGTTCTGTCATCAACATGACGGCAAATAAAGTGGGAACCGTAAAGGGAAAGGGAAGCCAGGAAAGACCACAAATTTTTGAAAGTTTAAGAAGAAAGGAAAAGGAAAAAGAAAGGCATCTGTATCATGCTGGGTGTGCAACGGTCCACACTTTAAAAAAGACTGTGAAATCTGGAAGAAAAGAAAGACACAAATGGAAGGTAAAAATTCTGGTGATCATGGCCAGGGAAGTGGCCAATGGAAACAAGGTAAAATAATTAATCTTGTTTCTGATAGTACTGAAAATTTCATTGCTATGATATCTGAAATTTGTGTCATGCAGACTGATGACTCGTGGTGGGTTGACACTGGGGCAACCAGACATGTCTGCAAGGATATAAATCTTTATAAGATTTATAAAAGTCTAAATGATGGTCCAAGACTGTACATGGGAAATGATTCCATGGTGAAAGTCAAAGGCATTGGACAAGTTGAGTTGTTGCTTACTTCAGGAAAGAAGTTGACAGTCACAGATGTGTATCATGCCCCAGATGTTAGAAACAATTTAGTTTCTGGCATTGTATTAAACAAGTGTGGTTTTAAACTTGTTTTTGAAGCAGACAGATTTATTTTATCCAAGGCCGATATCTTTGTAGGTCAAGGATTTCTGTCTAACAATATGTTTAAGTTGAATATTAATAATATTGTTGGTTCTCTGTATTCAGTTTGTACATCTTCTTTATGGCATTTTCGTTTATGTCATGTAAACTATAAACGTGTATGCGAGATGGCTAAAGATGGATTAATTCCATCCTTTGATCTGAATATGGAACAATGCAGTGCATGCATGTTAAATAAAATAACTAGGAATCCTTTTCCTAGTATAAAAAGGAATTCAATTTTACTTGAATTAATTCACAGTGACTTGTGTGATTTTCATAGCACCCCATCTTTGGGAAATAAAAAATATATAGTCACATTCATTGATGACTATTCAAGACTCTGCTATGTGTACCTCCTGCATTCTAAGGATGAAGCCTTAGAAAAATTTAAAATATTTAAATTGGAGGTGGAATTGCAAACTAGTCGGTTAGTAAAAATATTACGTACTGGCAGAGGTGGTGAATATTATGACCCATTATTTTTCCAATCTGTTGGTATCATTCATGAGACCACAACTCCTTATACACCACAACAAAATGGTGTAGCAGAAAGGAAAAATAGAGTACTCAAAGAAATGGTAAACTGCATGTTATCAGTTTCCGGTCTGAGTGAAGGTTTCTGGGGAGAAGCCATGCTAACTGCATGTTATATTCTCAACAGAGTTCCTAACAAAAGAAATAGGGTAACTCCCTATGAACTTTGGCACAAAAGAAAACCAAACTTGAATTATTTGAAAGTTTGGGGTCGCAGGGCCGTGGTACGGTTGCCGGAACCTAAACGAAAGGCTCTGGGAGAAAAAGGCATAGACTGTATTTTTATAGGATATGCAGAACACAGCAAAGCATACAGGTTCTATGTTATAGAACCAAATGACTTTATTTCGGTTCATACCGTAATAGAGTCCCGGGATGCTATCTTTGATGAAAATCATTTTTCATCAATAAATAGAACTAAGGATTTAATTCCTAGTTCTAGTGGGACCAAAGTTGATGATCAAATTCATGATCATGCAAGTTCACAGGAACCTGAGCTTAGAAAAAGTAAAAGAACAAGAAAAGAAAAAACATTTGGACCAGATTTCTAAATGTACTTGATAGAAGGATCAAGGGAGTCTACAGAGACTAAAAATCTATATTATATTAATATAGAGGTTGATCCTAATACTTTTGAGGAAGCCATGAATTCTCAAGATGTTGCTTTCTGGAAAGAAGCAATAAATGATGAGATGGATTCTATAATGAGGAATAATACGTGGATTTTAACTAATCCACCAAATGGTTGTAAACCAATAGGCTGCAAGTGGATTTTCAAAAAGAAAATGAAAGTTGATGGTACCATTGATAAATTTAAAGCCAGACTTGTCGCACTGGGCTTTAAGCAGAAAGAAGGAGTTGACTTCTTTGACACTTATGCTCCAGTAGCAAGAATTGCTACTATAAGATTGTTAATTTCCATTTCGGCTATACACAATCTAGTGGTTCACCAAATGGATGTTAAGACTGCATTTTTAAATGGTGAATTGGAGGAGGAGGTTTATATGAAGCAACCAGAAGGTTTTGTGGTTGCAGGCTAATAAAGTAAAGTTTGCAAATTGATTAAGTCACTTTATGGCTTAAAACAAGCCCCTAAGCAATGGCATGATCGGTTTGATCAAGTGGTGCTTGCTAATGGGTACAGAATAAATCAGTTAGATAAATGCATCTACAACAAATTTAATAACCAAGGACAAGGGGTTATTATTTGCTTATATGTAGATGACATGTTGATTTTTGGTACTGATTTGGAAAAAGTTAAGGAAACTAAGGATTTTCTTAGTTCCAGTTTCTCCATGAAAGATTTAGGAGAAGCAGAAGTTATTCTTGGAATAAGAATAATTAAACTTCAGGATGGTGTAAGTTTAATACAATCTCATTACATTGAGAAAGTGTTAAAAAGATTTAATCACTTTAGTGGTTCCCTTGTTTCTACTCCAATTGATCCTTCATTGAAGTTAATTCCAAATGAAGGTGATCCGGTCTTACAATTGGAGTATTCTAAAGTGATAGGATGCCTTATGTATGCAATGACAAGTACTCGGCCTGATATTGCTTTTGCAGTAGGGAAACTGAGTAGATACACTAGTACTCCTAGTGCAGTACATTGGATGGCATTAAAAAGAATTTTAAAATATCTGAATAAAACCATTAATTATGTTTTAAAATATTCAAAAGATATTTCTATCCTTGAAGGATATTCTGATGCCAGTTGGATATCAAATCAGGAAGATTATTCCTCAACTAGTGGATGGGTATTTCTGCTTGGAGGAGGAGCTATCTCCTGGGCTTCTAAAAAGCAAAGTTGTATTTCAGACTCAACTATGGCATCTGAATTTATTGCATTGGCAGCAGCATGCAAAGAAGTTGATTGGCTAAGGAATTTAATTCTTGAAATTCCAGTTTGGCCAAAACCGATGTCACCTGTTTTAGTACATTGTGACAGCGCTACTACACTGGCCAAAGCATATAACAGCGTTTATAATGGCAAGTCAAGACACATAGACTTGCGACATAGCTATGTGAAAGAGCTCTTAAGTAATGGTGTTGTAGCACTAGACTTTGTACGGTCCTGGTTCAGTCTAGCGGATCCGTTTACAAAAGCCTTGGCAAGGGACATGGTTTTAAGGACATCGGAAGGGATAGGTTTGAAACCCGTTGATAGTCATGAGATGAAGGAAAGCTCAACTCACGCCTAAGTTATTACGTTAGGCCTTGAATTCAATGTAGATGATTACTTCATTTATTGGCGGCAAGTACTATATTAAAAAGTATCCCTAAAGTAAGTACTTGGTCTGCATTGTAGTAGGGATGAGTTTTACTCTTAACTGATCTTTCGAAAAAATGCTTGGTCCAGGGCATGAAATAAAAAATCAACCTATGTGAGCATGAAGTGTGGCCGTTTCAACAAGTGTGGGTTTAGTTTGGAAATGCTTGCTAATGGATATGAACACAAGGCCTTTAATAGTGTCAAGTTATTTTGAGTTGTAGTAACTGTAAAGCATGAGTGTATTATATCTACGTTTCTTCAAAGAGACTGCGTGATTCAAGGTCCGTCCATCACTGCAATCCGAATTAATGTAACGGATATAATACTATGTGAAAGTTCAATCTGTAAGACACTTTCATTTATGCATGAGTTTTGGATCTATCTTGGTACAGTGTTAATTTTACTATATAAATGGAGGAGGAATGTTGGAAATTTATATAGTAATGGAGATTAATGGTTCAGATGAACTACCATGAAAAACTTAAATAACATTTGGAGTTGTGGAGTTATAAATATTATTTCAGTTAGGTAGAAAGTAAGTTGGGAAAATTGATTTGGAATCGAAGCTTATTGATTCGTTGGTGTTAACGAATCGTTTGTTTTAACGAATCAATGGTTTCGGTAAAGGCTTAACGAAAGTTTGATTTCGTGCTTTGCCTGGACGCGTGAAATGAATTAACGAAAGTTGATTGCCTTATTGTTGATTTCGTTGGTTAAAGCCAAATGGTTTCGTTGGTTAAAACGAAATGTTTTAGTCCTAAACAATGAGGTTCACGAATCTATGCATGAAATGGTTTGCACCTTTCGGCCAAGTGTTTTTGACGAAACCTTATTTTCAAAAGCTTTTGGTTTGTGTCCACAGCATGCATTTAAGTATTAATATATATTATTTATTTATTTTGCATGTTTGCATGCAATGAATTAATAAATATATATATATATATATATATATATATATATATATATATATATATATATATATATTACTTTGTTATTTTGTATGCAATGCATGAACCTACGAAGGTCCATATCATATGAATATATATAATATTCAATTATATATTTCCCATGTTTGATATATCAGATAAGATGTATCTTATGGAATTTAAGTTTTAAATTTAAATAATTAACTTCCATGTAACTTCTCTAAACTGCTAAATTTACATCTATAAATATTTGGAGAAATGTCTGAAAAGAGAGATGCAATAAACTTGCATAAGACTGAGATATTTCACAGTACTCCATTTCTATAGGAAATTCTTAAACAAAGCAACTTAAGAATTTCATCATCTTCTTGTATCCCATAAGATTAAATCTTGAACCTTGTTGCTTCAGTTGAGGGAGATTTAAAGCTTATAGGAAAGTGATTACACGCCTGAAGATCTCGTTTCCTCACTTCCCTATCATCAAACACTCCATTTTTCTAACAAAAAGTACATTATTTATATACATAAAGTACATTATTTGAGTACTAAAAAATACATTATTTTATATACTATCAAATAATACACATTCAGTACACAAATAGTGTACTTTAGTATATTAAAAATGCACCTTATATTCATGGTCCGCACAATAATTTGCCTCAATCAATTATTGTACCATGGACCATGGACCATGGACCATGGTTCACTTTGCATTGTGGACCCTAATTCAAAAGTTATGTGTCTACGATTAACATATTATATATGTGTCTATACAAGGTGAACCATGGTCCATGGATTGTTCCTGAGCTAAGGCTCAGAAGTGGCTAAGGCCAAATTGATTCACTTCTTGGGCTGCGGTCCACATGGGCCTCGGTGCTATGACCCACCGACCTGGACGCGCTAGGCGGTGTGTAGGGCCAATAAGCCGTGGAAGACTGTAGTCCACCGACTTGAGTAATCAGTCGGTTTGTAGGGCTACGACTGGCTGCGATCCACCGAGTGATGGGACAGCGGTGTGTAGGGCCGTAGTCTCCGAGGATCTTCGCCCTGCACCGACTGAGTCCAGCTCAGCGGTGTGTCGGGCTTGATCCGCTACGGTCCACCGACTGTACGCATCAACGGTGTGTAAGGTCGTAAGTCCCCGCTTGTAAAGGGGATCGCGGTCCACCGACTGTGCGCGTCAATGGTGTGTCAGATCGTGGTCCGACGTTGAGTTCGTCAGCGGTTCTCAAAGGGTTGGTTGTGATCAACTCCCCTCATACCGCGGTACTGAGGTAGGGTGCTGTGGGGCCGTGTTAATGCTATAAGCATTAACCCTCATGTTCGGGGCATGTGATTGGTCCTGGGTGCCATCAACGATTATGTGAATTGAATGATGATGTGTTTGAATTGAAAAGTGGTTTGTGACCTTAGATACGTATTCCTTATGATGTTATCTCTACTTAATTGTTTATCATTGATTAATGTGCTTGTCCCTATTTGCTGAGTCTATTCCTGGTTTTAAAGCTAGAGTCTCCTAAGTATATATCTTCCTGCTTCAAAATGATTTTCCTATATCTATATGATACTGCTAATTCTACGTAAGCAATATAAATAACACGAGACCAATTAAAGCAAGTAAAACCTTTATTGATCCCGGTAAAGGCCCTAAGTACAATCTACTTGGCTGCTCTGAGTACCGACTGACTGCGGTCGGGATTCTCTAACAACAACCTATCGATCGTCCAAAAGTCCTCTACACTGTAGCTACTGTGGGTATTTATAGCCGTGACGCCGGAGACAAGCTTCCGGCCGTTCGGCATGCTCTCCACGTAGCCTCCACGTATCCTCCTCCCGGGTGCCCTGCCTGTCGTCGTAGAAAGCCGCCACGTGTCTTTAGCCAGCTCTCTCGCCTAAGGACCACCGCTCGGGGTTCATAGCATCGCTCGGGCAACTCCCGGCCGGTCCCCGACCGGGTTCTCCTCAAGGAGCCCGACCTGTTACCTGCAAAGACATAGACAAAAGGACAAAGGCATCTCGGTCGTGGTGAAGCTATGTCGGTCGGGATATTCCCTACCAAGAGCCCCCCAACCCGGGCCTTTTTGATCGTCCGGGAAAAAACGGGACGGGATGTAGAAGTCCAACCGTCGGCTCCTAAACCGACCGGCCAGCTGTCATTCCCTTCCTCGCCACGTGTCGGCCACTGCCGGCCTCTGCGACTGCAACCGGCGCCTCGGAGTCAGCGCGGGTCGTGTCACGCAAGTGGATGAGTTTCCCGCCTAAATGCTCTCCTATAAGTAGGCCTTTGGGGCCCTCATTTGAACTTTCCTCACTCTTCTGCTTCAGTCGGTAGCCTCAGAGAGCCCCGAGCAACAGATCAGCACTCAGGTCGAGCAAAGCGAAGCTTCAAGTCCTTTTCAAAGTCCCTCCACTCGGTAAGCTCTTCGTCCTTCTCTTTTCTTTATGCTTTTAGCTTAGGTAGAACTGCTTAGGTCGACTAACAGTCCCGGGTACTTCAAGTCCCTTACTAACCCCGACCGACCTTTAGGTAGATCGAACAAAATGACGGACTCTGACAGCCAGAACGCCTCCATCGCGGACTACGATGAAGAGGTCGAGCACCTCAGCGACGAGGAAGTGGACATCATGTCCTACTCTCCTGAGGCTGTTCACCGACCGGCGCCAGCCCCCGAGCACACCGCGGGACAAGACGGGTCGTCTAGCTCGTCCGGGTCGTCAAGCTCCGGCTCCAGCGGGTCGGGAAGCTCCAGCGAGGAAGAAGAAGAAGAAAACACGTCGGGGAGACAAGGATCTCCGACTACGAGCGTTAGGGAAACGCCGACCCGGGTGGTTGGGGACCACCCGGAAACCGGTCCACAAGAAGGCGACCGGGAAGGTACTCCCGAGCCGGCCGAGGAAAATACTGCCGGACCGGCCGCCCCGGTAGCCGCGGAGTTCGAGTTCTTGAACAGCGAGAACGTCGAACGACAAATGAGCGAGCTGACTAAGGGCGAGGCGAGCAGGATCGCCGAGCGACTCATGGGTCGGGTAGAATTTGACACCAGCCGGCGGTTGGGGAATGTTATCGACCGACATCGGGGCAAGTGGATCGGGATGCACTACGACTCCCTGATGGCCCCGATCGCCATTCCCTTCACCCCCCTCCTGAACGCCTTCTTGGCTTATTACCGGGTCGTCCCGGCCCAGATCTGCCCGAACGCACACCGAATCCTGGCCTGCTTCCCACAGATATGCGCTCGGCACGAGGCCGAGTGCACGATGGAGCTTTTTAACTACATCTACCAGGTCAAAATCCTACCGGGCAGCTACGGAGGCGGGTTCCTGATGCTGCAATCCCGGGCCGACATGTGTGCAATCAAGGGACTGCCCGGGAACAACAGGGGGTGGAAAAACAGGATTTTCTCCCTTAAGTACGAGCCCTGGATCTTCCCGGTCGATCGCGTCTGGAGCACACATTTTCGGAAACAAGTGGTGCCGGACGAGACTCAGGCGCTCAAGGAAACGGTTGCTCGGATCTCGAGCGAGATTCATGAGTACACCATCTTTCGGACGGCTGACAGTCTGGAAGCAGCCCAGCTCCCGCCCCCGACCTATGAGCTAAGGGAGAAGTACCTGCCCGTGCCGATGGGCGTAACGGTCGCCAAGCCCTCGAGGCGAAGGAAGAAAGGTTTAACCCGAGCCGTTTATCCCGACCTGAACTCTATATTACGCTCGCACTAACTTGGGTTTTCTTCTTTGTTTGTTTGCAGCAATGGCCGAGTTCGGTGATGAGGATGCCCCCCTTCCCCCGCCCGCCAAGATCTCTCTTGGCGGCAAGAAGAAGGCGAAGACCAAACCATCCGGGGAGAAGGAGATCCCCTCCGGCCGACCACTGAGCGCCTCGACCGTGACGACGGGCGAGGGCTTCATCGTCGAGCCCTCCGACGTTCTGATCACTCGGGTGGAGGTCGCCCGGGGAAAGGAGAAGGTCCCCGAGCGGGGAGTGACCGAGGTAGGCGGCATGAAGCGCCGCCGTGATCAGCACAGCCCGAGCCCTTCGGTCGGGCGAGAAAGGGACTCCTCGTCCATACTGGCCCGGATCGGCAACGCCGCGCCGGTCAAGGAGGATCTGGGGACGATGACCCCGACCCAAGTGGCTGAACGGATCGGCCACGACCTGGCCGAGGTAAGCTCTTCTTAACCAACAGCTTTTTTGTTGAAGCGTTGCTGATCGGGCTAACCCCGAGTGTCTTTTATCTTCGCAGATTTCCCGGGCCGCTCAGCTCCTGCAAGGTCGGGCTATACTGGCCGAGGAAGCTGATCACCACAAGAAGACGGCCGCCCGTCGCTTGAAGGAGATCAAGGAGCTCCAAGCCGAACTGGAGAAAACCCAGAAGGCTTTGAAGAAGAGCGACGAGGACCGGGTTCTCGCCGAGAAGGTCGCCAGCCGGGCGGTAGGAGAGGCCAAGGAGCTAAAGGCCCAGCTCGAGAACCCGAGCGAGCTGGTGCGGGCAGCCTTCAAGGACAAGGAGCTGGGCACGGCCTTCCTAACAGCAGCCCGAGGAGACGAGGTCGGGAACGAGTTGATCGTCTCGTTCGGGAAATGGGCCTTTACGGCCGGGAAGCAGAAAATGCTTGAACGCACCCGCAAGCGGTTGGAGGAGGCCCTCGACGCCGATGATCTCCAACTGGTCTTGTCGGCCTTACCCCCGGACGTGGCAGATCCCGGTCCCTCACCCTTTACCCCGACCCCGAAAGCCAAGGCAACCGAGCCTGGGGCTTCGTCGGCGGCTGCCTCGAGCGGGAAAGAGGCGACCGCCAGTGCTCAGGAGGCGAAGAAGTAGATTTAGGCTTCTTTTCTTCCTTTTGTAAGAGACCTTAGTCGGGAGCCCGGTCCTGAGTTGTACCGGGCATCTTTTTTATGAATGAAAAGTTACTTTGCTTAAGTTACGCCGCTCGCCTTCCCTTTCGTACTTTTCCTTTTAAACAACGTAGAAATGTCGATCCTTAATGCTCGACCTTGCGGCCTTATGGCCCGGTCTTGCATAGCTCGACTTGTTCGAGACCCGATCCTATGGCCCAACGGCCCGATCGGAGCTTTGAGATTTCGACGTCAACTTGGCCACACGACCGGGTTTACCCGATCTCGAGGCCTTTGCCGAGGATGGTGAAGATGCATAAGCCACTACGGTCGGAGTATAACCGAGCGACGGGCCCGTAAGTACTCGCCGTCAAATTGGCCAACCTGAGCGGGATTACCCGGTTCTTAGGCCTTGACGAAATTTTGAAAAATACGCAAGCCTCTTCGGTCAGGATGTAACCGAGCGACGGGCCTGCAAACACTTCCTTCATCCCAGCCCCCACACGAGTGGGTGCAGTCGTGGAAAGAAGTTGGACGGATCGGGGATTTATGCTGAGAGCTCCTAGCTTCCCCGATCGGTGGCGTGACTCTAATGTCCGCCGATGTGGAGCGCATCTGACCGGTCGATAGACTCGCCCGGTCGGTGTAGGAGATTCAACCGATCGGGCCGACGCATACAAGCGGTCGAGCAATCACCGATCGTATATACATTAACTTTCCCGCTCGCAGGCGGTTGAATTAATTTTACAACCATAAAATTTACATAGAAATGACGACCGGGACTAACTCGCAGGTCTAGCCCCCACTTCGTCTAAAAATACAAAAAATAGGCTAATGCCTAAAAAGAACGAGGTGCTCGGAATTCCAAGTCCCCCCTATTAGCCGACCCGTCGTTGTCTCTAGTCGGTACGTTCCCGGCCGGATGACAGCGTTGATGATGTACGGCCCTTCCCAGTTCTGAGCTAGCTTTCCCCCTTCTAAAGGTTGACTGGCCTCCCTTCGTCGTAAGACATAATCTCCGACTTGAAAATAACGAGGGTTGACCCGAACGTCCTTCGAACTCTTGACGCACTTCTGGTACTCGGCCATACGCCGAGCGGCTAGCTCTCTTTTTTCTTCGACCGCATCGAGATCCACAGCCATGGCGTGTTCATTGTCCTCCGCGTTGTAGGTTCTCTCTCGATCGGTCGGGATCCAAGCCTCGATCGGGAGTCGGGCTTCAGCTCCATAAACCAGGGCGAAAGGGGTCTCCAAAGTAGCCTCCCTCGGGGTCGTCCGATAAGTCCATAAGACATATGGCAACTCATCGGCCCAACTACGACCGGCCGAGTGTAACTTCTTTTTCAGACCTTCCAATATCGTCCGGTTAGCATTCTCCACTTGTCCATTTCCCTGCGGGTAAGCGACCGACGACCGGACGTGAGTCGTCCCGATCGTGGCCAAGAAATTCTGAAAGTACTGGCTTACGAATTGGCGACCGTTATCGCTGATGAGATGTACGGGCACGCCAAAACGGGAAACGACATTGCGCCAAAGGAACCGAGCACACTGCTGAGATGTGATCGTGGCTAAGGGCTCGGCTTCTATCCACTTAGAGAAGTAATCAACGGCGACGATCACGAACCTTCTCCGACCGGACAGCTGAGGAAAGGGGCCCAAGATATCTACCCCCCACCTAGCGAAAGGAATTGCGGTCGTGACTGGATGGTAGAAGGTTGCCGGTCGCCCAGGCATCCGGGCGTACAGTTGGCACGTCTCACATTCCCGAGCTAACTTTTCACAGTCTAGCTGGAGGGACGGCCAATAGTACCCGATCAGCATGATACGACGGGCTAGGGATCGACCTCCCTGGTGTGAGGAGCAGATTCCCGAGTGCAGCTCCTTCATGACTAACTCGGCTTCGAATGCGGTCAAGCAACGCATAAGGGGGCCTCCATACGATCGCCGATAGAGACGACCGTTCACGACTTGGAACCTCGGGGCTCTTAGCTTGGCTTTTCGAGCACGTTGCGGGTCGTCTGGGAGTCGACCGTGCTCGAGGTATTCCTTCAGATCGGTGATCCAGCTATCTTCCACCGGTTGGATTGGATTGACCGGCAGGCGATGGATACTGTGTTTGGGGATCACCAAGATCCGAGCTATCTTCGACATGTGTTCCGGGGCATCTTGGGCCAGTTTGGACAAGATATCCGCATCGGCGTTATCCAATCGGGGTATATGTCGGACGGTGTACCCCCGGAACTGTGCAAGCTTCTCCATGGCGAGGTCTCTGTATAGTTGTAGACGTTCTCCGTTAACCTCATAATCTCCGAGAACTTGCCCGACCACGAGCGCAGAATCTATTTGGGCTCGGATGTATTCAGCCCCCAAGTCCCGAGCGCACTGCAAGCCATTAACGAATGCTTCGTACTCGGCTTCGTTGTTGGTCGGGTGGAACTGGTACATAAGAGCAAAATAGACTTTGAATCCTTCTGGGCTCGTGACTACCACTCCTCCTCCTGCTCCTTTTTTGCTACTTGACCCGTCAGTAGCTAGCGACCACCACTCGGCCTCGGGATCCTCAACCTCGGGGGGTCGGGTATCCCGGGCGGTACACTCGACCAAGAAATCTGCCAGAGCCTGACCTTTGATTGCTGGTCTCGGTCGGTATTCGATCGCGTACTGGGTCAGCATTAACGCCCACTTAACTAGGCGGCCTGATGATGAAGCGGTTCGGAGGACTGGTCCGATCGGTCAAAACGCGGATCGCTCGACCCTGGAAGTAGGGAGCCAACTTCTTCGCGGCGGTATAGAGGGCGTAGACGACCTTCTCTAACCGGGAGTACCGGAGCTCGGGACCATGTAGCGCGTGGCTTACATAGTACACCGGTCGCTGGACCCCTTCCGGATCGGTTCGGCACAATACTGCGCTTACTGCACGATCGGAGACGGCGAGGTACACGTCTAGCTCTTCTCCGAGCTCGGGCTTTGAGAGCACAATCGGTGACATGAGGTACTCCTTCAGCTCGTCAAAAGCCGCTCGGCATTCTTCGTCCCAGACGAATCCATTAACTTTTCGCAATACCTTGAAGAAGGGTAAAGCGCGCTCGGCTAACTTGGAGAGGAACCGGCTAAGGGCTGCCAACCGACCGGTCAATTGCTGGACCTCCCGAACGGTAGAAGGTGGTTGCATGTCCAGAATCGCCTTAACTTTGGCCGGGTTGGGCTCAATTCCTCTCTTGGTCATCATGTAGCCGAGGAACTTGCCGGTCTGAACCGCGAATGTACACTTGGTCGGGTTCAGCCGCAACTGGTACTTCCTCATGATCTGGAAGCACTCCCGGAGGTCCCGAGCATGGTCGGACCGGTCCCGACTCTTGACCAGCATATCATCAATGTAGGCCTCCATCGTTCGGCCCAATAGATCGGCAAAAAGCATGTTGACCATCCTCTGATAGGTCGCTCCTGCGTTCCGGAGGCCGAACGGCATCACTCGGTAGCAATACAGCCCGTCCGGGGTCACGAAGGCTGTCTTGCTTTCGTCTTCATGGTGCATCATAATCTGGTGATACCCCTTAAAGGCATCCATGAAGCTCATCAACTCGGCCCCGGCCGTCTCGTCGACCATTTGATGAATGCTTGGTAGTGGATACGGGTCGAGCGGACAGGCCTTGTTGAGGTCCGTGAAGTCTATGCACATCCTCCAAGCTGGGGGCTTTGGAACTAGAACAATGTTTGCCACCCACTCGGGGTAAATAACCGGGCGGATGTGCTCGATCGCCGCCATCTTTTTTACTTCCTCCCTGACAAATTCGCGGCGATCGGAGGAGAGATGTCGTGTTTTCTGCACGACCGGCTTGGCTGCGGGATCGACGGCTAGCTTGTGACAGATGACCGACCGATCGATCCCGGGCATGTCTTCGGGCCCCCACGCAAAGATATCAGCGTATTCCCGGAGTACCGCCAAGACTTTTGTCCGGAGCTCGGGGGTGAGGGCTCGGCCAATCTTTATCTTCCGATCCGGGCGGTCCTCGGATAGGGGAACTTCTTCTATCTCTTCGGAAGGTTCGGGTTGCTCCTTCCGTTCTTTAGCCTCCTCTTTGGCTATAGTGTTCACCCGGGAAGACGGACCGGAATCGCGTCTGTTGACCGCTCGGGTGTAGCACTTCCGGGCGGACTGGACATCGCCACGGACCACACCGACCCCATTGGGGGTGGGAAATTTCATGCAGAGATGGGGCATGGAAATTATCCCCCCGATCTTCATGATGGCGGGTCGGCCCAAGATTATGTTGTGGACACAATGGAGGTTGACCACAACAAACTCCAGCTCCGTCTTGATCGACTTTGGAGGCGTGCCGATCTCTACGGGGAGCGTTATCTTTCCCTCGGGGTAGATCAAGGCCCCGGTAAATCCCGACAGTGGTACACCGACCGGAGTCAGCTCCTTCCTGTCGAGGCCCAGCTTCTCGAAGACGTCCAAGTAAAGGACGTTCACACTGCTGCCCGTGTCCACCATAACCCTTTGGACATCCGTCCCCTTGACATCGATCGTGACCACCAGCGCCTCCATACCGTGGTCGCTGCTGCTAGGTTGGTCCTCAAGGGTGAAGGTTATGGGCTCCATCCTTTGCCTCTTCCCGGTCTCCCGGGAATCCACTACTGCGACCGGGCAATTAGTCCGCGGTCGGGAAGCATCTTCCAGCCCACCAAAAATAACGTGGATGGTAGGCTTTCCGGCCGGCCGGCTACCGGACGGAGGGTCAGGGTCCCGTCGGTCTTCATGACGATCGTCCCTTCGATCGTCTCTTCGGTCCTGACCCGACCGATCGGAGCGGTGATGAGATCGCCTGTGTTCCCTCCGATCGGTATTCCTCTTGCTTTCCTCTCTCTTTCCCACGCACTTGTCCAATTTTCCCAAATTGAGCAAATCTTCCAACAATTGGCGCAAGTGGGTACACTCCTCGGTATCATGCCCGGCGCATCGATGGTAGGCACAGTGCTTACTCTTATCAGGGCCGTCTCGATCGGGATGGGGGAGTTTGATGAGGTTGCAGGACTGGGCATATTGCATGGCCTCCGCTGCGGATCGGTTCAAGGCCGTAAACTCGCCATGCCTGGTGCGGGGTCGGGGATTGTCATCTCCCGATCGATGTTCCGCCCGGCCGGCCGGTTTACGGGAGGAAGAGCCGACCTCCTGCGAGCGCTTGACGGCATTCGCCTCACCTGCGTTAGCATAATCAGTGACCCTTCGGAGGGCCTCCTCATATGTGGTCGGGGGGTGGAGGATAAAATCCTAGTACAGATACCCCGCCCGGAGGGAGATGTGAAGCATGTGAGTGGCGGTCGCATCATCCATGGGCTCGACCTCCCCGACCGCTGCTTTCCACTTGATGAGGAAGTCGGTCAAGCTTTCCCCTTCGAGCTGCTTGGCTTTTTCGAGGTACATATAGGACTTCCTCACCACTTTGGAAGTAATGAACTTCCGTACAAACTTGATCGCCAGGGTCTCAAATTTGTCGATCGACCCCGGGGGCAGGGTGCGGAACCACTCTGCTGCCCGACCGGTGAGGGTTGAGTAGAAGGCCCTGCACATCACGGCGTCTGAAACGCCCTTCAGCATCATATTGCTGAAAAAATCACTCACGTGAGCCTCAGGATCTGTCCGACCGTCGTAGCTCTTCTCTCCCGAGACCTTTAAGTCGAGCGGGTAAGGCTGAGCCATTACCGCTGCTGTGAAAGGCGTCTGGTGGAGGGTCGATCGGTCGGTCGGGGGTGCTGTAGGATACGCACTCCTGAGCTGCGCAACTTCGGCCTGGAGATTGTAGAGCAATCCTCGGGTCTCGTTGAGCTCGGCGTTCTGGGCGGCTTGGGCTGTATCCCGAGCGCGTCGACGTCGATGTGATCTCGACCCGCTGTACCCGGATGAAGCCTCGTGGCTAGCTTCCTGCATTTGTACGTCCTCTTGCCTGGGATTCGGGTCCTGGGGTCCCAGACGCTGGCGCATCTCTGGTCGGAGGCGATCGAAAGCTACCGCACGGGCAACCTCCTCAGGGTCCTCCGCTCGAACGGCCTGAACTGGTGCCTCCATCGCATCGGCACCCCCGACCCCAACCGCGAATGAGCCGAGCGTCGAGCCCGGGAAGTGGACTGACGCTGCGGCTCTACTTGTGCGATCGGTTGTACTGGAGGGGCGGCGGCTGGAGCTGTATAGGCAGGCGTATATGGTGGATAACCAACCGGGGAAGTGTAGCACATCGGTTGGCCTGGCCAATACCCGTATGGTGGAGGTGGGACCGGGTACGGGTACTGGGCGGGATACATCATCGGCTGCTGCTGGTATGGCAGACCGGGTGGTGGGTATCCCGGTTGTATGTAATTTACCGGCTGCTGGGCGGCCGGGTATGTATTTGACGGATGCGGTGGTGAAAGGTTGAGGTTGAGGTCCATCGTCTGACCCTGCTGTTGGGTAGCATAGTGGTCGGAGGAGCTCGCCGCATCCGCCTGGTCGTCGGCGAAGTTGTTGTGTGCCCACGGATACATGTTGGTATGGTGATCGGGTGCTCGTCAAGACGTTGGCTTGTTGCACGGTTCCCCACAGACGGCGCCAAAATGATACTGCTAATTCTACGTAAGCAATATAAATAACACGAGACCAATTAAAACAAGTAAAACCTTTATTGATCCCGGTAAAGGCCCTAAGTACAATCTACTTGGCTGCTCTGAGTACCGACTGACTGCGGTCGGGATTCTCTAACAACAACCTATCGATCGTCCAAAAGTCCTCTACACTGTAGCTACTGTGGGTATTTATAGCCGTGACGCCGGAGACAAGCTTCCGGCCGTTCGGCATGCTCTCCACGTAGCCTCCACGTGTCCTCCTCCCGGGTGCCCTGCCTGTCGTCGTAGAAAGCCGCCACGTGTCTTTAGCCAGCTCTCTCGCCTAAGGACCACCGCTCGGGGTTCATAGCATCGCTCGGGCAACTCCCGGCCGGTCCCCGACCGGGTTCTCCTCAAGGAGTCCGACCTGTTACCTGCAAAGACATAGACAAAAGGACAAAGGCATCTCGGTCGTGGTGAAGCTATGTCGGTTGGGATATTCCCTACCACTATATCTATATATATACCTATATTGTATTTTAACGCGTTGGAGTGGGTTACCAGCATCTCTCGCTTAACAAATATATTTGGCTTTCAAGCACAGATGAGTAGATCCCAGAGCGCGCTAGAGATCCGAGGCGTAGAGTAGCTAGTTCCCTTTCGGCCTGCGTGCCATTGTTATGTATTGGCATTATTTGAGGATTTTAGTTAGTTAGCATGTGCACCTGAGTTCTCTAGCTCAGGTGTGGCATAGCACCCCATACTCTTATGTTTAATTTCGGGATTTAATGAGGAATTACCTTTATTATATAAGTTTTAAAAGGTTCAAAATTTCGGGGTGTTACAACGGTGGCTGTATTCCAGCTATCCCGAAGCTTCGGAGGCCATCTTAACCCAGCTCCGAGTTTCTGTACTTGGGAACTATGGTGAATTTCCGTGGAGGCATTGAACCGCACAATCTGCAAAACTCTCCCAGCACTAGCGCCACCACCACAAGTGCCGCAAATTCGAGAAAAATGGAGCCGCCGGAGCTGCAACCCCTACCTACTTTAATAATAAGTTTAATTATGAATAATGTGTATCTACTTTAATATTATTCTCTTATTTGAAACTTTTCTTTTATTTATTTTAATTTAAAAAAAAAAAAAGAAGAGGGATCACATGTTGTGCGCGTTTGGTGCATAGTCGGGCTCGTGCATTGCTGAACGACGCGCCTGACATACTTTTTTTTTTTTTTTTTTTTTTTTTTTGGTTTTGGTTTTTTTTCTTCCTCCCTTCCCACATTCTCTTTCCTAATCACTCTTACATTTTTCCCAAAATTATTTCTCAATGACAATGAAAGTGTGGAATAGCAATATAATTCAAATACATTCCAGGCAAGTGGGGGCACCACTATTGACTAGATTATGAACAAACACTAATATTATGTACTATGTGACATTTTTGAAAAGCCCGTATTATGTGGTGTTTAGTCAGTGAAACATCATATCCTGTATTATGCATTCACAATTCCACATCAAGCCAACTTTTCCTCGGCGGAGTCCTTACGTTATATATTGACTTGTCGTTATAATTATAGACTTGGTTTAATATTGATTTGAATTCACTGTAATTTATCTAAAAGATTTTGCATTATTATTTATCAATTCAATTGATTTTTTCTTACCCAAATTTATTGCCAAACTTTGTTTGAAAATATCTCCTTATGAATATTGCTTCATTCTTAAAATTTAAACTTGAGACCTAGATTTTTTTTTTTTATTCAGGACTTTTACCGTCAAACACAATGGCCCTGTTTGGTAAAATGACTGTTAGCGGATAGCTAATAACTGTTAGCTGATTGTGTTAATTAGAGGGTGTAAATAGTTGATAACATTAGATGATTGTAGAAAATTATTTGGTAAATTAGTTGTTAGCTGATAGTTGTTTGATATAATTTCTTTTCTTAAAAAGCTAATTCAAAAGTTGCTTGGATTAGCTTTTTAAATTTTAGCCTTTTGAAGTTACAAAAAACTAATTAACCAAACATTTATATTGATATTTTAACTAAATTAAACAATTAATAGTGCTCAAATTAGTCAAAATTAGCATATATGGCAATTTTTTACAAAACAGGGCCAATTGACTAATCTCTTAGGGGGGTGTATTCAAATGACTTTTGTAGAGTTTTATAGACTTTTAAAATGATTGATTTTAATAAACTTTGATTGACTTTCATAGAGTCATTCAAAACTTTTTAAAACTTTATAAGACTCTATAAAAGTCTATATAAATAACATTCATAGACTTTTATCGACTTTTTATTTAAAAAAATCTACGAAAGTCAGGATTGAATACACCCCCCTTAGCTTGCTAAATTATAGACACCTTTAAGGGTGGGACAATTAATTTAATTGGAGATTTAAAACTACTTCTTACCCAAGTCCAATGACCGATAGTCGTTTTGTTTATGATGGATAACCACACTCCAGATTTGAGACCTAGCTTGTTGATGGAGAATCAATTTTTTCCCCACTTGAATTAAAAGTTGTCTGAATTTTAGTTTTGGTATATTAAATCATTTTCTAATGTTATGTTTTGGTTTGGATTTCTATTTTACAAAGATTTATAATTTACTAAGTAAATAATATAGCAAGAAGGTAAAGAAATTATCATCTACCCAATTTTGCGTTGCCTACAAAATTATCACAGGGCGTTTGGTTGGAGGGATTTTAAATTCTCTTCCCACTTAATTCCCACCTAATTGCAAAGACCATTAAATTCCGTAGTTTGGTTGGAGGGAATTGCATTTCCCACATTTTCATGGAATTAAAAAATTCCATGTCCCCCTATGATTTTAATTCCTGTGATTTTAAAAAGAAAAAAAAAATACTGATGATACAAAATTATCATTCTCTTTTTTTTTTAACCTAAAATGAATGTCTGATCTTTCCTTATAACAACAATGGACATTTTGGACTTTATACTACTTATTCCTTTCAATTCCCATTTATACTAAATATTGGAATTGAAATTCCCAGTAATTCTATTCCTGTCAACCAAACACTGAAATTTAAATTCCCACTTTATTCCCAGTAATTCAATTCCTATGGTCTGTCAAATTCCCCCTCCAACCAAACGGTCTGTCAATTTTTTTTTTTCGAAATACAACATTTATTAGTTCATTATATAATAAAAAAATAAATTATTGGCTTTAACCTTTGTTTCTTCCTTTTTTATCCATATTAATTTACAAAATAACACATATCATTTCCCTTCATTAATCAAAATCATAATATCACAATTTATCTTTTTATTATCAGCTTATTTAATAATTAATTTTACTAAACACAGTAATTTCAATCAATTACCTTATTACGCAGTATTTACTAATTCAGCTTTTATCTTTTAACTAGCTTTTCATAGTTATGATGGATGTAGACCTGGCAATTCGTGTATACATGTTCGTTAACGGGTCGACACGATAATGACACGAATACGATAAGGTTAAACACGAACATGACACAATAAGGTTAACGGGTTCAAATTTGTAACACAAACACGATTTGTTAACGGATTAAACGTGTTGACATGATATATACGTTTTGTTAATAGGTTTCGGGTCGTGTCCACACGATATGATACGAAACACGTTTAAGCCCACTAAACCTATTAATATTTTTTTTTTTTAAAAAAAACCAATATTTAAAGTTAAGTTATATATAAAAGAAATAAAACCTACAATTCAATCCATCAAACAAACTAAAAAAAAATAGTCAATTTATAACATTCATAAAATAATAAAATAACATCCAAAAATAATAATTAAAGAAGTCCATGATAATTTTAAAATAAAATTGAACACAATAAAAATTCAAACTTAATATTATTGAACATTAATAATTGGTGTAGGATTTTAGCCTAATGTAGTAAATTCATCCTTAGTCATGTACTCATGTTCATGATATCGTTTGTAATCTCATTCATGAGAATGGTTCTTAGCAGGTTCTAAACAGGTTTGTGTAAACGGGTTCGTGTAAATGTGTTCGTGTAAACGGATTAACACGATAATATTAACGGGTTAAACGGGTTCTTAATAGGTTTAACAGGTTGACCTGTTAAGCCACGAAACATAACGGGTCCTTAACAGTAACGACCCGGGACATGTTAAGGCTAAACACTAACCCGTTATTTTTGTGTCCGGTTTCATGTTGTGTTAACGGGTCGTGTTCATAATTGCCAGGTCTAGATGGACGTGACAAATAAATTAGAACGGAAAAAATAGGGTGGAGCAACGTAACAATATCCCTAACCTACTGCTGCTTATATATATAGTTGTTAATTGCAGTAGTGGTAGAGCATACAACAAAACTTATACATAATATACTGCTAAATCAATTATATATCTTGAATCCAATTAAAGCTGATGATGAGGATTTGTGGTTCTTATCTTCAGTGGCTTCTGTTCCTTTTGATTATTCTTCAATATTCAAATGGCTGCTTTGAGAATGAGAGAAAAGCTCTTCTAAGCTTCAAACACAGCATTACTTTTGACCCATTCGGCCCTCTTTCCTCATGGGGAGGCAGTCGAGATGATGATGACTGCTGCAAATGGAAAGGAGTTGGTTGTGATAACACAACTACTGCCCATGTTGTTGCTCTTCATTTGGGGGATGGCGGCTTAAGTGGTGAGATCAGCCCTTCCTTGCTTCATTTACCGTTTCTCAATTTCTTGGATCTTAGTTTCAATGAATTTGAAACAATTCCGAGTTTCATTGGCTCTCTAAACAACTTGGTCTATCTTAATCTTTCTTATAATAATTTTTTTTGGAAATGTCCCTCCTCATCTGGGAAATATTTCCACTTTGAAATATCTTGACCTTGGCAACTACAATGATCATCAACTAAAAGTAGTTGACACCTTGGAATGGATTTCTCATCTTTCTTCCTTGGAGTATCTCAATATGGATGAGGTAGACCTTCATTCTGTTTCAGATTGGCTTCAATCAATTTCAAAGCTTTCTTTGCTGAGAACACTAAGCCTATCTTCCTGCAGCCTTCCAAGTCCCCCATCATCACTTTTGCACATCAACTCTTCTAGCTTCCTACAACACTTGTCTTTAGGCTATGGAAATATAGCAACTTTTCCCCTACTGAATTTGTGGCTAAACCAAGCTACTTCCTTCAATATCTGGACCTCTCTTATAATTCTTTGGTAGGTAGCGACAAGGACATCAAATTCTTGAGGCATCTTGACAAGTTGAAAATTCTCGATTTATCATTTAACTCTTTCTCTTTCAACTTTTCAGAACTCATTTTAGGTTCGGAGAAATTGATAGAGATTTTGAGATTGAGTGATAACAAAATTGTGGGATCACTAGATGAAATCAAAGAGTTTAATTCCCTAAGAAAATTAAACTTGGGGAATAATCAACTTTCCGGTTCACTGCCGGACATGTCAACAATGTTGTCCTTAGAAGTTTTTGCAATCGGCAAGAATCAGTTCCATGGAAACTTAATGGGAAGTAACATTGGCCACCTCTCTAATCTCAAATGTCTGGATGTTTCTACAAATTCATTGGTGGAGCCATATCTGAAATCAGCTTCTCTAATTTTAGCAAATTGGATGTGCTCATCATCTGTCTGATAACTCTTTGAGACTGAATTTAGGCACCCACTGGATTCCCCCATTTCAGTTAAGAGGTCTAGGCCTAAGATCTTGTGAGTTGGGTCCCAAATTTCCTAATTGGCTCCACACACAGACTTTCAAACAATTTCTTTACCAAGGAGATTCCTGAATGTTTGGGGAAAGTTAGCCAATTGTATAGTTTAAACTTGGCAAATAATAACTTCTTTGGTGAAATCCCCTTGGGACATTTGAACAATATGGCTTCACTGCATTTGAGAAACAATAGGTTTGATGGGGAATTTCCTGTGTCTCTACAAAATTGCATTTCATTGGTGGTTTTGGATCTTGGAAATAATTATTTTACTGGGGGTATTCCTGCATCAATAGGAGAAAGCTTAAAAGAGTTGAAGATCCTTTGCCTGGATTCAAATGAACTAAAAGGATCAATCCCAATTAAGATTTGCCAACTCCAATCCATTCAAATAATGGATTTGTCTTTGAACCATTTATCTGGTTCCATTCCATCTTGCTTCAATTCATTAATGACTAAATCTGAAGAATGGATGCCATACACGGAGACTGTTGGATCTTCTCAACAAACCTATGGGATTCTAGACTCTTTCGAAGAATATTTCTTTGATTATGAATGGCTTATGTGGAAGGGTATAGAGTTGGAGTATGGTAAGAACCTCAAATTCATGAAGCTCATTGATCTCTCAAGCAATAAATTGGTTGGAGAAATTCCAGTTGAGATAACTGATTTGCATATGCTTAATTCCCTAAACCTGTCAAGAAACAAGCTGACCGGATTCATCCCAGACAAGATTGGTGAGATGAGGTCGCTAGAGAGTCTCGACCTGTCAAACAATCAACTTTCTGGAGCAATACCACCGACCCTTGCTAGTATATCATTTCTTGCTCACTTGGACTTGTCGAACAACAATTTGTCTGGTTGTATTCCACTTGGCACTCAGTTGCAAGGATTCACTGAGGCTTATCAGGGAAATTCAAAGCTACGAGGGCCTCCACTTCCAACAAAGTGTCATAGAGATGAACCTGGAAATGCTCCACAAGGGGGAATTGATGAAATTCAAGATGATGAAGGATGGATTATTTGGGACTTTGACTTCTTTGTGAGTTTGGCACTTGGATTCATTTTTGGTTTTTGGGGAGTATGTGGAACCTTAATACTCAAGCGTTCTTGGAGACATGCATACTTCCAATTATTAGAAGACAAAAAAGAGAAGCTTTGCACTGCCATTGTAGTCTATGGAGCGAAATTGAAGAGAGGCATGGGAGTAAAAGGTAAGATGATTAAGATTCTAAATTTTTCATTTGAAATTACAATATATTTTCATTTAGTAATAAAGATTAATAAATAAGTTGCAATGCATTAAAACAGGATCAACTCATCTTCTTGAGCTGCAGGAAGTACGAACAAAGGCCATTTGAGTACCTCCGATCCGATCCATGTCATTCTAAATAAAGTTCAATAATCATGTGTATTTGTGTGTTTGTATTCATATTTCAAGTCATGTAATTCTATTTTATTCTGTATTGTGTGTATTGAGCTTCTACTATATATCATCATATGATAGCCTACCTTGGGCATTAATGATTTTAACATATTTGGGCATGAATGATTTGGACCTTAGCTCCACTGTTGATTGGGTTGAGTCAATTAAGAAGCTTCATATGCAACAAAACTTACATTTAAGTCACTGTCAGCTGCAAACTCCATCTCTTGGGATTTCAAATTCTTCTTTGGGGTTTCTTGGGCACTTGAAAACCTTGGACTTATCAAAAAACAATCTCACTGGACATTTTTTGCACATTCTGGAAGTGTTTAATGTTGGCAGTAATAGCCTTAATCTCACTCTTCTCGATCTATCATTCAATTCTCTAGAAGGCGTAATCTCCGAATCGTTTCTGTCATGCCTCCCATGACAAACTTTGAGAAAAAGACTGAATATCCTCTTCTTGTTAATCTCTCCAATAAATAGTGATTGTTCTACATCTATTCTAGACAAGAATATATCTACACTTATTACACTAATTATTGTTATTCTACATTAGGTAAGAATATATACACCTAATTATACAAATTATGACAAATATGATCAGCCATAATTCTGTCAAATCACAGTCATCAATCAGCCACAATCAGCCAAATCTCGGCCACAATCACAGTCATCAATAACCACAATCAGCCTTTGATATCCCCCCCTCAAATTGATGCTGAATGATCAGAAAGCATCAATTTGGTAACTAAAAAATGATGTCGTTGCCGTGAGTGACAATCCACCTCTATGTGCTTGGTGCGCTCGTGAAAAACTGGATTAGCCATAATTTGGATAGCACTAGTATTATCTGCATGAAGTGGAGTAGGTCCCATTTGAGGAAACCCAATCTCGCCCAATAATCCCCGAAGCCAAACAATCTCAGAACAGGCAGATGACATAGCACGGGAGGATTTCGACACTCGATCTTGCTTCTTGCTTTTCCAAGATATAAGAGAATTACCAATAAACATGCACCAACCAGTAACGGAACGTCGAGTATCTGAACAACCAGCCCAGTCAGCATCACTATATGCAACCAAGTGCATAAGAGAATCCACAGGAAAGAAAAGACCCAGAGTAGAAGTGCCTTGAAAATAGCGAATAATGCGACGAACAGCAGCTAAGTGAAGGTGCCGAGGGGCCTGCAAAAATTGACTAACTTGCTGGACAGCAAAAGAAATGTCAGGCCGAGTAATAGTTAGATAATTCAAGCTACCCACCAAACGGCGATACAAGGAAGGATCAGGTAAAAAATCACCCTCATCACGATGATATTTAACATTCACTTCTAAAGGAGTATCAACTGATCGACCATCGTGAAGGCCAGCCAATGCAATTATGTCGTGAATGTATTTATGTTGATGTAAAAATAAACCAGCCGCCGTAGAGTTTACTTCCAGGCCTAAAAAATAGAGTAAAGGACCTAGGTCCTTCATATGAAAAGAGTTTTGAAGGCGCTGTTGAAGCTTAGATATCAATTCAGAGTCAGTCCCTGTAATAATGATATCATCAACATATACTAGGAGCAAAACAATGCCGTTAGGAGTCTTGCAGAGAAACAAAGAAGAATCATACTGACTTTGGACAAAGGCAAAGCTAATAAGTGTGGATCGAAACTTATCAAACCAAGCACGCGGATCCTGTTTTAAACCATAGATTGACTTTTTGAGCTTACAAACATCAGAAGAGGGTGTAGAAAATAACCCTGGCGGAGGAGTCATATAAATTTCTTCCTTAAGATCCCCATGCAAAAAAGCATTCTTAACATCCATCTGCCGTAATGACCAGCCCTTGGAAGCAGCAATGGCTAGAATGAGCCGCACTGTCGTCATTTTTGCCACCGGTGCGAATGTCTCCTCATAATCAATTCCATATGTTTGCCGATTTCCAAGTGCCACCAACCGTGCCTTGTATCTGTCAAGTGACCCATCAGGTCTCAACTTAATGGAATATATCCATTTACAACCAATGGGTTTAACACCAGTAGGACATGGAACAATATCCCAAGTATGAGTCTCCTGAAGAGCTTGAAGTTCTTCGTGCATAGCTTTCTCCCAACATACATGTTTAGTGGCCTGAGAATAAGAGGTAGGTACTGTAATATCAGCTACAATAGCAGAAAAACCATACCTATCAGGAGGATGACAATTACGAGTAGATCTGCGAAGAGCCACTGAGGGGGGTACTGGATCATGGGTGGGAAGTATTTGCAAGGAAGGGGCTTGTCGTCGCTGATACACAAAACCAGGTTTAAAAAGCTCAATGGAATGGGATATATCATCAAAGGCAGGAAGAAGAACACCATGTGAAGAGAGATCCTGCTGATGACAAAAATAGTACTCATGTTCAAAGAAAACCACATTTCTAGAAACACACAGTCTATTAGTGGTAGCATCATAACATAAAAAACCTTTGTGTGTAGTGCTATATCCCATAAATGCACACTAATGTTATCACATCTGTGCTTGTTTTTATGGTTATTTTGAATCATCTCGGTAATTAAGTTCTTTAATTTTACTTATTTAATACAGGTTTTCCTTGCTATTATCATTTAATTATGGTTCGCACTTGTTTTGAATGTTTTACGGTGTTTGTTTATGTTAATGAACCATTGTAGGTCAATTCTATGAGCAACGGAAGTTCAAGGATGAGTTTGGAGCAATTTTGGACGAGTTCGGGGCCCAGAGGACTCGACGCGTCGAAAATTTCCAGAAAATCTTTCGATCGAGACCATCAGGTCTCAACGCGTCGAGAAAGTCGCGAAGTGCGTTAAATTACAATGTTGCGGCAAAGTTTAATTCAAATGGTGGGTTGCATGGTGGGTTGAACAATGATTCCCTAATCATTGGGGCACTATTTCCAAAGTCAAAGCTTGCTAGCTACATCAACATTCCAATTAAGTGGGACGGCAATTTCTTTACTTAAATATAGGAATTATAATTTGAGTCCAATTTTGTATAAGATTCCTATTTCATCTCAACTTTGTACCTACTATAAAATCCCTCCTTCCTCAACCCTAAGAAACACACCGAGAGATTTTTAGAGTTCTTTGTAGACAAGAAAGAGAGAAATCAAGAGGCTCAAGTTGTCTTTGGAAGCAAGGAGGAAGCCAAGGAGATTTGGGAGAATCGCTTGGTCAATTCTTGTACTCTTTTGATGATTTGTAATCCTTTATTCATATTTGCTATGTATAATTTAGCCATGCTTGGCTAAATTCTTTAAGGATTTTTGGGTGAATTTGTTTATGAACCTATGTGCCTAGTTCGTTAATTTCTTAATATATTTATGTTCGGTTTTATGATTTGTGTTGCAAACTTGTTTTAATATGTTGTTGTTGGTAATTAAAGGCCTAAATTACTACCTTCACAATCATGTTTGTGTCACCAATGGGAGTTGGGGCATAAATTAGGGCACACACGATTGCACCTAATGGTTGGACCTTGGGAAAGGGGAACTAATTAGGGGAAGTTTATTCTAGATTATTGCTCATCGGGAGATGGTAGTAATTAGGAATAATTGAATGCTGATCTTTGATCTTATTGGGTGTTTAAGCCATGGGAGTGGAAATTCACTAGGAATAGAGATTACGGGAGTAAATCAATTCCACTTTGCATTCCCATACAAATCTTAATTCCAAACCAAATATTACAAACGTTAATTGGCACTAGGTGATTAAACATTGTGATCCCAAGAATCTTGTTTTGCTCTATTGTCTACAAAACCTTGTTACTTATTTTATTCTGCTTGTTATTTTATGCAACCAATCAACCTTCAAGTTTTGTTCGGACTAGTTTCATATGAGTAACCTAGTAGCTAGTGATTAGTACTCCACTTCTCTGTGGTTCGACAACCCGAATACTCCGGGTATTATTTGTTTGCCCCAAACTACCGCAATCAAATTGGCGCCGTTGCCAGGGAAGTGGCGTATCGTACTGACATTAGTGAAAGTCTTACTTTAGGAGTCTAGTCCATTTTTATTTATTTATTTATTTATTTATTTTATTTTATTTGCTAACCCATAACAAGTTCCTTGTTTTTGAGTGTGATTTTGCTTTGAATCTAAGAACTTGGCTTTTTATGCATACACGATCTTTTAGGAAAGAAGGATTATTACCTTTGAATCTTGATATTGAGAAAAGAGCCAAGTTTCTTAGAAAACAAGCTAGGATGGCACAAGTACAAGAAAACCAAGTTGAGGGGAGATCAATGTCTGACTACCTTGCTCCGGATGTTGAGGAGCATGGTAGCATCAGTATTCCAAATGTGGAGGCCAATAACTTTGCGATCAATCCGGCCATACTCAGCATGGCTGCGGCGGATCGATTTGGAGGGATGCCCACGGAAGATCCCAATGCTCACACCACCAAGTTTCTACGACTTTGTGGCACTTTCAAGATAAATGGAGTCACTCAAGATGCTGTCAGACTTAGGCTTTTCCCCTTTACACTGAAGGACAGGGCTGAAGATTGGTTATCCTCACATCCAGATAACCATTTTGACACTTGGGACAAATTACATGGAGAATTTTTGAAGAAGTTCTATCTTATCTCCAAAACTCAAAGGATGAGAAGGGCAATTCAAAACTTTAAGCAATTGGCAACTGAGTCCCTCACTGAGTCTTGGGAGAGATTTAAGGAATTGAAGAGGCAATGTCCACACCATGGATTTCAAAGTTGGGATTTGATGATGTCTTTCTATGAAGGATTGCTTGATAATTCTAGAATTTTGGTGGATGCTTCTTCGGGTAGTTCGTTCACGATTCTAGAGCCAACACAAGCCGAGGAACTATTGGAGAAAATTGCTATGAATGGATCTACTTGGTACACGGAGAGGTCTCCACAAAAGCTTGTAGGATGAATTCATGATGCGGGGAAATTAGCCGATTTGTCAACAAAGTTGGATAATGTGGTCTCCATGGTTCAAAAACTTGCCCAAATCACCATCCAAAATCACAATGTGAGTCATGTTTCTAACCCTCCTACTCTTGGTCGAGTTTTGATGTGTGAACTTTGTGGTGGTGGACATAAGTCGGGGGATTGTCTCGACGAGTTAAATTCCCAAACGTCTATGGAGCAAGTTAATATGTTGGGATATAATAGGCCTCATCAACAGTCTTTCCAACCTCAAGGGACCTACCATCCTAATAATTCAAGGAACCATCCCGGTTTTTCATGGAGCAACCCAATGGGAGCTGCCAACCCTCAACACTTTGTTAATAGAGGTCTTCTGGGTTTTCAAGGTACTCAAGTTCAATCAAAATTTCCCGTTTCAGAGGCCCCACCACAATCAAATACGGAAGTATTGTTGGAAAAATTGATTAAAGGTCAGTTAGAGATTACAGAAAGGATGGATAAGATGGATGCTCGCCAAAATATGGTTGAAAAACAATTAGCAAATCAACCTTCTATATCAAGTACTAAGGTCACAGGGAAGTTGCCAGCTATGCCTGAAAATCCAAGGGAGCATGTAAATGCAATTGTTACAAGGAGTGACAAAGTACTTGAAGAGCCACCTCTTCCAATCAAAGCATCAATTCCTAAAAAGACAGTTGAGGAGAAGATTGAAGAGATACTTGATGGTATAGAAGATGAGCCAATTGCTGTGCAAAATAATCAACAAGTTCAAAAGGAAGTAGAGAAACCTGTGAGAAGGTATGTACCCCCATTGCCTTTTCCTCAAAAACTTGAAACAACAAAAGAAAGTAGGTGGAAAAAGTTTTTGGAGATTGTTGAGAGTTTGAAAGTTTCAGTTCCCTTACTTGATTTGCTTTCACAAATTCCCTCTTATGGAAAATTTTTGAAAGAGATTCTAGCTAAGAAAAAGAAATATGGGGAACGAGAGATGGTAGCTGTGGCACAAGAGTATCAAGCGTTGACCCCGGGAATTGGGAGGAATATACCTAAGCATAGAGATCCGGGGAAGTTCACAATTCCTTGTGTGATTGGAGGCCGACCTTTAAAGGGATCCCTTTGTGATTTAGGAGCCAGTGTGAGTGTTATGCCTCTTACTCTTTGTCAAGGGTTAGGGTTGGGAGAACCAAAACCAATCCAATTCACCTTAGAAATGGCAGATAGATCCATCGTAAAACCTATTGGAATCCTTGAAGATGTCCCAGTTCGTGTGGACAAGTATTTTGTGCCTTGTGATTTTATAGTGATAGATGTCCGAAGGAACCTAGACGTTCCACTCATTTTGGGGAGACCCTTCCTAGCCACTATTGGAGCAATGATTGATGCAAGGAAAGGGTCCATGATTTTTGACTTTGGGGAGGAAAAGGTGGAATTTAATGTTCTTGATGAGCCAAAAATCATTGATTGCAAGTCAATTTTGCACACCGACCCTACTCTCAAGGTGACACATGATGAGTATTTGCATTTGAAGAGTCTATGGGGTGATGAGATCAAACTCGCGGATCAACCAGGATGAGCACTCCATAACCAGGTTGGGTCGAGCTAGCGACGTTAAACTTAGCGCTTCATGGGAGGCACCCCATGTTATCTTTTATTTATTTCATATTTATTGCTTTCTAGTTTAATTTTATTGCTTTCTAGATTCGTCTTATTTAGTTTTATTGCTTTCTAGTTCGTGATTATTTTATTGCTTTTTAGTTTTTCTCTTTTCTGTTGTTCTACTTTTCTTTTATGTTGCATCAGGGACGATGCAAAGTTTTAAGTGTGAGGGGAGGAGTCATTAATTTGGGGATATTTCTAAAATTTTTAAAATTTTTGATTTTGCTTGGATGACTCATATGTTTTTTTTTGGTGAATAAGTTACTTGTCTTAGCATGCTGTTACAATTACTCTCTCTTGTTGGTCTGTGGTTTGTTTTAGTGGTGCTTGCTGCATCTCAATTTGTGATGGATGATTTGAGGTGTAACACATATTTGATCTATTCCCTTGCCAATAGCTTTGTTAACTACTTAATAATTGGATTAATTCTTGATCTTGTGTTTTGCATTGCTAGTGAAGGCTTATGTGAGATTCCGGTCATGGGTGTTTTGCTAGAACTTGCCTCATTACTCCCTAAGTGATGTCTAAGTTTTGCATGTTTTGAAGTGATTTAGGCCATTATTATTTAGCCATAGCCTTTAAACCTGTCCCTATATATATTTTTATCCTTCGTTTCCCCATTGTGCCTTTTGTTTGTTCAAATAAGTGCTAAGCACTTATCCCCTCTTTGTGATTGTTTTTCTTTGATTTACCCCATTATTATAACCATTAGCCCTTGGCCAAATATTTCCCATCCACCCTTGAGAGAATGAAACTTTTATCTTTATCTTTTCTATAAGAAGAGTTTTTATGGAGTTGTGCTACGAAAAAAAAAAAAAAAGCAGCAAGTGTTACAAATGTTCAAGTGTGGGGGTCATGAAAGTTTGGATTAAAATTATCTTGCTATATCCAAAAGAAGTCCAAAGACAAAGAAAAGAATGAAAAAAAAAAAAAGAGATTGAAAGTTTTTGAGTTTGGATCCCCACTTTACCAAAGAGTTGCTAAGTTCTTAAAAGAAATTTGCTCATTGAAATTATGATTATCTCATCTCTTCAAAATTTTGAAAAGTTTAGATAAATTGTGACATTCTCTCTTTTTGATTAATTTTTCCATACCACTTCTTTGTTAGCCATCACCTGTAGCCCCATTCCAAGCTTAATAAAGTCCTATTTGATCTTAGCATGCATTCTTAGATTTGATCTAGGGGAGTATGAAAGGCAAGCCTATGGGATCTCATTCATGAACCGTGTCTTGCATAATCTCAACTGAGTATTTGTGCACTCTTTGATCTTCACATGCTTTAAATTCTTGGCGCTTGGTTATTGGCTTGGAAATGGGTCTCTTATGCCAAACTAATTTGATACTTGAAGCTTGTTGTTTTGTAGCAAGTGGGTTGGTGGTTTGAAAGGTTGTGCAAGAGAGAGCATGAGTATTTTGTATGTTTTGACTTGTGATTTTATTCCTTAGTTTTGCTTGAGGACAAGCAAATGCTTAAGTGTGAGGGGATGATGTTATCACATCTGTGCTTGTTTTTATGGTTATTTTGAATCATCTCGGTAATTAAGTTATTTAATTAATTTTACTTATTTAATACAGGTTTTCCTTGCTATTATCATTTAATTATGGTTCGCACTTGTTTTGAATGTTTTACGGTGTTTGTTAGTGTTATTGAACCATTGTAGGTCAATTCTATGAGCAAGGGAAGTTCAAGGATGAGTTTGGAGCAATTTTGGACGAGTTCAGGGCCCAGAGGACTCGACGCGTCGAAAATTTTCAGAAAATCTTTCGATCGAGACCATCAGGTCTCGACGCGTCGAACCATAGCTCGACGCGTCGAGAAAGTCGCGAAGTGCGTTAAATTACAATGTTGCGGCAAAGTTCAATTCAAATGGTGGGTTGCATGGTGGGTTGAACAATGATTCCCTAATCATTGGGGCACTATTTCCAAAGTCAAAGCTTGCTAGCTACATCAACATTCCAATTAAGTGGGACGGCAATTTCTTTACTTTAATATATGAATTATAATTTGAGTCCAATTTTGTATAAGATTCCTATTTCATCTCAACTTTGTACCTACTATAAAATCCCTCATTCCTCAACCCTAAGAAACACACCGAGAGATTTTTAGAGTTCTTTGTAGACAAGAAAGAGAGAAATCAAGAGGCTCAAGTTGTCTTTTTTGGAAGCAAGGAGGAAGCCAAGGAGATTTGGGAGAATCGCTTGGTCAATTCTTGTACTCTTTTGATGATTTGTAATCCTTTATTCATATTTGCTATGTATAATTTAGCCATGCTTGGCTAAATTCTTTAAGGATTTTTGGGTGAATTTGTTTATGAACCTATGTGCCTAGTTCGTTAATTTCTTAATATATTTATGTTCGGTTTTATGATTTGTGTTGCAATCTTGTTTTAATCTGTTGTTGTTGGTAATTAAAGGCCTAAATTACTACCTTCACAGTCATGTTTGTGTCACCAATGGGAGTTGGGGCATAAATTAGGGCACACACGATTGCACCTAATGGTTGGACCTTGGGAAAGGGGAACTAATTAGGGGAAGTTTATTCTAGATTATTGCTCATCGGGAGATGGTAGTAATTAGGAATAATTGAATGCTGATCTTTGATCTTATTGGGTTTTTAAGCCATGGGAGTGAAAATTCACTAGGAATAGAGATTACAGGAGTAATTCAATTCCACTTTGCATTCCCATACAAATCTTAATTCCAAACCAAATATTACAAACGTTAATTGGCACTAGGTGATTAAACATTGTGATACCAAGAATCCTGTTTTACTCTATTGTCTACAAAACCTTGTTACTTATTTTATTCTGCTTGTTATTTTATGCAACCAATCAACCTTCAAGTTTTGTTCGGACTAGTTTCATATGAGTAACCTAGTAGCTAGTGATTAGTACTCCACTTCTCTGTGGTTCGACAACCCGAATACTCCGGGTATTATTTGTTTGCCCCAAACTACCGCAATCACACACCTTTCTGATTGAGCTGAAAGCTTGTGACGTTCATGTGAAAGCAAGTGGACAAAGCAAACACATCCAAAAGTGTGTAGCATATGATAATCAGGCTGCATACCAAAGATACGAAAGTAAGGAGAATCAAAATTCAATTGTTGAGAAGGTAGCCAATTAATTAGATAAACTGTCGTTGACAAAGCTTCCACCCAAAATCTAGGTGGAACTAAGGCCTCTAAGAGTAAAGTGCGAACCATATCCAGCAGGTGACAGTTTTTCCGTTCAGCTAACCCATTCTGTTGAGGGGTATTAGCGCAAGATCGTTGGGATATAATGCCTTTTTGCTGTAAGAAAGCTTGAAAATCATGTGACATATACTCACCTCCATTATCAGACCGTTGAACCTTGATAAGGGTGGAAAATTGAGTCTCAATATAAGCTATGAAACTTTTGAAAACAGTGAAAACTTCAGCTTTGGTACGCAGAAAATATAACCATGTAAAACGACTATAGTCATCAATGAATGTCACAAAATATTTATACTGCGCATGGGAAGTGATAGGAGTAATACCCCAAACATCACTATGTATAATTTCAAAACAAGTATTAGCACGAGTCCCATATGTAGGAAAAGGTAACACTTTACTTTTTCCTAGTTTACAAACAGAGCAATCAAGACTACTAGAAGAGCACTGATTTTTGTTGCCAAGAAAACCATGTTTCATCAAATGAGATAATATCACATTATTTGGATGGTCCAATCGTTTGTGCCAAATATCAGCCTTATTTTCAATAACAATAGACGACAAAAGACAAAGTTCTAGGTATAAATTGCAATGGAAATAATCTGCCCACTTTAGGCCCCCTCGCGATCACCTTCCCCGACCCCTGATCCTGCACAAGACAACCCTGACAAGAGAAATTTACATTACAGTTATTATCCACCAACTGCCCAACAGAGATTAAACCAGTAGACAATCCCGGAGAGACAAATACATGACGAAAGGAAGGTCCAATATCACCAATGGCGGTAATTGGAAGATTACTTCCATTTGCAATCTGAATTTGTTGTTTACCAGTATACTTTCGAAGATTATGCAGCTAATCAGGTGATCCAGTCATATGATTTGATGCCCCAGAATCAACAAACCAAGGAGAAGAAACAATCTTACCTTGACCATGAAGTCCAAGAGTAGAGAATGCTGTGATGATCATCTGTTGGACTATTTCTAGAGTAGCAAAAGACGAATTTGTGCCAGCAATCATGGCTGGAAAACTGATATTGGTAGGGTCTGAGATGGCAGCCTGAAAAGCTTGGCCTCGTCGGTTTTCTGGGCGTGTAGGACATTGCTTGATAATGTGTCCATTCTGTTTACAATAATTGCAGAATTTCTTACCACAATTGCGGGCAATATGCCCGAACTCCTTGCAACTATAGCATTGCATTTGTCCCTTCCCTCGGTCCTTCCCTTGAGCCGCATAAACAACATTAACAACCTCAGAAGTCTCCTTGGACAAACCTAGAACAGCTTGCGTAGCCATTCTTTGTTCTTCACGCAATAATTCACCAAGACATATCCAAGGAAGGGACAGGGGATCTATTCAGCAATCCACCCCGAGCAACTTCAAATTCTGGCCATAGTTTCATCAAACACTGAGCACGTTGACTATCTTTATGAACCTCCTGAACACTAGCTAAGGCCTCTTGAGGTACCTTTGAGTAAATAATACTAGAATATTCACTCCATAGATTAATAAATCCAGAATAATACTGCTCAATAGAGAGATTACCTTGACTGAAGTTACTTATCTCAAGTTCGAGTTGAAATCGTCTTGCAGTGTTACCTTGATTATAGATGCGCTGCAAATAATCCCACATCTCCTTAGCTGTACTAAAGGAATGTAAATTGTTCACCATATAAGCTTCAATAGAACCTAAAATCCAAGAGATGATCCGAGCATCTATTGCCTCCCATTGATCACGTTCTGGACCTTCTTCAGGAGCCGGATCAGATCCGTCAATGTGACACCAAAGCTCCTTCCCTTTCAGAAACATTCTGAACTCAAATTCCCATGCTGCATAGTTCTTTCCTGTAAATCTGATAGCCAAAGTCTCTGTAGGCATCCTGCCAAGAAAATTTTCTGCAGACATTCTTCCAAAAAGGGATAATCCCAAGACCAAAATTGTTGATAAAAAAAATCAACCCAAAAAAAAAAAAAACAGAACCCTCTGGAAGATAACAACACAGAAAAAAAAAACACGGAAATTCGAAGATTTAGCTATGAATTTAAAAAAAAAAACTAGCTGTGATACCATGACAAACTTTGAGAAAAAGACTGAATATCCTCTTCTTGTTAATCTCTCCAATAAATAGTGATTGTTCTACATCTATTCTAGACAAGAATATATCTACACTTATTACACTAATTATTGTTATTCTACATTAGGTAAGAATATATACACCTAATTATACAAATTATGACAAATATGATCAGCCATAATTCTGTCAAATCACAGTCATCAATCAGCCACAATCAGCCAAATCTCGGCCACAATCACAGTCATCAATAACCACAATCAGCCTTTGATATCCCAAATCTGAAGGTACTAGGCTTGTATCACAACTTGTTGACACTTAGTCTCTCCTCAGCCTGGGTTCCACCCTTCCATCTCAAAGTGATGAAATTAAGTTCTTGCAACTTGGGCCCAAACTTCCCTACCTCACACTCATATGGATTTTGAATATTTAGATATCTCTTGTAATGGAATCAGAGACTTCATTCCTGACTAGTTTTGGAATTTGTCTTACAATTTACGATATCTAAATCTTTCTTACAACAGCCTCAGCGGTACACTTCCAAACACAATGTTAGACCTCGAGAATAACTGCCTGATAGACCTTAGTTACAACGAGTTTGCTGGTGAGGAATCAGAGACTTCATTCCTGCAGGGCTTACTAGTCTATACGAACTGGTTTCATTGAACCTATCAAGAAACCATTTCAGTGGTAACATCCCTGAGAAGTTTGGGCAGTTGACACAATTAAAATCTTTGGATTTGTCCAATAACTGCCTTTCTGGTAGAATTCCGATCCTATAAGCATGGCGAATATATACTTTCTTGAGTACCTGGATTTGTCAAATAACCATTTGTGTGGTGCCATTCCAAAGGGAACTCAATTGTGTGGACTACCAACCCTGAATGTGTGCCCTGGAGATGAAATGCTGTAGAGATCAGCAGGCACTAAAGGGAATAAGCATGATAACTGGAAGGAGAATATGGGTTTCTACATCAGCTTAATCTTTGGATTCGCCATTGGATTTTGGGGAGTGTGTTTGACATTGTTTAGCTTTCAATCCCATATATTTGATCGTAGTAGTAGGAAAGATAGAATAATAGTTATTAATTATCTTATTATTGATCAATTCATTGTATTATAAGGTAGAAGAAATGTATTTATAAGGATAGAGTCTCAATTAGGAACACTAAATGGTAAATGATAATCTACCTAATTAATAATATAGGGGAGGGTGAATGAATTCTAGTTTTGCCTAGAATAATCGAAACCATTCTTCTCAATGAATTCTTCTCTCATCCAGCTCTCTGCTTCCTACTTCATCAAACATAGGTTCGAACTTGGCTCCGCTGGTTTGCAATCTAGCTTAAACCATTAAAGTTAATAAATGGCTGTCACAGTAAGTCAAATTTAGAATCTCATAATTATTAAGTCATTTATTCGATCAACTCTACGTATAAACATGGTGTGTTAAGGTTATATTGTGTAAATATAATGCAAAATCACAAGATATGAAATGCAAATCGTACATGTAATAACTTACTGTTTGAGCCGTCCTGGGGCGACTACGTACCATCCATAATAATAAGTTATGGCGGCAGAGAATATTTGAAGACAAATAATATGGCACCAAGGATGTATATCATTTTAAGATACTGATGCAATGCATGTAAAAACAAAGAAATAATGTTTTGAGAGAAAACGCATTAACAAACCTTAACACTGTTCTTAGACAGGTACAAAATTCCAAATATGCAATATACAAAGAGTGATGTAGAATGCAATCATTAGACGGCCTAATTGTCTTTTGAATCTTCATATCTAATCTACCTTTAATTTGAATTGAATTTCTTGGGAGTTTGTGGACCAACAATTTTATATCCAACTACTGCTTATATATAGTTCCTGATTGTAGTCCTAGCTACATCATCTATCTATCAACTTTTCTTTATTTTATCTACTACACAATTCTAATAATGAGGAGTTGTAGTTTTGAATATCTTCACCATAGTTTTTTCCTCGTTTGGCTTTTGTTCTTCTCTAATACTAGAATCTCAAATAGCATTTGCATTGAGAATGAGAGACAAGCTCTACTAAGCTTCAAACATGGCATTTCCGACCCTAACAACCTTCTTTCTTCATGGACCGGTGAAGATAATGATTGTTGTAAATGGAAGGGAATTCGTTGCGACAATACAACTACCCATGTTGTTGCTCTTCTTTTGGGGCCTCAAGTCATGTGCTCTAATGGAACATCATGCTCTCCACACTTATATTGTGAAATCAGCCCTTCTTTACAAGGTGAAATTGACCCTTCCTTGCTTCATTTATCATTTCTCAATTACTTGGATCTTAGTTGCAATCAATTTGAAAGTATTATTCCAACCTTCATTGGCTCTCTACACAACTTAGTCTATCTCAATCTTTCTTTCAACCATTTGTTCGGGAACGTTCCTCCTCATTTAGGAAATATTTCCACCTTAAAATACCTCGACTTTGGAAACAATTTTCTCATAATGGGTTCCTCTTTACAATGGATTTCTGGTCTTTCATCTTTGGAATACCTCAACTTGAAATTTACATACCTCTATCAAACTTTAGATTGGCTAGACTCAATTACAAAGCTGCCATTGTTGAGAGCTCTACATCTGAATTCCTATACAGTTCCCAATAATCTCCAATCACTTCTCAACCTTAACTCTTCCAAGTCCCTTGAATACTTGTATATGGAGGGTGGGGATCTAACTTCTTCATTATTGAACTTGTGGCTAAATCAAAGTTATAGGATGAAAGAACTAAAGCTTTTTAATAGCCAATTATTTGGTATGGTTCCAGATGTTGTGACCAAAATGTATTCCCTTGAACATCTTGATCTCTCCTATAATTTTCTGCAAGGTGAGAAGATTGAGGATCTTAAATTTTTGAGGTATCTTGGGAACATGAAAGCTCTACATTTGTCAAGAAACTTGTTTTCTTTCAACTTCTCAGAACTCGTTTCTGGTCCACTACCCGACATGTCAACAATGTTGTCTCTTGAATCCTTAGTCATTAGCTACAATCAGATTGTAGGAAATTTAATGGGGAGTAACATCGGTCACCTTTCCAATCTTATTGAGCTAGATGTTTCCTCAAACTTTTTCGGAGAAGCCATCAATGAAACCCACTTTTCTAATTTTAGCAAATTGGAGGTGCTTTCGTTGTCCGATAACGATATAAAGTTGAATCTGAGCACCAATTGGGTTCCCCCATTTCAATTGAGGCGTCTAGGACTAAGATCTTGCAAGTTGGGTCCCAAATTTCCTAGTTGGATTCAGACACAGACATTATACCTAGAAATCCTCGATATCTCAGATAATGGAATTTCATGCTTCATTCCTCAATGGCTCTCTAGTCTTACTTGCTTACGTGATTTGAGTATTTCTCAAAATTCGCTTCGAGGCATCTTACCTAACTTGGCCTCAACATTTACTGTAATAAACTTGAGCGATAACAAACTTGAAGGTCCAGTTCCAAAAAATTACTCAGGAGCAATATTTCTAAGCCTTTCTAAAAATAAGTTGTTTGGGACCGTTTCTTTTCTTTGTATAGATGAATTTAAGGAATCTAATTATCTTGACCTTTCCGACAATCTCTTCTCTGGGAATATTCCTGAATGTTTGGCACAATCTGCTGGCATTGACCTTGGGCTGCTAAACCTAGCAAATAATAACTTCTCAGGAGAAATCCCTTCATCTCTGGGCTATTTGAATCGGATTTCATCACTGCATTTAAGGAACACTGGTTTATTTGGGGAGTTGCCCATATCTTTGAAGAATTGCACTTCATTGAGAATTTTGGATCTTGGAAAGAATCAATTAAGTGGGGATATTCCTGTATGGATTGGGGAAAGTTTGACACAGTTGAAGGTCCTTTACTTGCATTCAAATGAACTAAAAGGATCGATCCCTACTAGTATCTTAGATCTATCTTCAAACAACTTATATGGACCCATCCCAACTTGCTTCAGTAATTACAGTAGTGGCATGACTCAAATGCTTGATGAATGGTTTCTACACGAAGCACATTTTGAAGAGAGCCCCTCCCTCTTTGGGATATTAAATAGTCTCCATTACTTTTTCTTTGATTTTGAAATGGTTACGTGGAAGGGAAAGGAGGCCGAGTATAAAGAAAACCTCAAATTCTTGAAAGCTATTGATTTATCAAACAACAGATTGGTTGGAGAAATTCCTGTAGACTTGACAGATTTGCATGGGCTAATCTCACTAAATCTTTCAAATAACAATTTGATTGGGTCCATCCCGTACAAGATTGGTGAGATGAACTCACTAGAGATTCTCGATCTATCACACAATCAGTTGTTTGGAGCAATACCCGTGAGCATGGCTAATTTATCATTTCTTGCCGTCTTGGACTTGTCAAATAATAACTTATCTGGTTGCATTCCACCTGGCACGCAATTACAAGGGTTCACTGAAGCGTATCAAGGGAATCCAGAATTACGTGGGCTTCCACTTCAGACCAAATGTCGAAGTAGCAAACAAGGAAATGGCCTATGGACAAAAGGAAATGATAATGATGATATTGATGAAGAAGAGCATTGGATTTTATTAGACTTTGATTTCTTTTTGAGTATGACACTTGGATTTATTCTTGGATTTTGGGGAGTGTGTGGAACGCTAATACTCAAGCGGTCCTGGAGACTTGCGTTTTTCCAATTTTTAGAAGACAAAAAAGATGATATCTATCTTTTCATTATATCTCATGGAACCAAATTGAAGAGGAGCATGGGAGCCATGTTGAAGAAATAGGTAATTAGAATTATTCGAATTTCTAATTTAAAATTACATACATTTCCTTTAATTTGTAGCAGTGAAATTGAATTTGCAGTTATTATAAATGAAGGGTGATGCACGGAAGCAAGATCAGCTAGCCTGTCTTCATGAGCCGCGGGTGCATAAGACCACCGGAGTATGGTACCTCCGATTCATGTCATTTTGAATAAAGAATTTTAGTTATTTAATCATGTGTGTATTTCCTTTTATTCATATACAATGCTAGTAGTGATGATAATAATATTTGTGGTTTTTTTGTTGGGTAAAATAGAAGAAATCTTTGTGGAATTTACTATTATGATGGGAATGTATATTTTAGAAGTTCTTGTGATTATTCTTATAATTGGAATTTTTATTATTCATCATATCATTAGTTATATTGATGGGAACGATAATTCTAGAATAAAAATTATTATTGATCAATCTAATTTATTATATCTTTTATTCTGGAAAGAAACATTTTTATGCTGTTACGTACGTTCTCTAATTAACTAAAAGTCTTTGAAAAAGTTCTAAGTTGTTTCTTAATTAATAATAAAAAAAAAAAATTTAAAAACTGGTTTCAACATTTTCAACTCAAAATTTTAGAAAGAATTTTTATCCCAAATAAACCATTTTGAAAATATGTTTTGTGGGTAAGTAATTAGATATTGGTGAAGATGAATTTTCAACATAAAAGACATTAGAACCTTTTAGTTTGTAAATTTATTTTTAGATGAACTTGATTTAAAGTCTATACTTTTTATGAAGATGTTAATAAAAATATAAAAAATCAAAATGACTTATTGTATAAATTTAAAAACACTTTGGAGTTCAAACATTGTATTTAACATTGTAGATTTAACCCTCTCACTAACAAACTTGTTATCTATGATAAAACCCTTAGTTATTGATGGTCCTTTTAGAAATTTCAACTCCATCATCAATCAGGCCAGCTGTCCCACCAAAAAAAAAAAAAAAAAAAAAAGGTGTTTACAATTCAGCGAGAGAATTAGTCATTGTATCCGACGGTGGAAACCCTAAGCTACGACTACAATCGGGAACTATATATATAAGCAGTAGTTGGATAGAATTGTTGATCCACAAACTCCCAAGAAATTCAATTCAAATTAAAGCTATAGATTATTAGATATGAAGATGCAAAAGACAATTAGGCTGTCTAATATATGATTGCATTCTACATCACTGTACTCTTTGTAAGTTTTTATATTTCCAAAATAATATATATTGTTGATGTGGCTGATATTATTATGGTTAATTTTCCGATTAAACTTGAATACCTGCCGTTTTGCATATTTGGAATTTTGTACCTGTCTAAGAAGTTTGTTAATTTGTTTTCTCTCCAAGCATTATTTCTTTGTTTTTACATGCTTTGCATCAGTATCTTAAAATGTTATTCACACTATATACATCAAATCCTTGGTGCCATATTATTTGTCTTCAAATATTCTCTGCCGCCATAACTTATTATTATAGATTTATGGATGGTAGTCGCTCCAGGACGACTCAAACATTATGTTATTACATGTACGATTTGCATTTCATATCTTCTGATTTTAATTTGTATTATATTTACACAATATAATCTTAACACACTTACACACCATGTTTATACGTAGAGTTGATCAAACAATTGACTTAATAATTATAAGATTTGAAATTTGACTCACTATGAAAACTACTTATTAACTTTAATTTATTAATTTGAGCTAGAGTACACACAAGTCGAACCGAGCTCGAACCTTAGTTGCCTTGAGTTCAAGTTTGAAATGCTTCAGTGAACTCGTGTAATTAATTGTGTGTTGAGTGGGATGCGCGTAACTAGATAATTTATTATTTGATAAGTCCAAGCTTGCAAGAAATGATGATTGTGTGCCGAGTGGAATGTGCTTTCTCACCAAACATTTTTTTTTAAAAAATGCATTGCATGATCAATTAGAGTTAATTCCATTTTTTGTGTTAAATTGATAGGTGATAATCCACTTTTAGTCTTTTTTTTTTTTTAAATTAAATCATCCTTCTTTGGTTCTAGTATTATTGTGCCACAACTATTTTTGGTAGTTCCATCAACAAAACCATTTAAATTTCGTAAAATACAAGGGCATTTAGGTCTTCAATTATGATTTTCTTTTCAAAAAAATAAAAATAAAAATATAGCATGTTAACCCACTTTGTATAAAAATGATCGAAATGATCTGTATTTAACGACAATTCAATGATTTTGTTGAAGTAGTACTAAAGATGGGTGTTCTGAAAAAGAATGACTAAAAGTAGACTGACAGCTATAAATCTAGGACCAAAAGTGAAATTAACTCTGATCTAATAATATTTAATAAGGTGGACTATTCACTATATTTTTTGAAAGCAACCAATGTGGTTATATTTAGAAGTAAGCTGAAATGGAGTCAGGAGGGACAGAGTCCCAGTACATATAGTCATGGAATTATCTAAAACCGTAGAAGCTAAAGTATGAGCTAGTAAATTCTGTGATCTAGGAATAAAATAAATAGCGCAGAAATTAAAGGTTGGCATGCTAGCTTTGCAGGCATCAATAGCATAGCCAACATATGATCTGGGTGGTGTTCCTGATGATGATAGATAGATAGGTCTGTAATGTCTGGCAATCTGTGTAAATTTGGACATCCTGTTCGCCGCGTCCCCGGAGCCACGATAAAGCCTCTTTGCACGCAAACGCCTCAGCCATGAGTAGGGAGAAACAATTTGGTAACGGTCGTAACATATCTTCCATCGGCATCTACCACTACAGCACTCATCGTAGCAGAGTTCCCGTCGTGGTAGTACCTGGCATCGACAAAGCATCTTCGTGGTTGGATAATGGCAGCCAGCACATTGGCCGTAACAGCGGGCTCCGACAGTGGAGTAGGGGGCGGTCCGGCCGTGGTCACAATAACGGAGCTGCCGACAGCGTCTCGGTCGGCCACCGTACCGTGTACACGCTGCCATGCATGCCTGGTGGCGGTTGCCGCGGTGATCACCTTCCTGGGTAGAGGTAGGCAAGCATCCCATACAGTTTCATTCGGTGCCCTCCAGATATGATATAGAATCGCAGCTACATACACAATTCCAATAGTGTCTAGAACATTCAAGATTGCACTAAACCACTCTTGGAAAACATTTCTCACAATATTGCATTAGTTCTTAGAGCTACAACAAAACCTATACGTACTGCTAAAACAATCATCTTCAATCCACTTTGAAATATCTTGACCTTGAGAACTACAATTATCATCAACTAAAAGTAGTTGACAGCTTGGAATGGATTTCTCATCTTTCTTCCTTGGAGTATCTCAATATGGATGGGTTAGACCTTCATTCTGTTTCAGATTGGCTTCGCTTAATTATAAAGCTTTCTTTGTTGAGAACACGTACTAAGCCTATATTCGTGCCTTGTTACAACTTTTCCCCTACTGAATCTGTGGAACCTTAGCAATTTTAGAACTCTAGATTTATCATATAATTCTTTTTCAACTTTTCACAACTCATTTTAGGTTCTGAGAAGTTGATAGAGATTTTGATATTAAAAGATAACAAAATTGTGGGATCACTGGATGATACCAGAGAGTTTAATTTCCTAATGGATTGTTTGGTTCACAGAATAGGCCTGGAATGACATAGCATTCCCAGGCATATTCTTCTGTTTGGGAACCACTTGTATTCTCAGGAACATTGTTCTCGGGAATGACCTATTACCCTTGCAAGGGGAATAGAGATTCCTAGCAACCCCCCCACCCTCCCCCCGGTATTAGGCTATTATTCCCGAGTTTTCAAGAATAACCTAAAGTTTCTATTTCTTATTTTACCTCCAATTAAATTTATTTCCTATTTCACCACTGCCGCCGCCGCCGTCGCCACCACCATCCTAGCACCACTGCCGCCACCAGCACTACCACCACCGCCGCTGCCACCATCACCACCAGCACCGCTGCCGCCACCAGCACTACCGCCACTGCCCACCACCGCCACCGCCGCCGCCGCAACCACCACCACTGCCACCACCATCGCCACCATCACATATTTTTATAAGGGTATTTTTGTCTTTTAAAACATATTTAATATAATTCATAAAGTCTATTCCTTCCGCGAACCAAACAATAGAATACGAGGCGTGCTCTTACTATGGTGTGAAACTCCACTGGGTATGGTGCAAACTTCAATTCCAGTCCATCAACCAACATCTGCAATCATAATTCAACTGCCATCCCTGCAACCTGCACCACCAGCGGCGCCGCTGGCCGGCGGTGATCCAGCGACGGTTACGTCGCTGGAGAAGATAAAAACCGAGCCTCTTGCTCGTCTTGACAGGGAGACTCCAAATCTGAAGAAACAATCGGAGGCGTCTCCAGTGAGGAATCGCGATGGGGAAAATCCAGAGAATAGTCGAGGGACTATGCCGATCGCGGGGGTGAAGGAAGTTATAAATCGAGAATTGAGCTCCGATGATGATGTCTCGATGAATTCTGAGAGACTGGAGCTGAAATCAACCCCTGGACGAGAGCTAAGCATCTCGATGACTCAATCGGAGGCCTCGGATGAGTCAAAATCTGGAAAAATTCCACTGAGAATTGGGGAATATGAGGTAATATTTGACATTGAGGAATTGGATGCAATTATGGAGAAAGCTGCTGATAATCAGGAGGTGATGGAAGATCTACTGGCTGATCGCTTCTTAGAAGAGGCGACAAAGGTGTTCCAAAAGAAGATTGTGGGAAATTACAATCTCGAGAGAAAAGTTCTGGAAAAATTGAAAAACAAGTACAAGGGGTTGTTAATCGCAGACATGAGAGCTGTAGACGCTGTAACGAATGAAAAATCGGAGGAGGAGCCAGAAAGAGGCTCGGAGAAGATTCCAGTAAAATCTGCAGTAGAGATTGCAGTCTCGGACCCAGTTGTGATCGGAGAGAAACCGATCTCGAAGTTTAAGGAGGGAAATCTCTGTCAAAACCCTCCGGCGAAGGCAGTGACATTCAACGAAGTAGAAATTGGCATCAAAAGACCAATAGAGCTGGAATCTCAGGGGATGAGAGCCACGGAATCAAGGGAGCGGAATGAGGACTTCCCAAACCCTCCATGGATGAAAGACAAAGATGCCACAGGTAATAATTCTGACCTAAATGATGGGAAAAATACAAACAAGGATAGCTGCCTGAAACCTGTTTGTGAAAATGTCTCAAAGACAGTTCACACAAATATGGATCCAGGCAGCTCTGCTCCCAAAAGAGCTACTGGAAATGCTGGTTTGGGAGGCTCTAAGCCTGGACCAACCAACATTTCTGGTACAAGTCAGAATAGGCAGGGAATGCAAAGCTATGCATCTCATTTTGTCAATGGCAATAGCAAAGGAGATGATAGCATTTTCAACTACATTCCCCAGCCTGAAATTTGTGATAATGAGGCTGAGTTTCATAGGGGCCTGCCAGCCATAAGGCTTGAGGAAACTGAAGTGCAACATTTGAATGAAATAGATAAACATCTTTTGATTGGGAAAAGTTCTAAGGGCAGGCCCCCTCTTCATGAAATCAGAAAACACTTTGAGTCTAAATTCATCTTGAAAGGAACTCTTACTATAGGATGGATAGACTCTAGACATGTCACTTTAGCCTTCTCACATGAGGAGGATTGCATAAAGATTTTAATGTTGGACCAAGTCCTGTTCAATGGGAAGTTCCCCATGAGACTGTTCAGATGGGCACTTGGTTTCTCTACTGAAAGAGAGACAAGTTTAGCCCCAGTCTGGATCAGACTGCCAATGCTAAGTGCCAACTTGTTTAATTTGGCAGTTCTGAAACAGATTTGCAAGCCTGTTGGTAAGTTTTTGGCTGCAGATCATGCAACCATAAACTTTACCAGGCCAAGTTATGCTAGGGTGAAACTGGAAATTGATCTCCTGAAACCCCTGGTTAGTGAGTTCTTTATAGGATTCTCTAGAAGTCCAGGTAAAGAAGATGTGGGGTATGTGCAAAAAGTTGTCTATGAGAGAGTACCCCACTACTGCACTACTTGTTACAAACAAGGGCACTCTGCAGAAATTTGTAGACTAGGGATTGTAACTAACAATGCAGGTACATCAGGAAGAGAATCTGAACCCTCTACCGTGAATAGAGGGAGAAGCACTACAAGAAGTTTAAGCGCAAACAGAAAAAGAAGTAACAGTAAGGGAAAGAGGGGACAGACTCTAGGCCTAAGCAATGAGAACAAACAAAACCAGACTAACACTTCTGTTGCTGCACAATCTGGGAAAAGAGAAGCTATGAATCAGAGCTTCACTGAGTCTAGTAAGCAAGCAGAAGAAAGGGGGAAAAGGAGGGAAAGGGAAGATATGAGGGAGAAAAGAGTCTCAGAAAATAATGAAAAAAGACTTGATGGTGAGGGAAAAGAAAAATCTGAGTGGGCTGTGAACAAAAAGGGAGGAAGGTTGCAGAAAAAAACTGACAATGGTTTGGAGGAAGGAGTTAAAATACATAATACCTTCCATACTCTCAGGGACATTGATGGGGAGTGTGATATTGGAAAGGAAGAGATTGATCCTGGACCTCTGAGAAATAAACAAAAGGAGAAGGATCCTGATTATGTGCCCTCTGAGGAGTTGAGTGAGGAACTTGAGTCTGAAGAAGGGGAAATAAGGAAGGAAGAGATAAAGGAAGAGAATCAAAACATAATAAATGCTATGAATGGTTCTCCTGGTAGAAGGTTGACCAAAGCAGAAAAAAAGGCCAGGGCAAGAGGGATTGAGGTTCCAGGGTTGCTGGGGAAGAGTGGCTGCTCTTCTCACAAGAAAGCCCTATGAAGATCATTTGTTGGAATGTGAGGGGAGTGAGTTCCCAAGGCTCCCTTCACAGATTAAAAAACTTGGTGAGGTTACATAAACCAAGAGTGGTCTGCATCTTAGAGCCATTCAGGGAAACTGACAAAATCAAAGAGCTTGCCTTTAAAATTGGTTGGGGAGGCAATAGATGTGCAGGAAATGAAAATATTTGGATCCTTTGGGACAGTGGAACAAAGGTGCAAGTTGAAAACATGAGCGAGCAGATGATAACAATAAAAATGGAAATGGCTGAATTCAACACAGATGCATTCATTTCATTTGTGTATGCAAGTTGCAATAGAAGATTGAGGCAGGAGCTTTGGGAAAATATAGGAAGAATAGCTGAGGATTATGAGGAGAATATGTGGGCAGTCATGGGGGACTTCAACTGCATCTTAAGGCCAGAAGAAAAGAAAGGGGGGAATGCCTATGACCTAAATAAGAGCAGAGAATTCCAAGTCTGCCTGGATCATGCTGAGCTGAGAGAAGTAAACTTCTATGGGAATAACTTCACTTGGTGGAATGGGAGATCAGGAGACCAAGCCATTTGGGTGAGACTGGACAGATGTGTGGTCAATGATAAGTGGGAAACAGCAGCTCAAACACATGTGCACCATCTGTCTAAAAGCACCTCAGACCACTCCCCTCTTTTGGTGGCTATTGAGCCGCACATAAGGATAGGAAGGAAGCAATTCTCATTCTTGAATGTGTGGTGTGAGCATGAACAGTTCTTGGGAATTGTAAAAAAAGTGTGGAGTGAGGAGGTGGTGGGAAACTCAATGTACAGATTTGCCACAAAGTTAAAAAAGACAAAAAGAGTGTTGAAAAATTGGAACTGGGAAGTGTTTGGAAACATATTTGAAAAAGTCAAGTTGTTAGAGGAGAGGGTGAGGGTGTGTGAGGAGGTTTTACAGGGCTGTGTGAGTGAGGGGAATATGTTGGAGTATAAAAAAGCACAAGCTGAATTGCAAAAACAAGTTAGGATAGAGGAGGGGTTTTGGCAACAAAAAGCACACTCTCAATGGGTGGTGGATGGAGAGAGAAACTCTAAATATTTTCATGGGATTGTGAGAGAGAGGAGGAGGAAACAGTTCATTCACAAAATAAGAGGGGATGGAGGGCAATGGGAGTCTGAACAGGAGAGAATAGATGAAATGGCTGTTCACTTCTTCCAGAGGTTGTACTCTGAAGAGGAAATTCAAGCTAACCCCCTAGTTTATGATTGTTTGCAGGAAATGGTTACAGATGAGGAAAATGCTAAACTCATAGCTATCCCCTCAGAAGGGGAAATAAGGAGTAGTGCGTTTAGCATGAGTACTTCAAGTGCAGCAGGCCCAGATGGATTTGGGGGAGGCTTTTACCAAAGCTGCTGGGACATAATCAAAGCTGATCTCTGTAAGTTGATACAAGATTTCTTTACTGGGAAAACACTAACAAAAGCTATAACCCATACTGCAATAGTTCTCATTCCTAAGGTCTCTAATCCAGCATGCTTTGCAGAATTTAGACCCATCAGTCTGAGTAACTATTGCAGTAAGGTCATCACAAAACTTCTGGTTCAAAGACTTGCAGATGTGTTGGCAAGAGTTATTTCCCCCTGGCAGGCAGGATTTGTCAAGAATAGAAATATTACTGACAATATCTTGCTTGCACAGGAGATGTGTCATGGAATCTCAGTCTCTAATCAAGATGTGGTTTTAAAGCTTGATATGATGAAAGCATATGATAGAATGTCATGGTCCTGTGTGAAAAATGTGCTTAAGAGGTTGGGATTCTGTGACACTTGGATTGGCTTAGTTGATAGAACAGTGAATAATATATGGTATTCTGTGGTTGTGAATGGCAATCAAAGAGGTTTCTTTCATGCCACTAGAGGTTTGAGGCAGGGTGATCCTTTATCACCCAGCCTCTTTATCATTGCAGCTGAACTTTTGGCCAAACTGATAGCGAAAAATGGGGCCTCATTCTCTCAGCCAAGGGAGGGCCCCCAAATCCATCACTTAGCATTTGCTGATGACATGGTCATATTCACTTCTAGGAAAGGCAAAACACTTGAAATGACCATGGAAGCAATTAGGGACTATGAGAGCCAATCAGGCCAATTGGTGAGTAGAGAAAAGAGTGCTTTCTATATGCACCCAAAAATAAGAGAGGAAGCTGTGAGGAGAGTGAAAAGGCTGACTGGCTTTAACAATAAAGAATTTCCTTTCACATATTTAGGTTGTCCTATCTATGTGGGAAGGAAAAGGATTGATCTGTTCACCAACCTTATAACAAAATTCTCTATCAAGTGTAAAGGTTGGTTGAATAGGCACTTGTCCCAAGGGGGCAAGTCTGTACTAATAAAAGCTGTTTTGCAGGCTGTGCCTTCTCATGTTTTTTATGTAGTGAACCCTCCAAAGGCAGTGGTGACAAAGCTGGAGAGAATGTTAGCTGATTTCTTCTGGGGAAGGATTGATGGAAAGGCTAAGTATCACTGGAGCTCTTGGCAAAACCTGGCCAAGCCAATAGAGGAGGGTGGTGTGGGGTTCACAAGATTGGGTGAAATTGTGGAGGCTTCTGGCATCAAGCTGTGGTGGAGGTTTAGAACTGAGAAGTCACTCTGGGGTGACTTTCTGAAATCAAAATACTGTCAGAAAGTCCACCCTGTGAGTAAGTCTTGGCAGAATGGGGATTCCCACATATGGAAGAGGATGCTAGAAGCAAGGGAGAGGGTAGAAAAAGAGATTGTCTGGGATATTGGTAGGGGGGAGGTGAACTTTTGGTGGGACAACTGGACAGGGAAGGGGGCTGTGGCCTTGCTCTACAACATAAGGGGGAAGGCACAAGCTCGAGAAAGGCTGTGTGACTTCTGGGAAGAGGCGGGATGGAGGATGGGAAATATGAATGAAAATCTTCAGAGGGATTTAAGGGGAGTAAGCTTGAGGGAGAATAAAGAGGACAAAGCAAGGTGGAAGCCAGACAGAGATGGGACCTTCACTTTAGCCTCTGCAAAGAGGTGGATCAGATCCCAGGCAACTGAGAACCTCAGGAACCAGTTTTGGTTCAAGAAAGTTTGGGCTAAGCATGTTCCTTGGAAAGCATCATTCATGGCATGGAGGGTGTTCAAGGGAAAGGTTCCAACTGATGATAAGCTGATTAATTTTGGCTTTCAAATAGCATCAAGATGCTCTTGCTGTATACAACCTGGATTTGCAAGTTTGCAGCATGTTTTTTGCAAAGGGGAAACTGCAAGCAGGGTGTGGAACTATTTTGCTAATTCTCTAGGAATAAGAATACAGCTTGGAGGGATAAGGCAGGTGTGCTTTGACTGGTGGGCCAAAAAGCATAAAAATAGACTGGTAAAGTACATGTCAGATAGGTTGCCAATACTAATTCTTTGGGAACTGTGGGTGCATATGAATCACTGCAAATATGGGGATGGGAAAGTTTCAGAAGCTAGAGTCATCTCCAAAATTGCCAAAGGCATTGCTGATTGTGTTATGAGGAGGTGGCCGGCATGGGACCCTTTTCCCCCAAATTGGAACTACATTTTGAAAAGAGCAAGGGGTTTTGGGTGCACAAGAGTGGTGAGAAGCCTGAGTTGGAATAAGCCTCCTAGTGGATGGGTGAAAGCTAACATAGCTGTTGAAGGGGAAGGTTGCAGTTTTTACTTAAGGAATTTTCAGGGTGAGTTTGTTCTTGCTGGAAACTACACAGGACCTGGTAACACATTGAGGCAGGTTCTAGAGGACTGTTGGAGTTGGTGCACAAGGAAGAGGATAGCAAAAATCCAAGTGGAGTCTGATTTCAACTTGATGGAGGAGAGAGAAAGGCAACCAAGTGAGCTCACAGTGGCATGGCTGATGTGTAATCCTAAGGTTAACTGTGTTGCACATTGGATATTGGAAAAGTGCAGAGGGCAAAACTTAGTTTTTCTAAAAGCTGAAGCCCTACCAAAGGCACTACAGCTGACCCTTGCCCTTGAGGGCATTCCTCATTTCATAATGCTTCCTGGGATTGATGTGATTAGCGTGTTGCCTCGAGCAAGGAGACAATGGGACCCTAGTGGAACTACTGCACTTTGATGGTCTCTGATGGACTTCCAGCATTCTGCAGAAAATCACCTGAGGGTTTCTACAGGATATGAACTAGAGCTGGAGTTGCAGAAGCTTGAGGAAGGCTACAGACTGACCTGATGCTGAAGTTAAAGCCCTGATCTGCCAAGGCTTGCTTGGTAAGTGTGGCTTCCCCTTTGGTTTGTGGAATGTTTGTTGGTTTTACTTGGCTTGCAGGTCTAGACATCATTGGTTCATCCTTGGGCTCCATTGCTTGGTTCATGGGACTAAATGGTCCCCTTGTGAAAGTGCAGCTGTACCAACAAGGGGTTCCATCTTGTGAGCCAAGGATGGGGGTTCCTGGCTATGTCTTTTGGGGGTTTGAAGTCTGTTGGTTGTTCTATGATTGTAAAATAAGAGGACTGCAATGCCCATGGATGTGATCTCTGTGTGGATGCTGGGTATGGCAGTTTGGTTGGATTTAAAACAAGAAAAAGGAAAAAGAAGGCATGCTGGAATGAAAATGAAAATGAGAATGAAAAGGAAAATGAGTGCTTGCTTAGGGTGATGGATTGATGGTTTGGTGGTGGAGCTTCTCTATTGCTTAGGGTGTTGAACTACATAAGCTTGCCCCGGTAAAAATGCAGAGATCTGTACGGGGTTGAGCTGGCTCGCACCCTAAGGGTAGAGGCTCTAGGCTACCATTGCTTAGCTCACAAGGTCAAATGATCCCCTTATGCAAGTACTTTGGTATCAATAAGGGGTATCATCTTGTGGACTAAGGGTGGGTCCCATTGCCTTTAGTGGGGGCATAAGTGACCCCTCCGGCTAAAACACGGTTTGCCGTGCGGGGGGGTTGACCTCGCGCTTTAGGGGTGGGGGCGTAGGGTTCGCATAGGGTGACTCATCTAGGGGCATTGCTCATGACCTTCTTATAAGCATGATGGGTTTGCTGGAATGAGGCAAGAAACACTAGACCAATGGCAAGATGATAGGAAGGGATGGACCAATGATGCACAGACATGAAAGACAAGAATGGAGGGTGCTATGAATGGAGGTGGGGGAAGCCATACTTGGTAAGCAATCCGGAAGTAGATCAGGGTTGCGGCCTTGGTTAATGGTTTGCGTTTAGTCTTGGCTTGTAGCCTCTGTAGCTTTATTTTGTTGTAAGGCCAAATGGCCATTTTGCTTTAATCTGTAAGGCCATATGGCCCTTATCTGTATAGAACCTTGTTTGGCATGAAAAAAAAAAAAAAACTTTAAAAAAAAAAAAAAAAAACAATAGAATACGATTCTTATAACGAAATGTGTTGTAAGAGAATAATCAACTTTCTAGTTCACTGCTTGACATGTCAATTTCCTCGCCATCGATTCAAACCCGTGACCTCGGCTCTGATACCAATTGATGGATCTCAACGCTACAGTATGCTTACTTCCCAGGGAAATCAAGCACGCTTAACCACAAAGTTCTATGGTACCTGGTTGCTATATCATACTTAAAACCAATTGGTGATAAGCAGGTGGACATTAACCATTTAACCACATCTCTCCATGGTAAGCCACAACGCCACGTCTCGAATCGAGTAAGGGCTGAACTCGGCCAACCCGACCGACGCCCAACACGATGCTCGTGCCCTCCTGCAACTTTTAAAAATTTCTTTTTGCCTTGTTTTAAACGATATTTCTTCCACCCCAAAAGACGCCCTTCATTTCCCTTACATTCCTTACTTAGTTATTTGTGCTTAACTCCACTTTGTATCAATTTCTAACATTAAAAGAGTCATCTCTGATTCAAAATGGAACGATATCTTACCTCTATACTGTAATTTGATACTTGATAGTTGTGTAAAAAATATCTTATCAAATTTGGCGTCGTTGCTCGGAATCGTTTGGTTTTGATTGTTTTGTAATAGTTAACATTGAATTAGTGAATGACTATTCTACGAGACTAGGTTTTTTTTCTTTCTTTCTTTAATTTTTTTTCTCTCTTTTTCGTTTTTATTTACCTTTAAGTGCTCAAGTGCTAAATGCTTAGTCTTGTTTGGGATTTTTAGATGAAGACACCTTGCTCGGTTCATCTATTATAGATCAAGTACTATACGTACTTGGTCTACCCAAAGAAGAACTTTCAATATGTATGGTTATGAGTTTCAAGGATGAATGCCACCATTCCAAATTTCTCCCCATGGATATGAATTGAATTGAAATATGAGCCAATCATACTCCAACTAATAATTAATAAGGTGGTGCGCGCATGGGCAGCTTAGTTGAAAGGTCTAGCCTGTTCAGTTGAGTTACCATGATTTACATCCTTACATATGCTCTGTCGGGGCGGGGTGTGGGGGAGCTTTGGGGTTAGAGATTCAACATTTTGAGAAGAATAATTAATAAGGTGGACTATTGACTATATACTCCGAACAGTCAAACTACTTATATATAGTGCAGTAGTTAATTGGAGTAGTTATTGACTATTGACTACATATACTCCAAACAGACAGTCCAAATGCTTATATATAGTGCACTAGTTAATTGGAGTAGTTATTGACTATTGACTATATACTCCAAACAGTCCAACTATATGTAATTTATTACTGTATGTAAAAATTAACACGGTGGAGTAATTTATTACTCCGTATTAATTATATAATAATAATTATTAATAAGGTGGACTATTGACTATATATTCTAACTACTTAATTATATATAGTGCAGTGGTTAATTGGAGTAGTTAGTAGAGCAAGCATTTTTCTACAACAAAAAACTATACGTACTACTAAAACAATCCAATCCCGATGAGGATTTGTGGTTCTTTTCTCCCATGCTTTCTGTTCTTTTTAATTATTCAATATTTCAATGGAAGTAGAAGTTGCATAGACAATGAGAGAAAAGCTCTTCTAAACTTCAAACATGGCATTTCCGACCCTTACAACCTTCTTTCTTCATGGGGGGCCAGTAGAGATGATGATGACTGCTGCAAATGGAAAGGAATTGGTTGCGATAACACAAATACTGCCCATGTTGTTGCTCTTCATTTGGGGCCTCCAGGCTCCAGGCTTGTGTACAGATGGATCATCATGCTACTACCCACGCTTACAAGGTGAAATCAGCCCTTCCCCTCTTCATTTACCGTTTCTCAATTTCTTGGATCTTAGTTTCAATGATTTTGAAACAATTCCGAGTTTCATTGGCTCTCTCCACAACTTGGTCTATCTTAATCTTTCTCATAATAAGTTGTTTGGAAATGTTCCTCCTCATCTGGGAAATATTTCCACTTTGAAATATCTTGACATTGGCAACAACTACTTTGATGGTAATCAAGATTTAAAAGTAGTTGACACCTTGGAATGGATTTCTCATCTTTCTTCCTTGGAGTATCTCAATATGGATTGGGTAGACCTTCATTCTGTTTCAGATTGGCTTCACTCAATTTCTAAGCATTCTTTGCTGACAACACTAAGCCTATCTTCCTGCTCCCTTCCAAGTTCCCCATCACTTTTGCACATCAACTCTTCTAGATTCCTTGAATATCTTGACCTCTCCTATAATTCTTTGGTAGGTGGCGAGAAGGACATCAAATTCTTGAGGCATCTTGGAAATTTGAGAACTCTAGATTTATCATCCAACTTTTTTTCTTTCAACTTTTCAGAACTCATTTTAGGTTCTGAGGAATTGATAGAGATTTTGAGATTGAGTGATAACAAAATTTTCGGATCACTAGATGAAATCACTACTGGAAATTATGGAATTTCCGATCACCTGAAAGTGATCTTAAATCAAGTTGATACCAAAAAGTGGTCGGAAATAGCAACAAAAGTTTTTCTGGATACCAAAAGTGGTCGGAACAAAGCTTTCGACTTGATTTAAGATCACTTTCAGGTGGTCGGAAATTCCATAATTTTCAGTAGTGAATCAAAAAGTTTAATTCCTTAAGAGTATTAAACTTGGGGAAGAATAGACTTTCTGGTTCACTGCCTGACATGTCAACAGTGTTGTCCTTAGAAGTTTTTGCAATTGGCAAAAATCAGTTCCATGGAAACTTAATGGGATGTAACATTGGCCACCTCTCTAATCTCAAATTTCTAGATGTTTCTTCAAATACTTTAAATGGAACCATCTCTGAAATCAGCTTCTCTAATTTTAGCAAGTTGGATGTGCTCGTCGGCAAATTATGTTGTGCATCTGTATGCACCATGCAAGGTGCATACAGATGCACACGACGTCGTTTTAGCCTAATGATGCGGCGTTTTATTAAAAAAAAATTCCGTTAACGGCGTTTACTTCCTTTTGTTTCCAAGTTTCAAACTCGATCGTTGGCAGTTGTTCGCTGTGGTACTGGCATTCGACATCACCGGAATTGCGATTGCAATCTCATTCGCATTCGCAAATCGCATTCGCAAATCGCAATCGCAATTCGGAATCGGAGTGGGGATCGGGAATTAGAAAGTGATCGCTAGATGGAGGATGGAACAGAGCAGATGAATTCCGGAGTTGGCGATTTGCATTCGATTCAAGGTGAGCTTGTTATCGTTCTTGCAATTGTTCCTTTTGGTTGTTTGTATGATTATGTGAGTAGCAGTGATGTTTGTGTCTAGAATCTGCAAATAGTTGTGCAAATATGTATACAAAATCACGTAAGTAATTTCCATAATCGTATAACAACAATTCCAGAATTTGAAAACAATATTTCCATAATTTCATAACTATATTTCAAGAATTGCATGTCTATATATTCAGAATTAGCGGGTACTCTGTTTTGACAGTGTTGCGACTGTGTATCCAGAATTGTATAACTATATGTCCATAATCATATAACTATATATACAGAATCTGTAGGCACTCTGCTTTTGCTGTTTGATGAACTGCTTGAAGTAACGTTCACCATGTCTATATAATGTAGTTAGTGAAGGCATTGTGGATGGTTCAGTGAGTTCAGATCAAGTAGATGTAGATGTAGATGTTGATGGATCTTCATCAATTCCAGGTTTATTCGTAGTGGTTTACCTTTTTAATTAGCAAATCCTGGCTAGGAATTATATGTTAATGGAAATGGTTATTATTGTGTTATATTTGCAGTTGATCAAGATTTGGTTGGTTTGGTAGTAAGTAATGCTGATGAGGCTTTTGAGGTGTATAACAGTTATGCATATAGACTTGGTTTTAGTGTGAGGAAGGGTCATCAACGATACAAGGGAGCTACGAACACAATTCAAATGAAGAAATTTTGTTGTTCTAAGGCTGGTTATAAGGCAAACAGTGGGGTTAAGGCTTATTCCAAAATTGACACAAGGACAGGGTGTGGAGCGTTTGTTCAATTTGACGTGGGTGATGATGGGTTGTGGACAGTTACAAAACACGAGAAAGTGCACAATCACGAGCTATGTGTGTTCAACAAGAGTCATCTACTTCGTTCACTTAGGAGTGTTGGAGATAATCAGCTCTTATATTTACAAGGTTTGAAGGACAGTGGTGTTGCATTGGCAGATGGTATTAGGTTCCTAAAACACCAATCAGGGGGGTCCCCTTTAGTTGGGTTCACTAGTAGAGATGCTTATAATTCAATTGCTGCGGATACTGTCAAGCGATTGGATGGAACGGATTCTAACTCGTTAATTGAAATTTTTAGGAGGAGGCAGTCTACCGAGACTGATTTTTTCTTTGATTTTGAACTTGATTTGGATGCAAGGTTGTGCAGTTTTTTTTGGAGGGATGGTCAAATGAGACGAGATTACGAGGTGTTTGGGGACTTGTTAGTGCATGATACGACATATCGCACAAACAAATACGATATGATTTGTGGCCCTTTCGTAGGGATGAATCACCATTGCATGAACGTAATGTTTGGATGCGGGTTTTTGATGAACGAGAGGATAGAATCGTTTGTGTGGTTGTTCAAAGCGTTTTTAAGATCGATGGGTGGCAAGTCTCCACAGACTATTATGACAGATCAATATGCAGCTATGGCTGCTGCTATATCTAAAGTGTTTCCAACATCACGTCATCGTCTATGCATATGGCATATTGGTGAGAATTCAAAGAAGCATATCAAGACGTTAAGGAACAGTAAGGATTTCTTGGATATGTTTAACTACGTGTTGAAATACACAGAGACCGAAGCTGAATTTCAATTCTATTGGACAAGGTATGTTAGTAATTAATCGTTTTTATTGGATTACGTTTCATATGCATATGAATTATGGATGTATAGTTTATCTATTATGGATGTATAACATAGTAATTATGGTTGTATAGCAGGTGAACTGACTGGTGGTCACTGGAAATGTAGTTTATGGATTATGGATGTATAGTGCATCGATTATGGATATATAGTATTTCGATTATGGATATATAGCAGTTGAACTTTACTGGTGGTGTCTGGAAATGTAGTATATGGATTATGGATATATAGTATTCCGATTATGGATATATAGTATATCGATTATGGATATATAACAGTTGAACTTACTGGTGGTGTCTGGAAATGTAGTAGTATGGATTATGGATATATAGTCTATCAATTATGGACATATAGTATTCCAATTATATATATACAACTGTAGAAATTATGAGTATGTGTTAGATGTGGTGATGCTGCTTGTTAATATTCTGCTTCATAAACACTCTGTCTTACCATTTCCAGGTTGGTGACTGACTATAAATGTCACAAGAATACTTAGTTAGAAAAGCTATATGACTGTAGGGAGAAGTGGTGTCCAGCGTTTAACAAAGACTATTTTTCTGGGGGCATTCTATCATCACAAAGGAGTGAAACTACAAATCATTCGATTTATAGAAGGTTGTCCAAGACAGCGGGTTTTTGTGATTTCTATTCATCGTTTGTAAGCGTAATTTCTGAATGGAGAAGTAAAGAGAACGGTGAAGACTTTCGGTGTGCTCAAGGGGTACCCGCTATGATGATGGAGCATGTGAAACTTCTTTCACATGCTAGAGAGGTATACACGATTGAGATATATTTTCTGTTTGAGGAACAATTCATGAAAGGCAGTGCCTGTCACCAAGAGATGGTTGTGAATGATGGACATCAACAGAAATATCACGTGTGGCGACCAGATATAGATATTATAAGGCACGAGGTTAGTTTTAACCCAGCTAACTTGGACATTTCTTGTAGTTGCAAGTTGATTTCTGAGTTGGGAATGTTATGTTGTCATTGTTTACGCATTCTTCATGTACATTGTGTTTCTAGTATCCCCGACAAATATATCCTTAAAAGATGGACTAAAAAGGTTATTGATGGGAGGAATGTCAACACTGATTCTATGGTTTATAATGTTGGTGTCCTCCATCAATTTGGGTGTTCGATATTAGTAGGAAATTTCAAAGATTAGTTGTGTCTAGTCAAGATAGTAGTGTAGCTAGGAAATTGTGTGATGAAGCTGTTGATGATGTAAAGAAAAATGTTGAAGCCGAGGTTGGGCATGTGCATATTGAAGAGTGTGGTGTTTCATCTTCAAGTGGTGGTGTTCAAAATCCTTCAAGCCGGAGATTGAAAGGTGAGCGTAACAAAAGGAGGACTGGTGTTATTGAAAAGAAGTACAGTCTTGCAAGGGGGAGAAGGAGTGCTGCAAATAAAGCTGCATTGAGTACAAAGGGTGTTGTTCAGTCTTTGGTGTTGGAAAACATATCAAAGCTTGCTGGGGATGGATACCTCGTACATCCAAGTTCTTCGAGTTCAGATTTTGTTCAGTTTAGTAAGGGTTTAGATGACAGTATAGTAGTAGATTGAGAAATACAAGTTGTTATCATTGATTTTATGCAATTCTGAACTTATAGTTTTGTAATTCTGGATATGTAGTTTTGCAATTATGGAACTGTAGTTATGAAATTATGGAATTATAGTTATTCAATTATGGAATTGTTTATATGCAATTATGGAATCATAGTTATGAAATTATGGAATTATAGCTACTCAATTATGGAACTATAGTTATGCAATTATGGAATTATAGTTATGCAATTATGGAATTTGTAGGTACGAAATTGTGGTGTATAGTTATGCAAGTATGGATGTATAGTTTTGCAATTATGGTATTGTTGTTAGGCAATTATGGAATTATAGTTATGCAATTATGGAATTGTTTATATGCAATTACGGATTCATAGTTATGAAATTATGGAATTATAGTTATACAATTATGGAACTATAGTTATGCAATTATGGAATTATAGTAGAATAGAAAAGAGAAAGAGGTGCATAGATCAGATGTAAATTGTTATTCAGCTAGTAACATCATGCATTCACAAAATACATGTCACATTGTCAGTGTAGTTCACAGAAACGTTAACATTGTCTAGAATTCAGTCAACATGTTGAACAATACTCATTCAATTCTTCTTGGAAACCTTTTTGGCCGCTTGTAGAACCTCCCCCCTGACACCATTCATTCTCCACTTTATGAGGTTGGCAGCATATTTTGCTCGCAGTTCGCATATGAAGCTTGCCTATAAACAAAGAACATTAAGTAATTATTCATTTGCAGTTTTATTTTTTATTTTTTAATGTATTTTGAAACTATAGTATGTATTGTAGTCTTACATTCAAGCGCATATTCTTCTTGAATCCTGGCTGCCAGTCTTGCAGAGTCCCTCGGAATGTCTCCATATGCCGGAGTACATAGATTCCACAATCAGTGACATTTTCGGTGTTTGCCCAGTCCAACTTAAGGTACTTTATAGCAACTTTTTGCAACTTCACATACAAGGTGGGGCACTCGGTCTTAAGGTAACCACTGAATGCTTCAATCTGGTCAGAAAAGTTAGTTTAGTGTTGATAATGCTTTTAAGTAAATAGATAGGTAATGGTAAGAATGTCAAGTTTTTTTTATCAAAATTACCAATAAGTGTGGGCAGTTGCCATATTTGTCCTTCTTTGAAACATCAGCTGGTAACTCCTTGTTGTCAATGACCTGCACTTTACGTTCTTTTACATTGAAGCAGACCAAGAAGTAGTGACCATGGCGATGAACTGCGAAGAATATCTAATTCCAATTCAAAGTTAAAGCAATGTTAGTATTTTTTTGGACATGTCAAAGTCAAATTGGACATGGGTAATAGAACTTACCAGATCTGCATCACTGATGTCTAGGTTCCCAAAGCTGGTTATTTCATAGCTCAATCTCTCATTGAAATTCTTCATTTTTATATCAGCTGGGAGATCCTTCATCCACTGGTCATTGGGATCAATTTGAAGCTGCATACACAAATGCAGGAATGAGTAGTCACCACCCAAATAATATTTGTTGAAAATGTTAAAGTTATACATACAGAATTATATATATACACTTCCAGAATTGTAGAAATATAATTCCATAATTTCATATCAATAATTCCATAATTGCATTTCTGCAATTCCATAATTCTATAACTATAGTTCCATAATTGCATAACTATAATTCCAGAATTACAAAACTATAAAACCAGGGGTTCACATGTACACATCCAGAACTGAATATCTATATATTCATAATCTAAAAACTATATATATCATAATTTTGTGAACACTTACATGTACTAGGGTGGAGAAGTAGACCCGCTTTGTCTCCCCAACTGCACGGGACATGTTTAGCAATGAAAAACGTAGGGACCAGACATCTAGGAAGCTGCTTAGTAGCTCACCATTGCACATAGTTGCAAAATCATCCCTTGACAAGTAATAATCACTATACTTGAACAATGTCTCTCTACAGCACAGTAAATAAAAAAATATTAGAACATAAATTAATGAATGAAATTTAAGTAAATTAGGTGGATGGAAACATACCCTCCTGGGTGCTCACTTGAGGCAATTGGTGGAGTGAAACGGTGCCACTAACGGCACCGTTACTCCCTAAACGACGTCGTGTGCATCCGGATGCACCAAGAATGGTGCATACGGATGCACCGCATAACGATTGGTGCTCGTCCTATCCGATAACTTTTTGAGAGTGAATGTAGGCACCCATTGGATTCCCCCATTTCAATTAAGAGGTCTAGGCCTAAGATCTTGTAAGATGGGCACCAAATTTCCTAATTGGCTTCAGACACAAACAAAATTAGATACCCTTGATGTCTCAAATAATGAAATTTCAGATCTCATTCCTCAATGGCTCACCAACCTATCTAACTTAGATTTTTTGAGTGCTTCTCAAAATAGAATTCGTGGAAAATTACCAAACATACCATCAACTTTGAATCTACTAGACTTCAGCAGCAATTTGCTAGAAGGTTCTATATCAAAAAATTATTCGGGAGTATCAATACTGAACCTTTCCAAAAACAAGCTTTCTGGAACCATTTCAGTTCTGTGTACAAATAGTTCTATATTGTATCATTATGACTTGTCAAACAATTTCTTTGCCGGCGAGATTCCTGATTGTTTGGGGAAAGTTTATGGCTTGAATTGTTTAAATTTGGCAAACAATAACTTGTTTGGTGAAATCCCTTCATCCATAGGACAATTGAACTTTATGGTTTCACTACATTTGAGAAGCAATATGTTTTATGGAGAATTTCCAGTGTCTCTAAACAATTGCACATCGTTGGCCATTTTGGATCTTGGAAATAATTCTTTAACTGGGTGTATTCCTACATGGATTGGGGAAAGATTAAAACTGCTGAAGATCCTTTGCCTGGATTCAAATGATCTAAAAGGATCAATCCCAATTAATATCTGCCAACTTCATTCCATTCAAATAATAGATTTGTCTTCAAACCATATATCTGGATCCATTCCAACTTGCTTGAATTCATTAATGACTAAAATTGATGAAGTATTGTTGCCAAACTTGACGGCTTTTGGAAATTCTGAAAGAAAATATGGGATTGAAGACTCTTTCAATGAAGATTTATTTGATTCTGAATGGCTTATTTGGAAGGGTATAAAGGTGGAGTATGGTAAGGACCTCAAATTCATGAAACTCATTGATCTCTCGAGCAATAAATTGGTTGGAGAAATCCCAGTTGAGATAACTGATTTGCATATGCTTAATTCACTAAACTTGTCAAGAAACAAGCTGACCGGATCCATCCCAGATAAGATTGGTGAGATGAGCTCGCTAGAGAATCTCGACCTCTCAAACAATCAACTTTCTAGAGCAATACCAATGAGCCTTGCTAGTATATCATTTCTTGCTCACTTGGACTTGTCGAACAACAATTTGTATGGTTGTATTCCACTCGGCACTCAGTTGCAAGGATTCAGTGAGGCTTATCAGGGAAATCCAAAACTACGATGGCCTCCACTTCCAACAAAGTGTCATAGAAGTGAACCTGGAAATGCTCCACAACAAGGACGAATTGATGAAATTGAAGATGATGAACATTGGATTATCTGGGACTTTGACTTCTTTGTGAGTATGGCACTTGGATTCATTCTTGGCTTTTGGGGAGTAAGTGGAACATTAATACTCAAGCGTTCTTGGCGTCATTCATATTTCCAATTTTTAGAAGACAAAAAAGAGAAGCTTTCCACTGCCATTGTGATCTATGGAGCCAAATTGAAAAGAGGCATGGGAGCTAGATAGATTGAAGTAAAAGGTAATATAATTCTTATTCTAATATTTTCATTTGAAATTACACTATATTTTCGTTTAGCAATAAAGATTAATAAATTAAAGGCCATGCATGAAAATAGGATCAACTCATCTTCTTGAGCTGCATGAAGTATGAAGGCCATTGGAGTACCTCTGATCCATGTCATTCTAAATAAAGTTGAATAATGTGTATTTGTGTGTTTGTATTCATATTTCAAGTCATGTAATTCTATTTTGTTTTGTATTGTGTGTATCAAGGTTCTACTATCATCATACCATAGCCTAGCATGTAAGGTGGACTACTTTAATTTGTATGGTGGTCCATAGTATAATTTGTTGAGTTTCTATAATAAATATCTTTTCTTAAAAATTCATGTTGTTTCCAACAACACTGGAATAAAACTACTATACTATACGCTATTATACCATGCAATGATTTCAATCAATAGAAATAACATCACAAAATATGGCTAAAATAAATATCTTTGTTAGGAAAAAAAAATGTTATTAGATTTTGATGAGTCAAAGTCTATTTTATAATTAGATTTTAAACCCTCAAAACTTTAAGTTTCTTCAATTTTGTAAGTTAGACATTCAATTTTTGTTTGCTACAAAATCGCTATGTGATGGAATTAGGAGTTTACCACAACAAGACTTTAGTGTTGATATCATAGTGAATTGAAGTCACAAACATCAAGACTTAGTGTTATGACTGGCATAGTAGTAGCAGGAGTTTTATATATAGCAGATTCTTAATTACTTGCAGCAACACATCGAAATTTCTCTCTCTAGACTCTCTAGAGTTCTTCATCCCTACTAGGGTTTCTATCTTTCCCTTGTTTTTTCTGGTGTATTCCGGTGGTTTCTCGTGCGTTAGAGGCACGCTTCGGCAGTCATTTTCACGTGTGGAACATCATGGCAACCACGGCGTCGAGCAGTGGTACGACGGCAAAAGGCCCACGGTGGTCGAATATGGTGGAAGAGGAGGAGGAGTTGGCTTTTGAACCCGATGTGGAGGAGGCCGATGAGGTTGCGGCTGGTGCAAGACAGACATGGAGGCTTGTGGGGCGGTTCTTGACAAACAAGCTAATCAAAGTTCAGTTCATGCGGCAAGTTTTGGCTTTCGTATGACAGCCGGTCATGGGTGTTTAGGTAACGGAGATCCAACCAAAGCTTTTTTTGTTTGTCTTCTACCATGAATCGGATATGGTTCGTGTCGTGGAAGATGGCCCTTGGGCGTACGAGAACACGACTTTGGTCTATAGGCAGGTAGTGGATGGTATGCTACCGGGGGATGTCGTTCTGGATTCTGTGGACATGTGGGTTTAGGTACATGATCTGCCTTTGGGATATACAACGGATAAAATTCTTGAACAAATTGGGAATTTCCTTGGCTCTTTTATTGTTGAACAACGGGGGCTCCCTGGAAATCATTCTACCGTATTCAGGTGGTTATCCCGGTTGATAAGGCTATCAAGCGCAGAATGAAATTTGTTAAGCGGGATAAAACAACTCGATGGGTTTCGTTCAAGTATGAACGACTTCACAATTTTTGCTTCTATTGCGGGTTATTTGGCCACCTGTATAAGTTTTGTCTGCATGCACGTAATGCCATGATCAAGGTCAAGGAATATCCGTACTCCACAGATTTGCATGCGGGAGGACGTCGGGGACCGAGGGTGATCAGGGAGCATTGGCTGATACCGTTTGATGGGCCGTCTCAAGTGGATAAGGAGGGGAGTGTGTTTGTTGAGGCGCTGGTGGTGTTGGATACAGTATCGTGGTCATTGCGCAATGGCCGATGTGACTAATGATGATGATGAGATTGTGATCGGTGGAAATGAATTGTTGGCGATTGGCACCACTTATGCCCGGTCATTGTACTAAAGGTACAGGCCTAGCGGTTACTGTGCTAAAGGCACAAACCCACCTTTGACTTGCTTGTCGTTGAGTATGGGTCAGGTTATAAGTGTTGCGGTGCCATGTCGGGGCTATATGCACTGACCCCTTGGTATTGGTACTAAAAGTACGGATCATGCGAATGGCACTACGACACTATCTTGATATGTTGGTGGTTGAAAGGTGGTTTGTCGGTGGGGGCATGTAGTTGCCTGGAGGAATAAGGGAGGCGATATAAGGGTGGCCTGGAGGTACAGGTTGGAACTGATATAAGGATGGAGTGGAGTGAAAAGGTTGGAACTTGGTATAAGGTTGGAAGATGGATTGTGTGACTTGATGATTACTTGACAAATGATTGTCTTGAATGCCTTTGTTGTCTCTACTTGCTATTTGTATGCTTATCTGCCTATTATGTCTTGTGACGGATTCTTAGGACGCATGCTAGTCTTTATGATTATTCTATACTGTTGAATCTATTGTTGTGTCTTGAGTCTTGATCATGGATTTAAATTAGCGTCTCGTAAGTATATATGCCTTCCAGTTTCAAAATGATTTCTTATATCTACCTATATTGTACTTAACGCATTGGAGTGGGTTACCAACATTATTCGCCGACGGTTGTTACACCGAATGTTTTTCAAGACCAATTGAGTAGCTCCGGAGCGCGCTAGTCGGATTCGTGGACTTAGTTTAGATAGTTCTAGCCTTGATGCATGAGATGGCCTGCGTGCCTTGATTTACATTTGGATATTCATGGTGGTTTGTGCTTTGTAAGATAGTTTAGCATGTGCATCTGAGTTCTCTAGCTCAGATGTGGCAAAACACCCCGACTATTATGTTTAGTTTATGCTCTGTTTGGGAATTAATAATAGATTTGCCTTTATTCCATAAGTTTTAAATGTTTTGAAATTTAGGGGTGTTACAAATGTGGTTTATAGGGTTATGGCAAAAATGATGAGTAATAGGATGAAGCCACTCATGGAGGAAATCATATCTGACTTACAAAGTGCCTTCATACCTGATAGATTGATTGCAGATAATATCCTGTTAGCGGCAGAGGTTGGCAATTTTTTAAATAGAAAACAGTGTGGGGCTGTTCGCTGGGGTGCTCTCAAATTGGATATGGCTAAAGCCTATGACCGTATGGAATGGTCTTTTCTGCGTAATATGTTACTGGCACTTGGTTTTTATGACAGATGGGTTGATCTTGTAATGATATGTGTGACAACTGTTGTGACACCCCAAAAATCCATATTCCAAACCATGAATTAATTTAGTAATTAATTCTATTTCTTTTGAGGAATTGATTCCTAAAATCCTGATTTTTGATACTCAAGGACTAGAATTTGACTAGTCAATCTTTAAGTTGTGTTGTACCTTGTGCTTTGAGAGGAGTTCCCTTGTTCCTTACACTTGCTAAGAGTTAGTAATGGTAACCTTGTCTTTTCACCATGAGCTAGTCTTGTAACCTAAACCTAGAAGACTTCTTCATTTTTCATCCCTTACATTCCTTAGAAAATATCTCTACCTTCTCTCTAGAAAACAAGAGTAGCTTGTTCTTCAAGCCAAAAGAAGCCTTTGTCAAGATTCCAAGTTTTGCTTCCAAGATTCAATCTTTCCTCTATTTTGGCATCTAGAAGGGTAAGATCTAAGCTTGTCTAGTCTTTTTGGTTCCATCTTAGTTGTCTTTTTGTTAAAGGTTGGATCTTTATGATCTTTTGGTTTGATCTTGAAGTGGGTTTGGCTAGTGAGCTTAGTGGAGAGCTTGTTGTGGTGTAAGAAGAGTCTTTTGGTCTTCAAGAGGTAACCCATGCTCTACAAAACCTATTTTGCTTACCTATATATGATTTCTTGGCTTCTACTTGTTCTTTGTTGTGAAATGTGAGAGTTTATGCACTTATCTTGTGATATTGCATATCTAGATCTTGTGTTTAGGTTTCCTTTGTGCCATTGCTTGGCATTTTCCTTGGTTCAAGTCATTTTGTTGTGCTTGGTGAGATTTGGCATGTTTTGGACTTGAATTTGTGTTTGGAGGAGAAAATTCCCGAAGGGATTTGTTGTGGTACAGGGTCGTACCCGAGGGCGGAACGGCGGGCGGGGCACCACCCGCCGGCCTACCCGCGGGGAACGGTTGCCTTGTGGGTTATGTACCCGCGGGACCACGGGTGGGGCACTACCCGTGGGTCCACCCGCGGGGAACATGTTTGTGTGGTGATGGGATTTGTTTCCCGTGTTTTGTTTGTCTCGGTCTTTGATCTTTTGGCCACCCGTTGTTCTTTTGTGGAACTATTTAAGCCTCTTCTTGATGTTTCGTAGGTCTAGAGCTTTATGATAGGTATCCATGTAGGATCTTTGGTGTTGTGAATCGTGCTAAGTGTTCAACATTGTGTTTCGTTGAACCGTGTGGTGTCTTGTGTGTTCCTCGGAACTATCTTGAGTTTCCTCTTTGTTGAGCTTGCTAGTTATTATCGTAATGCTAGCGTCGTTGTTGTCGTTGGGTGATGACCCTTCTCTTGTCGAGTGTGTTTCATACCTTCTTCGCAATTCGTTGATTGTTTCGTGTGAGTGGTGGTGCGTGTGTGGCTCTACCTGGATTGCACGATTAGTGGTATGGGACGCTAGTCACCAAGGTATTGAAGCGGTCCTCGTGGTGGCCGTGACGTGAATTTATGGAGTTATGGTTGAGTCCACGTGATTGGGGGATAACATTGTGTTATCCGGGCATGTGTTGCCGTGAATTGGTGGGTTTTCGTTGGTGGTCTGTAGGTGGGGGACGACGGTCCCGGAGGAATAAGGTTGGACTTGGCTGTACAGGGGTTTTCCGGAGGTAATGGTTGGCACCGAAGGTACAAGGATGGGGGTAGCCATAAGGTTGGAACAGGGCATAAGGAAGGCATATCAACTCGTGATGGGTGATGTCACGAGGGCTTGTGAAGCCGGTGTGTGGTGAGTTCTCTTCTCTCGTGACGTGTGTAGTCACGGAGGCTTGTGGTGTTTTGGCATGTGTTGCCGTTGTGTGAGCCTTTATCCTTGTGTGTGTTTAACCTTTGTGGTTGGGATGTGTTCCCGGTGTTGTCCTTGTGAGTGGTGAGTCTTGTTTTGTCATGTGATCTTGGTTTTTTTTTAACTTATATATATGTATTCCGTTTCGAAAATGGTTTTCATATTATATATCTACCTATTTATGATACTTAACGGTATTGGTGGGCTACCAACATTATTTGCTGACCGGGCGTCGCCCCGATGTTTATCTTTGTATCTTTCAGGTGTTGAGTAGTCGAGCGCGATGTCTAGAGCCGGTAGCTTAGCACCCGTATCTTTAGACTGTGTTTTTGTGACCTGCGTGCCCATGGTTTTAGTATGATGTTGTTGTTGGGATAGTGATACACTTGCAGATTGTTGCCTTAGCGTTTACCATGTGAGGTAGACGTGGCATAACACCCCTGTTTTGGATTCCCTTTAATCCAGTTATCTTTTATCTTCCGCTGTGCTAGTGTTTTGTAGTTAATCTGCATGTGTTAAGACTTGTTTTTAAGTCGTGTTTTGGGGGGGTGTTACAGTTGGTATTAGAGCCTAGGTTTAGAGCCTAGGAAGAGTTAAGTCTAGACTTTCTAAGTGTTTAAGTGTGTTTTGAGACCTCTAAGCGACCTTAAGAAGCTAAGTGTAGGCTTAGAACTCTAGGTTGCGCGGTGAGATGTGTGTTGTTTTCTGTCTTGCTTGCTTGCTCTTTGTGGTAACCTTGTTGTTGTAGCAGAAGTAGCTCTATGGCGCCAACCCGTGGCTTGCGACAAGGTGATCCGTTGTCCCCATATCTGTTTATTATCTGTGTAGAAGGGCTTTCTTTATTACTGCAACATGCTCAAATTAATATAATGGTTCCATTCATGGTTGTAGAGTGGCCAGAGGTGCTCCCCCTATCTCCCATTTATTCTTTGCAGGTAATAGCCTTTTATTCTTTAAGGCCAATGCTCAGGAGGCTATGGAAATTAAGAATTGCTTGTCGATATATGAGAATTTGTCTGGGCAGGTGGTAAACTATCACAAGTCTAGTATTTGTTACAGCACAAATACAGGATACCAGGATAGAGATGAAGTGGCCCAGATCCTAAGGGTAATCCAGGCTCCTAACTTTGGAAAACATTTGGGCCTCCCATCCTTTATAGGGAGAAATAAGAAAACAGTTTTCTCTTATATTGAAGATAAGATCAAGCAAAGAATTGGATCTTAGAACAAGAAATTACTGTCGCAGGCTGGTAAGGAAATTCTATTGAAAAGTGTGGCACAGTCTATGTCTACATTCTCAATGGTTGTTTTTTTGCTACCTATATCTGTTTGTACGGCAATCGAACGGACCATGAATCGCTACTGGTGGGGAACATGAACAGATAGGGGATACACTGGAAAGCATGGGATAAGTTATGTATCCCGAAAAAACATGGTGGTTTAGGTTTCAAAGATCTTCGTGCCTTTAACCTTGCTATGTTGGGTAAACAGGCATGACGGATGCTTACTAAACCTGAATCATTGGTAGCCCGTGTCTATAAGGCTAGATACTATCCTAAGGGGTCATTTTTTGATGCATGTTTAGGGAATAATCCCAGTTTTTGTTGACGAAGTATTATGGCGGCTAAGGGCTTAATTTGTAGTGGGGTGAGATGGAGGATCGGGAATGGAGAAACTGCACTGATATGAGATCATCCGTGGATGCAGGATGATCAGGATCCTATGATACAGACTGAAATGCCTCCACAACTAACCGGAGCCAGAGTAGTGGGTTTGATTAACCAGGACAGTCATACGTGGGATCAGTCTATTTTAACTGACTTGTTTCAACCAACTGATGTGGCTCGTATTATGGAAATACCGGTTTCCCCAGATTATGAAGACACTTGGTATTGGCATGAAGATCCTAAAGGAATTTATACAGTTAAAAATGGCTATAGGCTCATTGTTGGTAATTATGAAGATAATGATGAGGCTTTTAATAAATGGCTATCCCTATGGAGGCTCAAAATCCCACCCAAATGAAAAACCTTTCTTTGGAGAGCTATTAGTGATATCCTTCCACAACAAGAAATTTGCTTATAAAGAGGGTGGATGTAGACCCGATGTGTGTCATGTGTGGTATAATCTTTGCTTATAAAGATGGTGGATGTAGACCCGATGTGTGTCATGTGTGGTATAATCTATGAGGATACTATGCATGCCTTGGTATTGTGTGATTTTGCAAAAGTCACATGGGATGAATCCAACCTTCCAATCCCAAATATTGCAACAAATGTTTTTCATATTTGGTTTAGTGAATTGTTGAATATTGTTTTAGACTCTAATGGGGTTATCTATGCAGCATGCCTCCCACATCCGAGGAGACTACTTGCGGCAACCACCGCAATTGTGCAGGCCTGGCATCGTACACACCAAGTCGCCACTGTGCAGTAGTCCGGGACTGCCCTATTGCCGAGAACATATGCACCATCCGTTGTACAGCCGCTATGCCAACACCGAGCTACAGCTGCTGCACCAAACACTGGATAGGATATGCCGTGTCGACGCCGGTTTCCACCATGCAACAGGAAAGGCAACGGCGGGAGCTATCCTACTAGACGTAAATGGAGACTATGTCTCAGCTTTCAGTACTCAACTCCCAGTTTGTTTCTCACCGCTTATGGCCGAGGCTTTTGCATGCAAGGAGGTAATGTCGTGGCTAAGGGATCGGGACGAGCGGTTCATAGAGCTATATACTGATTGCCAAACACTTCAGTGCTATCTTACATCACCACCATCTACAGTTCGATCATACATCGGCTATGCTCTTAATAGTTAGTTGGAGAGCATCAGCATCCTCTTTTGATTTTTATTCAGTCAAGTTTATTCCTAAATCGGATAATTATTTAGCACATACTTTAATTTCTACAGCTTTCCAGCATTCTACTACTATGTATTGGGAACTGCACCCACCTGACTCTATTGTAGCTTATTTCTAATGATTACACTGCTGATTATTTTAAAAAAAATTACTTGCAGCAAGACTTGACGTAAGGCTTATATCAATACATCAAGACTTTGAAGCATGCTAGCATGGGTTCTTACTTCTTAGCAACAACAAGGCTTGAGAAAAGCCCAAGTTTTTGCGTGCAGTAGAAGTATCTTCTTACTCTGTGTGCTTATTGGAAGTACGACACCATCCGTCTTATTGTATGAACCAAGGCGTAGGTCGTCTTCTCTAGTATTGTATATCTAGCTAGATTCTGCATCATTCAAGGCTCTGCTTACATAATAGATCGGTTTCTGGGTGTCATCCTCTTCTCATCAAACCATCGTCAAGCTAACTACCAGTTCGGTCACGCCTAATTATAAGAATAACATTTCTCCTTTCTCAGGAAGAATAACGTTTCTCCTTTCTCAGGTTTAAGGCAAGTTAAAGACTTCCGCAGCAAACACTTGAGCATTTTCAGAAAAGTTTAAATTACTAAAAGTCTACACATACAAATGAAGCCAAAAAAAAGTTAAGCCCAATTACTCGAGAAAAAATACCAATCATTATTGTATGGACCATGGTCCACACAAGTTGTGAGGATCATATTTTGTTTACTGTAAAATAATGTACACTCAGTATAAAAATAATGTACATTCAGTACAAAAATAATGTACATTGTATTCAGGGGATGTACATTATTTTTGTTCTGAGTGTACATTATATTGTATAATGTACATTCAGTACAAATATTATGTACATTTAGTATATTAAAAATGTATTTCTTATTATGGTCCACATAACATTGTGTGGACCATGGTCCACTCAATAATTTGCCAAAAAATACTATCAATCGTTATACCCTGCATCAAGGCACGCGCAGCACTGTGTGCCCCGCGCCTCCCAAAACGTCGTTTTGGGAGGCGCAAAAAGAAATTGACGTGATTATGTGTATTTGTTTATACAATTATGTGTATTTTTTTATACAGTTATATAAAACAACGTCGTTTTGCATCAGGACACACAATGCAATGCGCGCCCTAGTGCACGATAAATTGCCAAATACTATTTAAATCATAAAAGTTAGCCCAAATTAATACAAACCCATGATACAGAACCAGCCCAAAAACAAAACACTTGCTTGCAAACCTGCACATTGCCCAGCTTCCACACTGTCTTCAACCACCGCATGCATATGGCGTTTTCACAATTATTTCAATAACCGACCAGATCAAGCTAAGCTAGAACACAGAAGCCTCCAGCGCAGCTGCATAAAATATTACTTTACTCTAACATGTAGAGGTTGGAAAAATCCATTTTTGCATTCTCAAAAACCCTTGTTAAAGTACGTAAAAGATGTTTATGAGCTTTAGATCGATTTTGTTATTCCTAAAAAGCATTTCATTTTCAAATAAAAAATCTTCTAGTTTTTGATTGGTTTCTTACCCTCTTTAAATTGAATAAAATTTAGGCCCTTTCAACCTTTTTTTCGTACAATTAGCCATTTATCTAAGAGTGATATATAATATAGGGTTGGGGTTCAACTTTGGAAATTACTTTATAAGAGTGATATATAATATAGGGTTGGGGTTCAACTTTGGAAAGAAAAGTGATATATAATATAGGATAATAATTGGACCCATGTGTTAGCTAGAGTCCTACTAGACTTCTATCTCCTAGGTTATATTATCTGTATTAGTTAGTATTGTTATTTACGATTATTCACACATCATATATAGTAACTGATTAGTAAAACAAATACTCTTGACAAGATATGTGGAGAAATTTCAATTGAGATAACTGATTTGCATATGTTTAATTCACTAAATCTGTCAAGAAACAAACTGACCGGATATATCCCAGACAAGATTGGTCAGATGAGCTCGCTAGAAAATCTTGACCTCTCAAACAATCAATTTTCTGGACCAATAATACCATTGAGCCTAGCTACTTTATCATTTATTGCTCATTTGGACTTGTCAAACAACAACTTGTCTAGTTGTATTCCACTTGGCACTGAGTTGCAAGGATTCACTGAGGCTTATAGGGAAATTCAAAGCTACCTGGGCCTCCACTTTTAACAAAGTGTCATAGAGATGAACCTGGAAATGCTCCACAACAAGGGGGAATTGATGAAATTGAAGAAGATGGACGATGTATTATTTGGGACTTTGACTTCTTTGTGAGTTTGGCACTTGGATTCATTCTTGGCTTTTGGGGAGTATGCGGAACATTAATATTCAAGCGTTCTTGGCGACATGCATATATATTTCCAATATTTAGAAGACAGAAAAGAGAAGCTTTGCACTGCCATTGTAGTCTATGGAGCCAAATTGAAAAGAGGCATGAAAGCTGCCTAGAGTGAAGTAAAAGGTAATATATTTAAAATTACAATATATTTTTGTTTAGCAATAAAGATTAATAAATAAATGGCCATGCATGCTATGAAAACAGGATCAACTCATCTTCTTAAGCTGCAGGAAGTACGAACGAAGGCCATTGGAGACATCCGATTCATTTCATTCTAAATAAAGTTGAATCATTTGTATTTGTGTGTTTGACTGTTTGTATTCATATTTCTTTTTTTTTTTGAATGCCGTTTGTATTCATATTTCAATTACATGTAATTCTATTTTATTCTGTGTTGTGTGAATTGAGTGTTTCTATAATTAACATCTTTTCTTAAAATTCATGTTGTTTCCAAAAGCATTGGAACAAAACTACTATAATTTAGGCTACATTATAATGCAACCATATAATTCACTCAGCAGAAATAACATCGCATAAATATGGCTAAAATAATTAAGTTGCTCAATTCAATGAACCCAACAACTAAATTAGGCTATTTTAAATAATAGTTTAACCTAAATTAACATAACCAATTAAATGCTAATTATATGGTGGACCATGGTCCACTATAAGCATTGTAGATCTTAGTCCATATTATATACAGTTTAAAGGAATTCAAGATTAAGTACTACGTTGGCAAGTATAGGCTTTGAGCAATCGAAGTCAACCCCCTCTCTGTTCACAAAAAGACATGGTATGCAATTCATTGCTATCTTCGTATATGTTTATGACATTTTGGTTACAAGTCCACAAATGGCTTTGATTCATAATCTTAAGGTCTTCCTTGATAACACTTTCAAGATTAAGGACCTTGGCAGCTTAAGATATTTCTTGGGAATTGAGGCTCATATGAGCAGCAGAGGTTTAAACATATGTCAGCGAAAGTATGCATTAGACATACTTTCTGAGGCCGGCTTTCGAGCTTGTAAGCCTGCAAATACTCCCATGGTTGCAGGCCATCAGCTGCATACAGAGGGAAACAGTACGCACTTACAGAACCCAACTCTTATAGACGTCTCGTTGGTCGACTCTTATATCTCACGACCACGAGACTGGATATCACCTATGCCGTGCAACAGCTTAGCTAGTTCGTATACTCCCCAACGAATGAACACTTAGTTGCGGCTCATCGTGTCCTATGTTAAATAAAAAGGCTCCTAGCCAGGGCTTGTTTTATCCAAAAGATAATGAATTGCAGCTACAAGTCTTCTCCGACTCTGATTGAGCATCCTGTCCGAAAACTCGCAAGTCCATCATCGGATTTTGCGTGTTTCTTGGCTCAGCCCTTGTGTCATGGAAGACGAAGAAGCAAGCTACCGTTTCTAGATCGTCCTCCGAAGCTGAATACAGAACCCTTGCGGCTACTGTTTGTGAAACTCAATGGATCAAGACTTTGCTTGGTCGCATGGTTAACTGGCTAGGCCTGCTGTAACACCCCAGATTTTCAAGACATTTAAAACTTATATAATAAAGGTAATATCTCATTAAATCCCAAAGCGTAACATGAGTGTACGGGGTGCTATGCCACACCCGGGCTAGAGAACCCAGGTGCACAGGCTGTCTAACTACTATTCTCCGAAATATAAATGCATAACATGGCACGCAGGCCGAAAGGGAAACTACACTACTTCTACGCTCCAGTTCTAGCGCGCTCCAGTGCTCTAATCCTCTGTGCCTGAAAGCCAAATATATCTGTTCAGCGAGAGATGCTGGTAACCCACTCCAACGCGTTGAAATACAATACATATAGCAATATATATATAGATATACGAAGACCATTTTTGAGCATGAAGATATATCCTACGAACTCTAGCTTTAAAACCGGGAATGACTCGATAGATAAGGCCGGACACAAGCAACAGTTATAGCAAGCATATGCAGTTCATAATAGATAAGGCATTTAAGGCAAATCATAAGCAGTAATCGTAACCCATCATAAACAATCCCCAATATGAAACCCATAGTCACATCCCAAGGCACTCGTAGTCATAACTCGTCCATATCACAACACATAACGCACATTGTTGGCCACGGGACCGATCGCATGCCCATACATGAGGGTCAGCGCATATAGCTCTGACACAGCCCCGCAGCACCATGCCCCGTATCGCAACACGGGGAGGTCGATCGCAACCGACCGATGAACCGCAGCTCATCATAATGTTTGATCGCAACCAAACAGTGGACCGCAGCCCAAGAGAGTGTCATCTGACCGCAGCCAGGGTAAAGGACGAACCGCAGCTCGTATAGAAACGTTTGATCGCAACCAAACGGTGGACCGCAGCCCAAGAGAATGTCATCTGACCGCAGCCAGGAATACCAAATCTGACCGCAGCCAGCTTCTGAACCGCAGCTCAGGATAACCAACCCGATCGCAACCGAATTGGGGTAGCACACACACATAACACATAGCAAGCACATGCAACCCACGTTACACATTGGGAAGGGGGATAAAGCGTATAACAAACCTATGCGTGATCCATCACATACTAAGAATAGTCCTAAGGGGTTCATACTTCTTTCACCTAGGTCCACGGGATACCCATTCAACTAGCATGCGATATATTAGACTCATAAACCTACGAACGGTACCCGAATCATCAAGCTAGACATAGGCACGACAAACGGGGTCCGTTGGGACACCACGGGGATCGGGGAAACATCAACGGGGAAAGCCGGGGTCCCAAGGTGGGAGAAATTCCAGCGGGTAGCCGGTGGGTGGGGGTCCACCCGCCGGCTGACACTGTTCCGGGCAGCGGGTGCCCGGCGGGCAGCTGCCCGCCCGCCGGCTGCCCGCTGCTGGAGCTGCCCGAATTGCCGCGGGTAGGTGGCGGGTCCCCTACCCCCCACTGACTCTTTTCGTCACTTTTCGCCCCGGGAACCGTTGTGGAACTCGAAACCATGCTTAGACACTTTACAACGTAATTAACGGCAACACGTAGACAATTAACGGATCAAATACGAGAAACGAACGGCACATATCCTATCATGCTTTTCTAAACATAATCAACACCCAAACATGCGATTACCCGCCTGAGGATCCAAGAATCAAAGCATACGGTACAACCTAGGGTTCTAATCACTTTTATATTAACAAGAATACGATTCGTCTTCTAATTGCAAGATTCGGTAGGAACAACACATAATCATCAAGGATACCAATTAATCATCAAGAACATCATAATCATCAAGAACAATACATAATCATCAAGAATCCCAATTAATCATCAAGAACATCATAATTATCAAGAAACTCCCAATATCAAGATTATCAAGATTCCCCATGGAACCATTAAATCAACATCAATAATAATCATAGTAATTCGCCATTGACAATCATACGGGGGAAACCCTAAGGGGAAATCATAGCTATGAAAATAGGTTTTGTTGAGACATGGGTTACCTCTTAGCCTTAATTAAATTCCTTGGCTATGAAGGATCTTTCTTTAAGCTTTCTTGATTTCTCCTAGGGGAATTCATGGAGCTCCTTGGGTGGTGGGAGATTATTGTGGTGGGGATTCTAAATGCCTTCTAAGTTCCCTATTTATATGCTATGGGGTTTAATCCTCCTGGGATTAGGTATTGGGCTTTAGGGATGGGGTCCACGGACTATGGTGGGCCTTTATCCCAACTTAATCATAATAACTTATTCTTTCTCATGGGTTATAGATTAATTAATTAAGTGGTCTTAAGGGGCCGTAACACGGGGTGTTACACCTGCTACTGTTTTTTGTGATAGCAAGTCGTCTATTGCTATCGCGGAGAATCACGTATTTAATCATAATAACTTATTCTTTCTCATGGGTTATAGATTAATTAATTAAGTGGTCTTAAGGGGCCGTAACACGGGGTGTTACACCTGCTACTGTTTTTTGTGATAGCAAGTCGTCTATTGCTATCGCGGAGAATCACGTATTTCACGAACGAACGAAGCATATTGAGATTGTTGGATCTCAGCGCTGCACTATGCTCAATTCCCAGGGGGTCACCCATCCCGGGATTGCCGGAAGTCAAGCACGTTTAACCACAGAGTTCTATGGTACCTAGTTGTCATATCCTACTTAAAACCAATTGGTGATAGGTAGGTGGACATTAACCATTTAACCACATCTCTCCATGGTAAGCCACAGCGCCACGTCCCGAATCGAGCAGGGGCTGAACTCGGCCAACCCGGCCCGCCCAATTGAGATAGACTGTCATATCATATCGTTCGTGAAAAAATCAACTAAAGCCTTGTTAAGCTTCTATCTGTGTCCTCTTCCGGCCAAATTGTAGATGGTTTTACCAAGCCTCACCCGACATCTTCGTTTCAGTTTTTCATCTCTAAGTTGGGAACTCAGAATCTTCATACTCCAGCTTATGGGGGGTAAAAGAGGGCAATACCAAAGCAAGGGTAGAGTAGTCCTTGTATCTCAAAAGATTAGCTACAACCGTTTTTCCCTCCCCTTCTCATTCGTTCATATATTAGCAGTCTCCCCTTCCATGGTGTAAGGTTGATGTATTACATTTTGTAACTTCACCACCTGTATCAATGAAGTTTCTCCTTCAGTTCTTCACATAGCTTCCGTTACATAACTCATCATGGTATCAGAGCCACGATTCGGCTCTTATGTCGCAGCTGCTTCCGGTGTAGGCGGTGCTTCTCAGTCGCAAAATCTAGCCGCTTCGATCAATGCATAGCAATCCCCTGCCGTTCCAGGAACGATTTCACAAGACAATCAAAATAATCAGCCACAAAGGAACCTCAATGTAGATGAACAGGATAATTTTTTTTCTTGAGCATCAAGCATTGCTAGGAGAGATCCAACTATAGCAGCTGGTATATCTCCATGAGGATCGCCCTAGAGGTCAAAAAAAAGTGGGGCTTGATCGATGGTAGCGTCGTGCCTCTAACCAGGGAGCATCCACAGTATTCTGCTTGGCGTCGTTGCAATCTAGTGGTTTGCGCATGGCTATTCAAATCCGTCCATTCTTCAATAGCTCAAAGTATAATGCACTTTGATAAAGGAAGAGACATATGGGAGGATCTGAGGCGAAGGTTTTCCTAGCGCGATGCTCAGTGCATCTCTATTCTACAATGCGAAATCTACAACATGAAGCAAGGATCTCTGTCCGTGAGCGACTACTACACCAAAAGTCGGACTCTATGGGAAGAAATGAATAATTTGAGGCCTCTTCCCATTTGCAAGTGCGATTCGAGATGTGTTTGTGATATTGTTGATGAAATTCGGAAGGAGAGAGACGTAGACCAGGTAATTCGTTTTCTGCAAGGATTAAATGATGATTATAACACTCTGAAATCAAATATACTTGTCCTTGATCCTTTACCTGAGGTTTATACGGTTTACGTTATGGCCGAGAAGCTAGAGAGGCAAATCAATTTGACTAACTTGAATTTGGGAAGCTTAGACATTATTCACTCGAATGCAGTTCATGATAGTCAAAGTTCTGTGTATGGAGATCATATGGCAGCAACTCTAAATACCTATAATGGGAGAAGAAACAATGCATCTAAACTTAAATGTACCTTTTGTGGAATGGTAGGACACATCGTGGATAAGTGTTATAAAAAACACGATTACCCTCCCAGGTGGATTCCGGGATACAAATCCAAAGGAAAACAGGTTACTGCTGCAATTACTAACAATGTTACAGACTTAGGTGTCTCACCTTATCAGTTGCAAAAGATAATGGCTATTCTTCAAACAACAACAGAACATTCAGCTCCCGGTGGTGGTCCAAATACTAGTGCAACAGTCTCACTAATGCCAAAGTTTGATGAAATCAAATCCTCTTATGAAGGCAAGTCCATAACATTGAATATTGTTAATTCTGCTGTTTTATGTTCATCTACATGAATAGTTGATTCAAGGGCTACGAACCATATTGTATGCTCCCTTGATTTCTTTGCCAATTATGATAAAACTGATGGTGTTGCAGTTAACTTACCTACTGGTCAGTCTGTCAGTGTGGAACATATAGGAGATATTGAGCTTGACAATGGTTTATGTCTAAGAGAAGCTTTACATATTCCCTTATTCAAGTTCAATATTATCTCTGTTTAGTAAGCTTCTTAAAGATACTACACATACTCTAACTTTTATGGATGGACAGTGCTTAATTCAGGGGATTGGTCTGATGGCTGGTTTAGCTAGAGAAAAATGAGGGTTGTACCTAATGAAGAAACCTCCAAGGAAGTCTGAGAAGAGATATTCGATTCAATGTAACAATGTAGAAATTTGGTACCAAAGATTGGGGCATTTCCCAATTAACAAACTACATTTGTTTGCTGAGATTAATGTTCCTAGAAATAAAAATGTGGCATGCGATGTGTGCCATTTGGCTAAGCAAAGACGTTCCCCTTTTCCCTTAAGCACCACCACATCGAATGCTTGCTTTGAACTTGTTCATGTCAATATTTGGGGACCATTCCCGATTTGTTCCTTAGAATGAAGGAGAACGTTACTTTTTAACAATTATGGATGACTACTCGAGGTTTACATGGCTGCATTTAATGACATCTAAATCTGAGGCTATGCACTTTATACGCAAGTTTCATGCATATGTTTTTACTCACTTTGGTGTTTTGATTAAGGTGATCTGTAGTGACAATGTTCACGAGTTCCTCATGAATGATTTTTTTCTGAGAAAGGGATTGTCCACCAGAGATCTTGCATCAATACACCACAGCAGAATGCCATAGTAGAACGAAAGCATAAACACATACTCACTGTTGCCAAATCTCTCCGCTTTCAGGCTCACCTTCCTTTGTAGTTCTGGGGCCATTGCGTTATGCATGCAGCATTTCTGATAAACAGACTACCATCTCCAGTTATTGATTGGGTAAGTCCTTATCAAAGGTTATACATGAAGCCTCCAATTATTGAGAATCTCAAGGTCTTTGATTGTCTTTGGTATGCTGCTACCTTATCTCATAATCGACATAAAATGGCTCCAAGGGGAAGGAAGTGTATATTTATTGGAGTTCCAGCAGGCATAAAAGGCTATTTGTTATATGATATGGTTCCACTCATGTTTCCAGAGATGTATCATTTTATGAAAACCAGTTTCCTATGTTGGAACAGCAGGCACATGAGGATCATTATGAACCTCCCCTTCCTAATATTCCAGTCAATACCCCCTTGGATTTTGGGATGCATAGCCATGAAGGTTCCAATTTTGAACAGCCAAAAATAGCCACAAGATCACCAGCAGATGACATTTCATTTCGTACTCCGATCCTTTGGACTTTAATTTAGAATGCATAGCCATGATGATTTTGATTATGATCAGCCAGCAGCAAACATAAGATCACCATCAGAATTCTACACTCAACATTATCACCCTCAAGTTCATGAAAATGATGAAACACAGTCCAGTAACATGTCTGGAGGGCATATTGATGATATGGCAGACAATGAGCCCCCATTGCAGCCTAGAAGATCTGAGAGAATTCGCCAAGCTCCTACCAAACTTCATGATTATTATTGTGATGCCACCACACAGGGAGGGACCTCCCCGCATATGCTATCCAATTTCATATCTTATAACAAACTCACCATGCCTCGCAAACTATTTTCTATGGCTATCACTTCAATTGATGAGCCAAAATCTTACAATTAGGCTATAAAACATGATTGTTGGAAAGAGGCAATGGCCAATGAGATCAAAGCTTTGCAAGATGATAAGAGTCTAAAAGTTTATACTTTCACCTTAGATTTAAGCTTATTTTCCTTGTTATTTGTTATAATTTTGCCCAAAGTGTCCTCATTTGATTCATTTGTGTGCTTATGTGTAATTCTTGATGATGTAGATGAATTGAGTGATTTTTGGGACATTTCGGATGCTTGTAGAGATAATGGGAGTCAATGAGAAGCTATGAAGATGGAGAAACACCTTTTAGAGAGCCAAATTATGGTGTGTTTATTGGTCTTGGTCATTTGGACAAACAAAGGCAAAAGTGGAGCAAAAGAGCAAGAAGTTGAAATTCCCGCACAAATCGTCCACTGCTCGGTTTTTTTGATCATATCTCTGCGTAGGAATGTCCAAACCAAGTGAAATTTGGACAAACAAAGGCAAAAGTGGAGCAAAAGAGCAGGAAGTTAAAATTCCCGCACAAATGTCCACTTCTTGGTTTTTTGGTCATATCTCTGCGTAGGAATGTCCAAACCAAGTGAATTTTATATCATTGGAAAGATAACTTGAAGGGATACAACTTTGATTCAAGCACAAAAGGCTAATTCAAACGTTTAGAGGGTGAAAAAGTACCTAGAAGACAGTCACAGTGCACAGAAAAATCACTGCCTGGTGGCCACGGGTATGGCTACGGCCGTGGCCACACTCGTGGCCACTGGGCAGTACACACGGCCTTTCTGGCCACAGGTGAAGCAACGCCCGTGGCTAGCCCTCTGCAACTTTTTTCAGTGCATTTTTTCCCTTTTAAATGAGATTTTTCCACCTCAAAACTTAGCTTTCATTTTATCTTTCATTCCCCTTTCATTCTCTAGTTAGGTTTAGCTCTAGGATAGCTTAGATTAGTGTAGATTACTTGTTCCTTTCCTTTTCCAAGCTCAAGAACATTGCAATTCTTGAATTTCAAAGCTTCAATAGAGAAGTTTCCTTATTATCTCTACTCTTTACTTTTCATCAATGCTTTCAATTACTCTTTCAATATTGTGTATCTATTGTTATATTATGAGTAGCTAAGTGTTTTGGGACTAGGATTTGGTTTGATTTCTTGCTATTGATGCCTATTTGAGTTGTATTGCATAAATGGAATTATTTGGGTGATCTAGGGTTAGTTGTGTGAAATGGGTTTGTTGAGAAATTTGTGTATGATTGTTGGATCCCAATTATGTGCTTAATTTGGAGTGTGTTTGTTGCTACGAGAGTAGAGCTTTTACACTAGCCACACATTCACACACTTAATACCCAATACGAGAGTATTTTGGGTGTTAAGGGGAATCTTTGCCTTGTGTTCTTGTTTGGGCATCCTTGGGTTGAATTGTCACGAGAGTGGAGTTCAATGTGAGGTTGCAAGTCCAAATAGCTACGAGAGTGGGATTTGGACACTTTTGTGCTTCTCAGTTGCCCTTTGCCTTATTTAATTCCCTAATCTTTAGTACAATATTTGGCATCTTAGCTTGAATCAACCAAGTCCCGGTTCTTTGCTTTACTTGTCTAATTTTTATTAGCCTAATCATATCAAACCAACTCCTTATCGATAGGTCTAGCTTCTAAAAGAATAGCTCTAGCTTGTGCTTAACTCCGCTTTGCATCACTTCCTAACATTACAAGAGCCATCTCCAGTGGAACGATATATTAACACTGTACTGTAATTTGATACTTGATGGATGTGTGAAAAACGTCCTAATCACAAGAAAACAACACATTGGAGCTAGTTGATTTACCACCCAATAAGGCACCCACTTGCACCCAATGGGTGTATAAGGTAAAGCTTAAAGTAGATGGTTCCATTGAGCGTTACAAGGCAAGGCTAGTTGCAAAAGGCTTCACACAACAGCTGGGGATTGATTACATAGAAACATTCTCACTGGTGGCTAGACTTACTACCATAAGAGTTTTCTTAGCTATGGCTGCTTCACGTGGTTGGCACATACACCAACTCGACATAAATAATGCCTTTCTTCATGGGAGCTTAGATGAAGAAGTATACATGGCTCTTCCACCCGGCTTTCAAGGGAATAAGCCAGGACATGTTTGCAGACTACTACGTTTGTTGTATGGACTAAAACAGGGTAGCCGTCAGTGGAATTCAAGATTAAGTACAACGTTGGCAAGTATAGGCTTTGAGCAATTGAAGTCAACCCCCTCTCTGTTCACAAAAAGTCATGGTATGCAATTCATTGCTATCTTCGTATATGTTGATGACATTTTGGTTACAAGTCCACAAATGGCTTTGATTCATAATCTTAAGGTCTTCCTTGATAACACTTTCAAGATTAAGGACCTTGGCAACTTAGGATATTTCTTGGGAATTAAGGCTCATATGAGCAGTAGAGGTTTGAACATATGTCAGCGAAAGTATGCATTAGACATACTTTCTGAGGCCGACTTTCTAGCTTGTAAGCCTGCAAATACTCCCATGGTTGCAGGCCATCAGCTGCATACAGAGGGAAACAGTACGCACTTACAGACCCCCAGCTCTTATAGACGTCTCGTTGGTCGACTCTTATATTTCACGACCACGAGACTGGATATCACCTATGCCGTGTAACAGCTTAGCTAGTTCGTATACTCCCCAACGAATGAACACTTAGTTGCGGCTCATCGTGTCCTACGTTAAATAAAAAAGGTTCCTGGTCAGGGCTTGTTTTATCCAAAAGATAATGAATTGCAGCTACAAGTCTTCTCCGACTCTGATTGAGCATCCTGTCCGGAAACTCGCAAGTCCATCACCAGTTTTGCGTGTTTCTTGGCTCAGCCCTTGTGTCATGGAAGCCGAAGAAGCATGCTACAGTTTCTAGATCGTCCCAGGTTCAACTGGCTTGGCCTACTACTGTTTTTTGTGATAGCAAGTCGGTTATTGCTATCGCGGAGAATCACGTATTTCACGAACGAACGAAGCATATTGAGATTGTTGGATCTCAGCGCTGCACTATGCTCAGTTCCCAGGGGGTCACTTATCCCGGGATTGCCGGAAGTCAAGCACGCTTAACCACAGAGTTCTATGGTACCTGGTTGTCATATCCTACTTAAAACCAATTGGTGATAGGTAGGTGGACATTAACCATTTAACCACATCTCTCCATGGTAAGCCATAGTGCCACATCCCGAATCGAGCAGGGGCTAAACTCGGCCAACCCGGCCGACGCCCAACTGAGATAGACTGTCATATCGTTCGTGAAAAAATCAACCAAGGCCTTGTTAAGCTTTTATCTGTGTCCTCTTTCGGCCAAATTGCAGATGGTTTTACCAAGCCTCCCCCGACATCTTCGTTTCAGTTTTTCATCTCTAAGTTGGGAACTCAGAATCTTCATACTCCAGCTTACGGGGGTAACAGAGGGCAATACCAATGCAAGGGCAGAGTAGTCCTTGTATCTCAAAAGATTAGTTACAACCGTTTTCCCTCCCCTTCTCATTCGTTCATATATTAGCAGTCTCCCCTTCCATGGTGTAAGGTTGATGTATTACATTCTGTAACTTCACCACTTGTATCAATGAAGTTTCTCCTTAAGTTCTTCACATAGCTTCCATTATATAACTCATAGCTTCCATTATATAACTCATCATGTTCGACCAATTCAAATTCTTAAAATCAAATAAATTCATCAAAAATTGATAAGTATGCCATTCACAAAACACCTCCCAAAAAAATTTGTTTACTTGTCAATAATGGATCGGACTTTATTATGTGATTATTAATAATTTATGTTTTTGCTTCTGTGGTGTGGGGTCTTTCTCAATGGCAATAATGAAAGTGTGGAGTAGCAATACAATCCAACTACATTCCATGCAAGTGGGTGCACCACTATTTACTAGACTATGAACGTACAATAATATTATGTACTATGTGACATTTTTGAAAAATCCTTATGTGGTGTTTAGTTAGTGAAACATCGTATCTTGTATTATCCATCCACATCAAATTAACTTATCTTCGACGGAGTTCTTACGTTGTATACTGACATGTCGTTATAATTATAGTCATCTTATCATCGTACAATAATATTATGTACTATGTGACATTTTTGAAAAATCCTTATGTGGTGTTTAGTTAGTGAAACATCGTATCTTGTATTATCCATCCACATCAAATTAACTTATCTTCGACGGAGTTCTTACGTTGTATACTGACATGTCGTTATAATTATAGTCATCTTATCATGTATTATATTATGCATCCACATCAAACCAACTTTTCCCCGGCGGAGTCCTTACGTTGTATATTAACTTGTCATCATATGAGTTAATTACCAAAATAGTCCCTTGACTATAGCGAAATTACCAATTTGGTCCTTGACTATTATTTTTAACCAATTAAGTCCCTCAACTTTAAAATTTTTAACCAATTTGGTCCTCCGTTAGTTTGACCGTTAGTCAACCGTTAACTTGGGACTAAATTGGTAATTTCGCTATAGTCAAGGGACCATTTTGGTAATTAACTTTAGGGGTGGGCAATTCGGTTTAGTTTTCTTGAATCGAACCGTACCGAAGTAATATACCGAACAACCGAACGATATTGGATTCTTGTATACCGAACGCTCCGATAAAAATCCCGATCCGATTCGATCCGAATTGTTTGGTAAAAAATTGAACTGAATGAAATACCGTTTGATTTTTTTTAATATAATAATAATAATAATAATAATAATAATAATAATAATAATAATAATAATAATAATAATAATAAATAAATAAATAAATAAATAATAAATCCAAGTCACTTGCTGCTTGCTCTGCCGTTCAGCTCATATTCTCACGGGTATCTCTCGTAAATGTTTTATTTGATTTCTTTATGGTTTGTTATCAAAAGTTCTATATTATGTGTTATGATGTTTACATAGTCCATATCCAAAGTCTAATATATAATAAAATAGCAATCCAAAGTTCAAACGGTATTCGGTTCGGTTCAGTTTTTACCGAACAATTCAGTTCGGTTCGAATTTTTACCGAACCGTTCGGTATACAAGAATCTATTACCGTTTGGTTGTTCGGTATATTACCGAATCTAACTAGTTTGGTACGGTTCGGTTCGAAAAAACAGAACCGAATTGCCGACCCTTAAAGTTAATTACCAAAATGGTCCCTTGACTATAACGAATTACCAATTTGGTCCCAAGTTAATGGTTGACTAAAGGTCAAACAAACGGAGGACCAAAGTGGTTAAGATTTTTAAAGTTGAGGGACTTAATTGGTCAAAAAAATAGTCAAGGATCAAATTAGTAATTTCGCTATAGTCAAGGGACCATTTCGGTAATTAACTCTTATAATTATAGTCTTGGCTTAATATTGATTTGTGTTAACTGATTTTGCGTTGTTATGTTAATCCTAGTTTTATTTTAATTTATATTTTTAATATTGATTTATTATTAAGTACATAATTTTTTTTATAATTATAACATTATTAATAATCAAACAAAAAAATACTATTTAAAGTTACTAATAATAACAATACAAAAACAAAAATAAATTATAAAAGTACTTTTAACAGTTAAGTAAATAGCACATTATACTTATGTCTTTATAAGTTATTTTACCTATAATAAGATAACACAATCAGCCCATCACTTAACCAATCAACTATCATCCATCATCTATTACCTATGTCAAACACCCATATAAATTAGTTGTAATATAACTTATTAAATTAATATTAAGATAGTATTTTGGATTTAAGCGTTTCATACTAATTTAATACAAAATATTATTTATCAAGCATTAGTACGTTTAGGTGTTTGACTGAACACTGCACCAAATTAATTAATTAATTAATTTATTAATAATAATAATAATAATAATAATAATAATAATAATTATTATTATTATTATTATTATTATTATTATTTTGTATTGTTACTTGAAATCCGCTTTGTTATGTATATATGATTATTAATGCGTATGCGGTGTGGTGTTTCTCAATGACAAAGAATGTGTGGAGTAGCATTATAATCCAAATACATTCAATGTAAGTGGGCGCACCACTATTGACTAGACTATGAACATGCAATAAATATTATGTACTATGTGACATTTTTGAAAAATCTGTATGTATGTGGTGTTTAGTTAGTGAAACATCATATTATGTGTTATGCATCCACATCAAACTAATTTTTCTCCGGCGGAATCCTTACGTTGTATATGAACTTGTTATAATCATAGACTTGGTTTAATATTGATTTGAATTCACTATAATTTATCAAAAATATTTTGCATTTTTATTTGTCAATTCACTATATTTTTCTTGTCCAAAGTGATTGCCAAACTTTATTTGAAAATATCTCCATATTAATATTATTGCTGTTAAATAATCCTTTATGCGCTATAACTTAAATGCCGAAGCACAATTAACAATGATCGCATGTAAATCAAATCAATCAACTAAACAATGTTCATGATCATAGACTTTTAATTAAATAGGGAAGATAGGACTTACTTGGTTCCATTGAAGATGTAATCTCTAAATTGAATGAATCAAGAATTTAATGCTTCACCTCTCTGATACGTATACCTTATTCACCTCCTGATGATACGGAGACTAGAAAACTTAGAGATTTGAAACTGTTGAGATCCCTAGAGTTTTCCTGGGTATTTATAGATGTGATGAGAAACCCTCTTTCAAAAGGAATGGGGAACCTCCTTTAGGAATAGAAATCCCTTTAGGAATGTGACCTCCTTTTAGGAATAGAAATCCCTTTAGGAATGTGACCTCCTTTTAGGAATAGAAATCCCTTTAGGATTGTGAAACCCATAACCTTATCCATTATACATCTTTTAACCCTTATAAACTTAAATTTTAACAGAATGAGAGGGAGGGAATTTCACCCAGTAATTCCGCCTTTACACATCACTAATCATCAACGTGAGTACCTTATGGAATTACAACCTTTATTATATAAATCATTGTTAGGAAATAATTATTTCTAACAGTCTCCCACTGATTCATATGAGCATGACACCTTAATTATATGAATCAACGTTAGGAATAAATTATTTCTAACAATCTCCCACTTGATTCATATATGCGTGACTTTACAATTTTCAATCCTTAATTTGAGCTCACTTAATATGAAAATGTAAAAGTCACCACCTTATCGAACTTTATTAACCGAATCATGGCGGTTACAGGCCTGACATAGCGTCCCGCTCCCTTCCATGTATCACAGTTAATAAGAATTCGAACCATAATAATAAGGTAAAATCCGAAAGTACCTTATTCCTTATGTCTTAAACAAGACCATTGTTATCACTTCTGGATTATGCATAAATAAGTGATCAACATCAACCATAAGAAAATCAAAACCTGAATAGATATCTAAGAGTATCATCAACCTGATGTGCTATCAAACATAAATCCATACATGTATGACAGAGTTAACCGTTATACAAGGACTTTACCCGTATGCCCATCCTCCCAACATGGCCAATGAAGGTCATGGGCGCCAATCCCTTAGTCAACGGATCGGTGATCATAAGATCGGTGCCAATATGCACTATTGATACTCTTTTGATTTTGTACCTTCTCCTTAACAGACAGAAATTTCAAATCCATGTGCTTGGCACCACTAGTATATCTGTCGTTCTTTGAGAAGAACATAATTGCTGTATTATCATAATGAATCCTCAATGGTTTGGCTATAGTGTCGACAATGCCCAAACCATAAATGAAATTACGCAGCCATGATTATTGAGTTGTAGCCTCAAAGCATGCTACAAATTCTGCCTTTATAGTGGAAGTAGCAATGACAGGCTCCTTCACACTCATCCAAGATATTGCTCCATGAGCAAGTGGAAAAATATATTCGAATGTGGATTTTCGGGTATCCAAACATCCGGCATAGTCTGAATCCGAATAACCTATAACCTCCAGGTTATTCGTTCCTTTTATAGGTGAGCATGTGGTCTTTAGTGCCTTGTAAGTATCACATGACCCTCTTTGCAGATTTCCAGTTTATATCTTTCTAAAACTTTGTTAATGTGAGTCCTCTAGGATGAACCTAAAATCCCATGTGATCCATTACAGAATATTTCTTATTCCAATCACATATGAAGTCTCACCCATATCCTTCATCTCAAAGTTCTTAGAAAGATATTCCTTAACATCACACAACATCCCTTTATTATTAGCAGCAAGAAGAATGTCGTCAACATGTAATACTAGGATTACAAACTTGCTTCCATTAAACCTTTATGTGGATACACCGATCAACAGTGATCTCTACAAAACCAAATGACAATTTCAAGTACCATTGTCTAGAGGCATGTTTTAATCCATAGATCGACATCTTCAATCTACATACCAGATTTTCCTTTTCTGTGCCATGAAGCCTTGCGGCTAATCCATGTATACTTCCTCTTTTAATTTACCATTCAGAAAGGCAATTTTAACAACCATTTGGTGGAGCTCAAGAACAGAATGAGCCACCAAAAACCAAAATAATTCTCAAGGAGAATTATTATCCTGTATGGCTTGGTTAAATGAGACTGGATAATTATCAATGCTCAAGTCACTTTAATGCTCAAGTGCATAAACAATATAGTCATCAGGAATGACTGATCTTTTCTATTTAGTAGATCTCCTTAATGCCACTTCCTGCTGAGATTTCACTTGATCATCATCTTGACTTTCAACCTCATCTTCATTTACAATAGCTTCCTCATGTGGAATTTGAGCATCTAGTTGCTGTTGTTCCAAAGTATTTCCATAAGGCTACAGTGCACTGCAGCAATAGGAACAACAACAGGAAAAAGGATCACTTGATGAATCTGGAACCATCAATGACTCCTTAATCTCATCATTACGAGCTCCCACACTCCCACTATCTTCGCCATTTTAAATGAAGCGAGCATCACCAGACTCAACAATCCTCGTACTTATGATTAGGAATTTCTTTAAATGGGTCAGGAATTTGCCCAACTTTTGATGTTTTCCCATAATACTCATTACCTTTATATGATCTAATTGTCTTTACCTTTCTATTTAGCTGACTCTCAACTTTAAATATGAATGTCTCTAGGACATCCACAGACTGAGATCTTTCACGCAGTAAATAGATGTAATAGTACCCAGAATGATCATCAATAAAGTTAATAAAGTATTTATCACCGCCCTAAGACGGAACATCCTAAAAGGACCACAGATATCTGTATGTATTAAATCAAGTAATCACGAGCTTCTTGTGGCTGAGTACATGTCTTACTTGCTTTACCTTTATGCAATCGGCACATGCATCATTCCAGTCATTAAAATCCAATTGAGACAAAATTCCAACCTTAATAAGTCTCAATATCCTTTATTTGGATATATGACAAAGTCTTTTATGCCACAAGTCAGCTGAAGATTCTTTTGGTGCATTCATTAAACAAGGAATTAACAAAGTCAACATTAAGATTTAAACAATATAGTGTATCCAACAAAACACCAGAACCATAAAGTTTTTTATTTTTATTTTTATTTTTATTTTTTTTTGTTGATACGAACATTTGTCTCCAATCTTAAAGTAAAAACCCAATGTTTCCAACCTAGCTGTTGAAACAAGATTTCTAGAACAATTTGGAACATACAGACAATTCTCAAGATCAAGGCAAAAACCTGTATCCAGCTTAATTCTGTAAGTTCCAATACCTTCAATTCTAGCTTTCATCATGTTTCCCATGAAAAGACACTTTTCATTTTCCATGTGAGGTTAAAACATCAAAAATCTTGCTTAATGTTATAAACATGTGTTGTAGCACCAGTGCCTAACCACCAAGTATTAGAAGGAACCTTAACAAGATTGGATTCAAAGCATACTGAAACTGAATGTATACTTTTATTTCCATCCAAGCTTTCCTCTTCAGGCATTCAGCCTTCTTGTGCCCAGGTTTGTTACGGAAATAGCATTTCTGCACTTTCTGAACATTACCTTGCACCTTCATAGGACGCTTGACCTTCCTTTTTAAACTTGCTGCTATTACCATTGACATTAAAACTGTCACCATTATAGCGTGATATTATAGTGTTCACTGCGAACATTTATCTCACATATCAATTGCTTTGAGCAACAAACCTTTATTCAGACTATAATTTATAGACCTTAAGTTTGCATTTAAATCTGCCTTTGGGTCAAATTTAAATACAATGTCAATTTACCGACATGCATCATTCACACATACTTGAATGAGATTATTCATCATGTTTCAATTTAATATATAGGCCATCTTTGGACATGCACTACATATTAACAAAACAAGAATCATAATCTCCTAAATTGTCATTAATCACATGTCTGATCTACCTTTGGGCAACCGCTAGAACCATGTGTTAATGATCACAAATGTTTATCAATCCTTTAATGTTATTCAATGATGCAAAAACATGTGTACGATAAACATTTGTAAACATAAAATAAATTAATTAGCTATTTTCTTGAGTGGGCCACTTTGGTGACTAACGCACTCGCCTTATGCTAATAATTTATTTATGTGAATAAACCTTAATTTATGTTGTAACATATAAACATAAATGATTATTTAGCTATTACCATGAGCGGGCCGCTTTGGTGACTAACACACTCGCCTTATGCTAATAATTCATTTATGTAAGTAAACTTTAATTTATATATATGCTGTAAACATAAACATAAATGATTATTAGCTATCACCTTGAGTGGGCCGCTTTGGCGACTAACGCACTCGCTTTATGCTAATAATTCATTTATGAACATATATATAAACTAATAGTGGATATAACCTCCAACCATAATTGATCCCAAATGAGCATATAATTTAAAGCAAGTCCTTAATGCCTTAAATAAACCAAACAGCTCAAATATAAACCCAAATTAAATGAGTCTAGAATTTAAAGCAAATCCATAATACTTTAAATGACCCAAATAGACTCAAATATAAACACAAACTAAATGAGCCTAAAATTTAAAGTGAGTCCATAATACTTTAAATAAACACAAATAGACTCAATTTAATTGTCCAAACAAAATAAACCTTAATTTATATGTCGTTCTCTTATAACATATAATTCATAATTTGATAGAGACAAATCATATAACATATGAATCATATACCGTACGAACACAGTACAACTAACATGATTTCATATGATTCAATTCCAAAAACATATATATACATTACAGTATATACCTACACGTATAACATATGTTTGATTCCAAGAAAACAGTACGCACATGCAAACAACATATATGTTTGTTGATGGACGAAGACATTAATCACTCCATGCGTATTAATTCCATGCAAAATATATATATACATATATTGATGTTAATTTTGCCGACGCCAAAGAAGACCAAAGATTGGTTCCAACTTTAAATCACAGTAATGTACAGTACGTATATGGATCGATAGCAATCGACAAACAAAACATACGAACAGCGGCAATCGACAAACTTTATAATTAAAAATCCCCAAATATCATGAACCCTAATTTTAGTGATTAATCAATTTACAAGTAGGCTCTGATACCAAATGTTAAATAATCCTTTATGCGCTATAACTTAAATGCGGAAGCACAATTAACAATGATCGCATGTAAATCAAATCAATCAACTAAACAATGTTCATGATCATAGACTTTTAATTAAATAGGGAAGATAGGACTTACTTGGTTCCATTGAAGATGTAATCTCTAAATTGAATGAATCAAGAATTTAATGCTTCACCTCTCTGATCCGTATACCTTATTCACCTCCTGATGATACGGAGACTAGAAAACTTAGAGATTTAAAACTGTTGAGATCCCTAGAGTTTTCCTGGGTATTTATAGATGTGATGAGAAATCCTCTTTCAAGAGGAATGGGGAACCTCCTTTAGGAATAGAAATCCCTTTAGGAATGTGACCTCCTTTTAGGAATAGAAATCCCTTTAGGAATGTGACCTCCTTTTAGGAATATAAATCCCTTTAGGATTGTGAAACCCATAACCTTATCCATTATACATCTTTTAACCCTTATAAACTTAAATTTTAACAGAATGAGAGGGAGGGAATTTCACCCAGTAATTCCGCCTTTACACATCACTAATCATCAACGTGAGTATCTTATGGAATTACAACCTTTATTATATAAATCATTGTTAGGAAATAATTATTTCTAACAATTGCTTCGATCATTCTTAAAATTAAAACTTGAGACCTAGCTTGTTGGAGGGGAATCAAATTTTTTAACTTCAATTAAAAGTTGCCTACCTGACTTTTATTTTTGGTATATTACATCATTTTTCTGCTGTTCTGTTCTCTTGTGGTTTGGATTTATGTTTTACAAAGACTTATAATTTACTAAGTAAATAATCTAGCAAGAAGATAAAGAAATTACCAACTACCCAATTTTCTGTTGCCTAAAAAATTATCAATTTACTAAACAAATAATTGATCTTTGCTTTGAATCATTGCCAATAATGTGTAGATTTGATAAGGATGAGACAAAATTGTGTAGATTCATAACCCTATATAATTTAATGAAAAGTACTAATGTCATTACATTTTTTCAAACTCCAAAGTAGTTGCACTACTATTTTTTTTATTTTTTTTGGGTTCTTGGAAAGTTAAACAGAAGGCAAGAGTATTACCTTCTTTTCAGTCTCATTTTTTAAAGCTAGTTAAGAAGAAGGGTATAGTATTGCATTCTTTTCACAAAGATTACTTCCAATTTGTTTTTTAATTTTTTTTTTATTTTTTAAAAATATTAATTAATAACATAAACAATAAAAAGAATGTAAGAGCTAAGGGTTGAGCTATGGTTTGGAGGAGCAAATGCTTGGGCTAAGATTTTACCTTGTGCTAAGGTTTGAATGCTTGGGCTAAGGTTTGAGGATCAAATGTTTGGGCTAAAGTTTGAGTAAACTTGTAGGATAATATTTGCATTTAATGTTTTGTAAATCTCTAGGCATTTGGGTTTGCTATAAATAGGCAACTCCTCTTCATTATAAATTCATTCCATCACATTCCATTAGCTAGCATAACAAAGTTTCTTTAGAGAGAGATATAGAGTTATATTTGTAATTCCTATTGTAATATCTTTTTGCCAATGTAAAAAATTCTTCTTCAAAATTGTTTTATTGTGTGTATGATTTATTCTAAATCTTATACTAGAAATATTCTCAATATTTCCAATCCAAGTTGCTATTGTAATTTGGTGTGTTGTGAACTCGTATCGATCCTAACAAGTGGCATCAGAGCCTTAGGTTAGTTCAAAGATATATCTTTTTGTATCGTTTATGTTAGAATAAATTCTGGTAAAGTGAGTGTACATGTCTAGGAAACGTTCTGGTAAAGACTTGGTATTTAAGCAGTCCATTTGTGACTCACCTCTCTTCTCCATAAGTATTTTCCTGGTGTACTGTTCACAAGACCAATAGTATTATATTGTACGATATTATTTAGATATATTGTTCAGGATTTGAATCAAGATACCACTTACAATGGCGGCAAAGTATGAGATTGAAAAGTTCAAAGGGAACAATTTCTCATTGTGAAAAATGAGAATGAAAGCAGTTCTCAGGAAAGATAACTGCGTAGCAGCAATTGAAGAAAGATATGCTGATTTCACTAACGATGCCAAGTGGTCAGAAATGGATAGCAACGCTATTGCCAATCTTCACTTAGTACTCTTATGTTGTTGAGTTTCGGTCAAGGTTGAAAAAATCGCACCTAGGCGCTAGGTGCGTGGTGCAAGAATTACCGGCCTAGGCGCCTTAGGCAGTCGTTTAGGCGGCCTAGGCAGACGTTTAGGTGGCCGGAGAGCTATTTTCCATGTGTTTTTTAAATCGGTTATTTCACCCAAACCGACGCTGTTTTTAGTGAAATAAATCTAAATTGTTCAAATCGGTCGCAAACCCAAAAAATGTAATAAATTTTTTGAAATCAAGTACTCTAATATTAATACTTTGTGAGTTGTAACTTTCTGTTGTGTTTTGATTCTTTAAATATTTATACAATTTAAAATTCTTGATATTTTTTAGATTAATATTTAATATTTTAGTACTAACTAAAGTATGAAATAGTTTATAATTACCAAGTCTTAAACAATTTTGTTTAAAAAAAAAATCTTTTAAATTAAAAAAATGGGTGTCCGAGGAACGCCTACCGATTTTTGCAACCTTGATTTCGGTACAGTGGTTGTGCATTCTACAGTGTCTAGGTCCTTGGTGGAGTTGTCGAGGTGTGGTTAATTGGTTGTTCGTGTGCAGCTGTTTGGTCTGTTTTGTGCATTGGATGGGTGGGGCTGGGTGTTTTGCTAGCTGTAGTGTGGTGTGGTTTGTGTTTCTTATGTATGATCGTGTGTGCATTTGTTTGGTGCATAGTAGAGTAGCATGAGTTTATTAGGAGCTGCTTTATGTAGAGTTGGTGGTGTTTCTTACGTACATTTTGTCATTGTTTTTGTTTTTTCAACACATGGCGCTCAATCAAGTGCATTTAATGGGTGCGTTATGGATATTTCACTTGGTGGAACGAAGTACGAGATGGTCACTAACTTGGGACGAGTCTATCAAGCATTTTATTGGACAATGTTTTGATAATTTGGAGAATGATGTTGATTTATATAGGCATTATGGATAATGTACACTTCTTTGTATTGTTGTGTGCATATTAGACCCACTGTGGAAAAATTGACAAAAACACTAGGTTAACAAATTTCAATACTTTTGATTTTTTTAAGTGAACGACTGTGACGATGCAACACACAAATGCACATAAATGAAACAATCGAATAACACCAAAACATATGTACAACGGAAAATTAAAGAGCATATATGTGCACATTGCAAGTGAACACACGGGGAAAAGTGTGCATTCGTCCGAAGCATACCAATGTCAAAGTAAAGCGGTGGTGAAGTTGCTGTCAATTAAACTAGCAGGTTATATTTGTAATAAGGCAGTAAGTTTGTTGGAGGGTTCTTTAGTAATTAGGGCAGGTGATAGGAATATTTTTGTAAGTTTTGATGAGCCAAATGTAATTTAGATCCCCTTAGTGTTTAAGTCTTTAGTACAAGCATCATAAATCAGAATAATGAAATCAGAAGGAATCTACCATAGGAAGAACAAAATTAATTTGGGAAATTAATTTTGGTCCTACAAGTATTCATCCGTGAAAGAGGATAAAACAATAGTGTTGCAAGGAATAATCGGATGAGCTTAACGGCGAAATGGTAGAGGTCCTTACCCTAAACGATCACACCTGAGATCAATTCCCCCCAAGGACTTATATTTTTATAAGGCAGATTTTCGAAGGAGCACAATGTGTATTCAAGAAGAGCTCAGTGCGTTTTAAAATAGCACAATGTGTGCAAAAGGAGCATGATGTGTTCAAAAGAGCACAATGTGTGCTAAAAGAGCAAAATGTGTCCGAAGGAGCACGATGTGTTGAAAAGAGCACAATGTGTGCTAAGGAGCACGATGCGTCCAAAGGAGCACGATGTCTACCAAAGAAGCACAATGTGAACAAATCTGAAAGGAGCACAATGCCACCAAAGGAGCACAATGCGAAGGAGCACAATGCCACCTAAGGAGCACAATGTTGTCAAAGGAGCACAATGTTGTCAAAAGAGCACAATGTCATCTAAGAAGCACAATGTATCTAAAGAAGCACAATGCTCAAAGTCAAGGAGCACAATATGGCAAAAGAGCAAGATGATTAGAAATTTGATAAATTCGAAGGAATTTATTCTAAGTCTACCCACATGCCACAAGACTCCAAAATTGCCTGAAAGACATTTGATCAGAACGGAAAAATATTTATGAAGGCATGAATATAAAAACTTATCCTAGAAATAAATTCTATCAGATGAATTTATTTCAAAGATTCGTTGGATATTCAAATTGACAATCAAAGTAATATTTTTAGGAACAACTAGAAAATCAAAGTTGTGCTAAAAATTTACTTTGTTAGGCAAGTTGACAAATCAAATCAAAATTGAAGATCTACTACTGTCAACATCATCAGGCTATGAAGATTCAAAATTCAAATATCAAATTATCCCACTCCAACGGATATATTTGATTATCTATAAAAAGGCCATGAAGACTTGAAGACAAACAGAGAGGTGAATAAGCAGAGCAGAGATAGAAGTGAACGAAATATAAGTGCAAAATTCAAAAGTGCTAGTGCTCAAAATATTCTAAGAGACTTAGTCTGAATAGTCTCATATCTAGTTAGAGAGAGAAATACAAATCCTTGTATTTGTAAACTGTAGAAAGAGTATAGCTGTGTGCAAAATACTCTAGTGAGTGTAGCTGTGTGCAAAACACTCGTAGTTGCTAAGTGTAGCTGTGTGCAAGACACTTAGTTGGCGTTGAGTATAGCTGTGTGCGAAATACTCGAAGTTGAGTATAGCTGTGTGCGAAATACTCGAAGTTGAGTGTAGCTGTGTGCGAGACACTTGGAGTTGGGTGTAGCTGTGTGCAAGACATCCGGAAGAAGTGCCTGTGTAGCACTTGTTCACTATTGTAACTGTGTGTGGAAAATAGTGAATTTCTCCTAGACGTGAAAGGAGAAAAGTGGACTAGGAAGATTACGCCACTTCCGAACCACTATAAACTGCTTCTCTCATTTACATACCGCACTTACATTATTTGCTATATCTATCTATCTCATCTGACTAACCCGTTTACTATTCACAGTTTATCTTAATCATCCTGGTTTAGTATGTTCTCACGTATGCATGTGACTAAAACTTCTCGAGCTTAAATATTGAATTATTCTAAGAAAGTTTGACGTGTTGCATGTAACATTCGTCACACGGACGACGTGATACGATATTTATTTACAATCTTGAATATTGTTATTACATATTGAGTGCACCATCTCTTATACATATTCAAGATATCTCTGTCACCTTTCATATCACCTGTACCTATCTTATACTTGCACATTTAACTTGTTGATTGGGCATAACTCTTTATTTACTATTATTCCACTGTGCAGTACAAACTTGCTCTATTTACTTGTTACTTAGAGTTAAAGTTACCAAAGAGTTATTTAATTTGAAAAAGCTTGAAAGTCTATTCACCCCCCCCCCCCCTCTAGACTTTCACCAACCTATCGGGACCAACAATTGGTATCAGAGCGGGTGCCTATTCGAGTCAAAATTTGTCTCTAACTGATACCCACAATCGGTATCAGAACGGTTGTCTAATTGAGTCAAATTTGACTGCTAGACAGATCTCAAAAAATCAAGATGATGAAAAGAGATAATGCTCTTGCCCAAAATTTATTATTTTCCTTAGAAAAATTTGATGATTGGAAAATTCGCATGCAGGTACATTTATCCGCATTACACGATGAAATGTGGGAAGTAGTTACAAGTGGTCCTATTGAGATTTTACAAGTCAACACTTCATCCGTACAAACAAGTGACACTCCACAGTACATCCCAAAACCAAAAGTGGAATGGTCTCGTGAAGATAGAACAAGAAATAACTTGGACAATATTGTCAAGGACATTTTGTTTAAATCTATCGATGACACGATATTTCCAAAGGTTCGAAAGTGTCAATCCGCGAAGGAAGTTTTGGAAACGCTCATTCAAATTGGCGAAGGAGATGAACAAGAAAAGGATAATAAACTCACTATAGCATTAAAGAAATTCGAGGATTTCAAAATGCTAAACGGCGAGAATATTACCGACATGGAAACAAGATTTGCCAAAATCTTAGGAGAGATTAATGATCTTGGAAAAGATATTAATCAAAAGGAAATTTCACTTAAAATTCTACGTGGTCTACCATCTGCATGGGACATGAAAGTCACGGCCATGAGAGATCATAGGGATCTAAAAACCCTATCAACCGATAAGCTCTTTAGTGATCTAAAAGCTTATGAATTTGAGATGAAATCAAGACTAGAGGAAGATCATGAAGAAAAGAACAACGCGCTTATAGCCGAGCAACCATCAACCTCAAGGTCAGTACAAAATGTTGAATTATTGCCTAATGATCAATTTGCTCTCTTTGTCAAAAAATTCAGGAAATTCATGAAGAGAAACAACTACAAGAAAAATCCACAAGGGAAATCGTGGAATACAACGAAGAATTCAAAGAAAGAAATTATTGAGGAAGATTCAAATTTGTGTTACAACTGTAGAAAACCGGGACACTTTGCAGCAAGTTGTCCATATCCTAAGGTAAGTAAAAGTCAGTACACAAATGTTACTAATCCTCAACAGGAAGAATTCAAGTCCAAAGATAAAAGATTAAAAGAAAGATGAAAAGCATTCATCAGTGACCCACTTGAAATAAGTGAGTCAGAAGAATCTTCAAGTGATGAAAGTGACACCTCAAAGGATGACAATGCAATGTTTTGCATGAGCATCTCCAACAACACACCACACGAGGACATGTGTCTTATGGCTAATGGACATGAAGAAAATGAGGTAACATCTAAATCTTATGACTCTGTTAATTCTTCATTTTCTAGAGAGTCCTTCTTTCACTTAATGGAAGAATGTCAAACCGTAATGGACACTCACTCTCAACTCAAAGAGCGCAATAATCATCTGATTCTTGAAAAAGATCAATTAAATGAAAAATTGCAAAATGCTCTACTTGAAAGATAAAATTATTTGTCTTCAAGAAGAGTGTAAATCGAGGGAAGTGAGAGAACACAACCTTAGAGAGGTTATAGCAACATTTACGCATTCATCCAAAATAATGGACAAAATGGTAAATATGCAAAACCCTCAAGTGATAAAACCGGACTTGGTTATGATCCATCGTGTTCTCAAGCCTCCGAGAAATTGACCAATTCTACTACTACTTTAAATAATAAAGTTCATGTAGTAAAATTTGTAAAAGGTCAAGAAAGCACAGTGAGACAAGGAATTGGTTACCAAACTGATGTCAAAATTAACACTGTTGGACCAAAGCCTCAGAGAAACAATATTTCGTCCAAACAGTACACTAAAAGACAAAAGTTTGTTCCTAAATGGAAATACACCAATGAGTCTAGTGCACAAAGTCCTCATAGGAAAATGGGAAGAAATCCGAGGATTGAGGCAGGGAGATTTTATCCCTCTAGACAAGATTGGTTTGATGATATTAAACCATGGACTAAGTCCAGATTTAATGCCTTTCATAGGCTCAAACAATCTTCTTCTCAAGTGCCAAGGAATCGAGTCAATTTTCAAAAAGCGGCACAAAAAATGTTTTCAAAAATTAAATATGATTATAATGTGTTTAATGGTTACCAATCACCTAAACTTAGATCAGTGAGTACAAGGTGGATTTGGGTACCAAAAATGACTAACACCCAAGGACCCAAGTCAAGTTGGGTACCTAAAAATGTTTAATTCATTTGCAGGAAGTTTGGTACTTCGATAGTAGATGTTCTAGACACATGACTGGAAATAAATCAAGTCTTGTGAATCTTAAAAATATCGAAGGACCAAAAGTAGTATTCGGTGGAAATGAACGATACGGCATAACAAAAGGAATCGGTACAATATTTTGAAATGGTTTAAAAATCGAAGATGTATCCTTTGTTGAAGGTCTAAAATTCAACTTGTTGAGTACAAGTCAATTTTGTGACAAAGGATATCTAGTAGAGTTCTTCAAAGAAAAGTGCCAAGTGAAAAATAATTCCACAGGAGAAGTTGTTCTCGAAGGAATAAGAAAGAAAAATATGTACGTTGTGGATTGGAACACAACAAAAGAATCAGTGTGTCTACTAGCAAACAACTCACATGCAACAAGTTGGGAATGGCACAAGAAGTTGAATCATCTAAACTTCAAGACTATCAACAAACTAGCAAGAAACAAATTAGTTGAAGGTCTACCCGACATTGTCTACAAGAAAGATCAAATATGTGATGCTTGCCAAAGAGGAAAGCAAGTCAAGTCATCTTTCAAATCCAAAGCTCAAGAATCTACAACAAGACCGCTAAGTCTACTACACATGGATCTATTTGGTCCAGTAGACCCAGCAAGTCTAAGTGGTAAGAAGTATACACTAGTTGTTGTTGATGACTTTTCCAGGTACACATGGACAATATTTCTCAAAAAGAAAAATGAAGTGGAGCAAAAGCTACCAGAGCTACTAAAGCTACTTCAAAACGAGAAAGACTTGAAAATTGCAAAAATTCGAACGGATCGTGGAACTGAGTTCGTGAATCAAGTGATTGAAGCCTATTGCAATTCCCAAGGGATTCTACATCAACTATCTGCTGCACGTACACCTCAACAAAATGGTGTAGCCGAAAGGAGAAATAGAATGCTAAAAGAAGCCGCACGAGTGATGATTACGTCAGCCGAGCTACCTAAAAGATATTGGGCTGAAGCAATCAACGTCGCTTGCTACACACAAAATCGAAGCTTGATACACAAGTCTTACAATAAGACTCCGTACGAATTATGGAAAGGGAGAAAACCTAAACTCAGCTATTTCCATACTTTTAGTATCAAATGTTTTATTCTCAATAATGGAAAAACATATCTAAAGACTTTTGATGAGCGTGCAGATGAAGGAATATTTTTGGGATACTCATCTACTAGTAAAGCATTCAGAGTATTGAACAAGAAATCAATGGTGGTAGAAGAATCAATTCATGTCACATTTGATGAAGCTCATAAGAAGGAAACCCAAAGCAACAAAAATGATCAGGAGACTTGTCAAGTTGAAAAATCATTTAATGATACTGGCATATCTCATAAAGATCAAATTGTACAGGGTATGGAGCAATTGGACATTGATTGCAATAGTGAAGGACACGTGGAAGTCAATGAAGATGCACACGTGGAAAATCAAAACTCTCAAGTCAATACACAAATTGGAGATCAATCTGATGAGCAAAATGTGTCTACCTCCAATTTACCTACTGAACAGGGAAACGTGGAAAGCCCATGCAATCTACAACCTGACTTGAGATGGCTCAAAAATCACCCTCCAGAGCTAGTAATTGGAGATCCACGAGAAGGAGTAAAAACAAGGTCCTCAAATATAAATTCTTTATTCTCTTGTTTTCTTTCTCAGGTGGAGCCCACAAACATTGAAGAAGCACTAAGTGATCCAGATTGGATCAATGCAATGCAAGAAGAGCTTGAACAGTTTAAGAGAAATGACGTATGGGAATTAGTTCCAAGACCTGAAAATTACAATGTAATTGGAACAAAATGGGTCTTTCGGAATAAAGCTAATGAGGATGGAATCGTCATTCGAAATAAAGCACGTTTAGTGGCAAAAGGATATTCACAAGAAGAAGGCATAGATTTTGATGAAACGTTTGCACCCGTTGCAAGACTGGAAGCCATCAGAATATTTCTAGCTTATGCCGCATACAAGAATTTCACTGTCTATCAAATGGACGTGAAAAGTGCATTTTTGAACGGATTACTTGAAGAGGAAGTCTACGTTGAGCAACCTCCCGGTTTCGAGGTAAAAGGTGATATTAATAAGGTCTACAGATTAAAGAAAGCGTTGTATGGATTAAAACAAGCACCGAGAGCTTGGTACGACACCCTATCAACGTTTCTAATTAACTGTGGTTTCACAAAAGGCCTTGTTGATAAAACCTTATTTAGAATTCAAGAAAATGATCACATTTTATTGGTACAAATTTATGTTGATGATATTATCTTTGGAAGTACTAATAAAATTCTTTGTGAGAAATTTTCTAAGCTCATGCAGAATAAGTTTGAGATGAGCATGATGGGAGAGTTGAACTACTTTCTTGGACTACAAGTAAAGCAACTCAGCGAAGGAATATTCATCAATCAGGCCAAGTATACAAAAGATTTGATAAGGAAATTTGGTCAAGATGGAAAATCCTCAATCAAGATTCCAATGAGTACATCTTTACGATTAGATAAAGATGATGAAGGCAAGGATGTTGACGAAACAAAATATCGAGGAATGATTGGATCATTACTATACCTCACTGCAAGTCGACTAGATATATCATATTCAGTGGGAGTATGTGCTAGGTTCCAGTCAAAGCCAAAAGAGAGTCATCTTCTTGCTACCAAGAAAATCATCCGATACCTAAAAGGAACAGTCAATGTGGGATTATGGTATCCCAAGGAAGGTAATTTTACACTAACTGGTTTTTCAGATTCAGATTTTGCAGGATGTAAAATCGATCGCAAAAGTACCTCAGGAACGTGCCAGTTCTTAGGGGGAAGGTTAGTTTCATGGTTCAGCAAAAAGCAAAATTCCATAGCAACTAGTACAGCCGAAGCTGAATACATAGCTGCTGGAAGTTGTTGCGCACAAATTCTTTGGATGAAACAACAGCTGAAAGATTATGGCGTGAATTGTGAAAATGTCAATATATTGTGTGACAATACAAGTGCTAGTGCCATAACGCACAATCCCGTGTTACATTCTAGAACAAAACACATTGATGTGAGACATCATTTTATCCGGGATCATGTTGAAAAGAAGGAATTATCAATCGAATATATCCCGACCGAGAATCAATTAGCTGATATTCTCACAAAGCCTCTGTGTGAATCAAGATTTTCGAAATTGAGACACGAAATGGGCATGATTGAATTGAGCTAAGTTTCTAATCTCTATTTAAATTTTAAGCTCAATTTTTCATCTGATATTTCAACACTTTATCTGATTTAATTTTCGTGCCTATGTGTCACACATGCAAAAATGTCACATCTTTTTAAAGTCCACCTATATCTATTAAATGTTGATAAAGCACATAGTGCTTATATGTCTTTCTAACCGTATATCTATATACATATATACAAGTAGAAATCATTTAGATATGCCAAATCTTACCATTTAAGAGTGATAAGATGGTGTGATGATAGAATGTCTTAAATGAGAACACCTTTTTATGGTAGTTGTGCACAATAAATAGTCTAGAAAGAATAGATTTCTCTTTCTTCCATCTACATAAAAACGTGTAGATACACACATATTATTTTCGAACAGATTTAGTGCTCTTTGATTTTTATTTCAGGTAAAATCAGTCCGAGTATCTAAATTTTTGGCGCCACATCAGCAGACAAATTGGATGGAGAATATATAACCTAAACTAACTATCAGTTAGGTCAAAGGTTGGAAGCTATTGAAAAATCAAAAATACCCCTCACTTATTAAAAGTCAACATTTAATTGTGAGGATATTTGTGTAAAGACACCTCTTTTCTACCCAATCGGTTGGAAGGCACGATTATACTCAAAGATTTTCAAAAGCTATTCATCTTCCATAGCCGAAACAAACCTCTTCTTCTCCAAAATTTCTCAATCCCTCAAAACTCCTAAAATCAATTGCATTATGGCCACCATTGGAGATACAAGCTCACAACCTACTGAAGAACACACCACACAACTCAACCTTGCAAAGCTAGCCGTGGGAATCATGGCCGGAGGAAGTTTTGACCCCCAAGGATTCCTCAAAGAAGCCGAGAACTCTCATCTTGCACAAAGAATCATCAATGCACTTCAACAAAGCAATCTAATGAGGTTATGTTCTTACTCATATTCTGGATTTTATGATGAAGATGTAGCAGAATTTTATGTGAATGCCAAGGTTGTTGGATGGACCATTGAGTCCACCGTGAATGGAACTCTCATCACCATTGATGAACACGAGTTACACACAACCTTTGGACTGCCCATATCTAGTCCAGAACAACCTCTGTTGGACTTAGATGTTCATTTATATGATCATACGGAAATTTGGACGGAAATTCGGAATGAGAATGCCTCTCTCGAACCAAATCTTTCCGGTCAAAAATCTGAGTTGAAGTTGGAGTATGAAATGCTTGTTAAAATTCTCTACAAATGTGTGCTGTGCAAATTGAATAGCATGGAAGATATTTCACCCGTAAGAATTGTTTATGTGCATGCTATTATGAATGTTGTTAGGGGTGATTGGAGTAAGCTTGTATTGAGCCGAATTGCACACTTTGTGAAAGGTGCAAAAATAAGGAATGGGAAGTTCAATCGTATACTAGGGTTCGGTTTGCTGATTGGAGAAATTATCAAAAGAAAAGGGTTGACTATGAGGTCAAAGAAACCATTTGGAAGTAATAGAATTCTGTTTAAAGATCATGAAGTGATTAGTGATCTAAACTCCAAAAGAAAGAGAAAGCCGAGAGGTATTCCAGCTAGAAAGAGACCCGTTTCAGAAATTCTTGGTCTACCCTCTCAATCCCATGAAAACCCTACTTCAAGCCAAAATCCAAACACAAGCCATAACCCTACCTCAAGCCTTAACCCTACCACAAGCCAAAACCCTACCTCAAGCCAAAATCCTACCACAAGTCTTAACCCAAATGCAAGCAAAAGTCACTTAAATTCTTTTTCCCAAATTGCCGAATTGGAAACAATGATGAATGAGGAGATTCATCAAGTTGAAGGTTTGGACTTGGTGTTGGTGAATGAATACCGTAGATTCCTAAGTTGGAGGAAATGGAGACTTGGTCCTTTTGATGAATTGATGACTAAGGGACCAAGTATGCATGAAGAAGAAATGTTCTCTTTAAATTGGATTGGCAATTTTGATGTTTGCCATGCAACTTTGTTGTCTACAATAAATGGAGATTTTGTCAACAAATTGAAAGCCAAAATGGCCGAAACTGTTACTGCCTGCACTGTTCAAAATGATTTGCCTAATGAAGAAAATTTTCTAGTTGATATGGCCGAATTTGTGACAAGGGATGTTGAAGAAAATGTCACGTATAGTGTACATTTGATGGATAGTGGCTTATATGATGTGAGTGTGTTAAATCTCACTGAAATAAGTCAAGACCAAAATGCCATGCAAGCAAGTCAACATACGGAGGAAATTCAGTCTATCAATGCAGAAAGTGCACATGGTGATACTCACGTGCTACACACTCCGGAAAGGGAAGGGAATCAAGTTGAAAATCAAGCTCAATCTCACATGCTTAAAGCCAATTTTGTTCAAGAAGGAGCAAGGTGTTTTCCCTCATCCCGAGAAGAGCAAGAACTTGTTGGCACACCTACAAATGAGAAATTAAAAAATCTGGAGAATGTTGTCTTAAGCCTTGTTGACCGTATGGAGAGTATGTTTCAAGGGATCTACACTCATGTGGATCAAGTTGTCAATATTCAAAGTGGAAAATTCAAAGAATCATTTGATGAAAATCGGAGAAGCCAACAACATTTGATTGATACCCACCAAGCACTTGAAAGACAAGTTGGAAGTTTGAATAACAATGTCAAGGGGCAACTCAATGAGTTCTATATCCAACTCTCTCAAATCCTCAAAAATTCTGGAAAGGCAAATGAAGCAATTGCCGTGAGCGAAAGTCAAGGCATTCTTAATGTTGTTCATCAACATGAAAAGCAGATTAGTGATGTCCACACCGATCTCATCTCAGTTAACACCAAAGTGGGCTGCCTTCGGGGTTCTTATGAGAATATCTCCGAATCTATGTCCTCTCTTCGTGAATCGGTTCACACACTTCTTGATTACGCCAAAAAGGGGGAAGAGAGATTCAGTCATTTGGAGAGCATGATTGAGATGATGATGACTGCCATGGCTAGCAGAAATGTTGGCACTAGCAGTAGTAGAGGTGGAGGAGGCAGATCTGCTGGAAGAAATGCACCAAGAAGAGGAGGATTGGAATATTGGTTCAGTGGTGGTGAAGCTGGCAGTCCAGTAGGATCAAGCAGTGCAAATACCACTAATCGTTCTTTTCGTGATATTGTTTGTGCAGGAGGAAACATTGAGCAGATTAATTGGTACAACCGTGCAGCTCTTTATTTGGAATCCACACCGAGAGATGGTAGAGTTGAAATGCCAAAGTTGGTGACTTTGAATGATCTACCAAAGGAAATGAAAAAGAGTGGTCCAAGTGATCAAAATATGTGGGTTTCAAGTGAAAATTTCAGGAGAATTCAAAGCTATGCTAGAGCCTTGATGATTATGGTTCTAAGGGACTACATCAAAGTCAATGATGCCGAGCTACAAACTGGAAAGAGTCTAGAAGAGTGCATCATATGGTATGAGGAAGGCATACTGCCCGGGAGCAACATCACGGAAGCTTTCAACTACTATTCGGTTGGGCAGGTATGCAACAACTTTGCCATTAGTGACAATTTTGTTGATGTTCAGAACCATGTTAACAATGTGCTCAAAGAAAAGAGAAACAAAGTGATTAGATGATTTGTAAAATTGCTACAATATTTCTGTGGTCCACGGGTACATGAACCCATAAACAATTTGAAGTGGTTTTAATTATCTGATTATGATGCTACTAAGTTGTCTTTAATTTTAATTTTATTTCTTTTGTCTTGAAAGGTAACATATTTAGCTCAGAGTGTATCAAAATCGCATGAATTGGAAAAATGCAAAAATTCATTATCACTCAAATTCCAAGAATGCGAAATAGGAACATAGTGGCTAAAATTACCTTTCCTAGAGTCAAAATCAATTGTCAAACTCATCTTGGCTATGTCAATATTAATAAAATCTTTTGAAAAATAATTATTTAAAAGACAAAGCCAAATGACTGAGTATAGGTTTTGGCGTCATCAAAAAGGGGGAAAATTGATAGGAATATTTTTGTAAGTTTTGATGAGCCAAATGTAATTTAGATCCCCTTAGTGTTTAAGTCTTTAGTACAAGCATCATAAATCAGAATAATGAAATCCGAAGGAATCTACCATAGGAAGAACAAAATTATTTTGGGAAATTAATTTTGGTCTTACAAGTATTCATCCGTGAAAGAGGATAAAACAATAGTGTTGCAAGGAATGACCGAATGAGCCTAACGGCAAAATGGTAGAGGTCCTTACTCTAAACGATCACACCCGAGATCGATTCCCCCCAAGGACCTATATTTTTATAAGGCAGATTTTCGAAGGAGCACAATGTATTCAAGAAGAGCTCAGTGCGTTTTAAAAGAGCACAATGTGTGCAAAAGGAGCATGATGTGTTCGAAGGAGCACGATGTGTTGAAAAGAGCACAATGTGTGCTAAGGAGCACGATGTCTACCAAAGAAGCACAATGTGAACAAATCTGAAAGGAGCACAATGCGAAGGTGCACAATGCCACCTAAGGAGCACAATGTTGTCAAAGGAGCACAATGTCATCTAAGAAGCACAATGTATCTAAAGAAGCACAATGCTCAAAGTCAAGGAGCACGATGCTCAAAGTCAAGGAGCACAATGTGGCAAAAGAGCAAGATGATTAGAAATTTGATAAATTCGAAGGAATTTATTCTAAGTCTACCCACATGCCACAAGACTCCAAAATTGCCTGAAAGACATTTGATCAGAACGGAAAAATATTTATGAAGGCATGAATATAAAAACTTATCCTAGAAATAAATTCTATCAGATGAATTTATTTCAAAGATTCGTTGGATATTCAAATTGACAATCAAAGTAATATTTTTAGGAACAACTAGAAAATCAAAGTTGTGCTAAAAATTTACTTTGTCAGGCAAGTTGACAAATCAAATCAAAATTGAAGATCTACTACTGTCAACATCATCAGGCTATGAAGATTCAAAATTCAAATATCAAATTATCCCACTCCAACGGATATATTTGATTATCTATAAAGAGGCCATGAAGACTTGAAGACAAACAGAGAGGTGAATAAGCAGAGCAGAGATAGAAGTGAACGAAATATAAGTGCAAAATTCAAAAGTGCTAGTGCTCAAAATATTCTAAGAGACTTAGTCTGAATAGTCTCATATCTAGTTGGAGAGAGAAATACAAATCCTTGTATTTGTAAACTGTAGAAAGAGTATAGCTGTGTGCAAAATACTCTAGTGAGTGTAGCTGTGTGCAAAACACTCGTAGTTGCTAAGTGTAGCTGTGTGCAAGACACTTAGTTGGCGTTGAGTATAGCTGTGTGCGAAATACTCGAAGTTGAGTATAGCTGTGTGCGAAATACTCGAAGTTAAGTGTAGCTGTGTGCGAGACACTTGGAGTTGGGTGTAGCTGTGTGCAAGACATCCGGAAGAAGTGCCTGTGTAGCACTTGTTCACTATTGTAACTGTGTGTGGAAAATAGTGAATTTCTCCTAGACGTGAAAGGAGAAAAGTGGACTAGGAAGATTACGCCACTTCCGAACCACTATAAACTGCTTCTCTCATTTACATACCGCACTTACATTATTTGCTATATCTATCTATCTCATCTGACTAACCCGTTTACTATTCACAGTTTATCTTAATCATCCGGGTTTAGTATGTTCTCACGTATGCATGTTACTAAAACTTCTCGAGCTTAAATATTGAATTATTCTAAGCAAGTTTGACGTGTTGCATGTAACATTCGTCACACGGACGACGTGATACGATATTTATTTACAATCTTGAATATTGTTATTACATATTGAGTGCACCATCTCTTATACATATTCAAGATATCTCTGTCACCTTTCATATCACCTGTACCTATCTTATACTTGCACATTTAACTTGTTGATTGGGCATAACTCTTTATTTACTATTATTCCACTGTGCAGTACAAACTTGCTCTATTTATTTGTTACATAGAGTTAAAGTTACCAAAGAGTTATTTAATTTGAAAAAGCTTGAAAGTCTATTCACCCCCCCCCCCTCTAGACTTTCACCAACCTATCGGGACCAACAGCAGGCTATATGTAACACCCCGTGTTACGGCCTTCAATCCTGGATTAATTATTTAATTAATCCCGCTAATAATAATTAAATATGATTTAATTATGTTAGGTTTCCCTTTAATTAATTAATAGGGTCCACCGTGAACCGTGGACCCTTGCCTAAATTAGAGGCTTAAGCCTATTAGGAATAAAGAAAGTAAACCTTTTACTATTCAGATCCTAATTAGGAATCCTAGACATAGTTATCTATTAGGAATAAAGGAAGTAGGCCTTTTACTATTCAGATTATGATTAGGATCCGCTTTAATTAATATGGTCCAATGTGGACCATGGACCCCTATCCCTAAAACAAGTCCCTAGTCCTATAAGGAATAGAATTAGTAAACCCATACCATTCAGACCCTAATTAGGAGTGTTAAATATATAAATAGGGAACTTAGGAGGCACCTAGAATTCCCACCACAATAATCTCTCACCACCCAAAGAGCTCCAAGAATTCCCCTAGGAGAAATCAAGAAATCAAGAAAGCTTAAAGAAAGATCCTTCATAGCCAAGGAATTAATTAAGGCTAAGAGGTAACCCATGTCTCAACAAAACCTATTTTCATAGCTATGATTCCCCCTTAGGGTTTCCCCCATGTTATTGTGAATGGCGAGATTTTATGATTATTATTGACGATTGATATGATGATCCCATGCGGGATCTTGATAATCTTGATATTGGGAGTTTCTTGATAATTATGATGTTCTTGATGATTAATTGGGATTCTTGATGATTATGTGTTGTTCTTGATAATTGTGTGATGCTCTTGATGCTTAGGTGTTATTCTTACCGAATCTTGCAATTAGAAGACGAATCGTATTCTTGTTGATATAAAAGTGATTAGAACCCTAGGTTGTATCGTATGATATTATTCTTGGATTATCGGGTGGGGAAATCGCATGTTTGGGTGTTGATTATGTTTAGAAAAGCATGATAGGCTATGTGCCGTTCGTTTCTCGTATTTGATCCGTTAATTGTCTACGTGTTGTCGTTAATTGCGTTGTAAAGTGTCTAAGCATGGTTTCGGGTTCCATAACGGTTCCCGGGGCGTATTTGATGAAAAAGAGTCAGTGGGGGGTAGGTGGGGGGTGGGGGACCCGCCACCTACCCGACGCCGTGAACCACCGCCTGGCAGCGGGTGGCCGGCAGGCGGGCAGCTGCCCGCCGGCGACCCGCTGCCCGGAACAGTAATCCCGGCGGGCAGCCGGCGGGTGGCCCCCCACCCACCGGCTACCCGCTGGAAATTTATCCCACTTGGGACTTCGGCTTCCCCGTTTGATGTTTCCCTGATCCCCGTGGTGTCCCAACGGACTCCGTTTATCGCGCCTATGTCTAGTTTGATATTTCGGGTACCGTTCGTAGGTTTACGAGTCTATTATATTGCATGCTAGTTGAATTGGTATCCCGTTGACCTAGGTGGAAGGAGTATGAACCCCATAGGACTATTCTTAGTATGTGATGGATCACGCATAGGTTTTGTTATACGATTTATCCCCCTTCCCAATGTGTAATGTGGGTTGCATGTGCTTGCTACGTGTTATGTGTGTGTGTTAACCCAATTCGGTTGCGATCGGATTGGTTATCCTGAGCTGCGGTTCAGAAGCTGGCTGCGGTCAGATTGGTATTCCTGGCTGCGGTCAGATGACATTCTCTCGGGCTGCGGTCCACCGTTTGGTTGCGATCAAACGTTTCTATACGAGCTGCGATTCGTCCTTTATCCTGGCTGCAGTCAGATGACACTCTCTTGGGCTGCGGTCCACTGTTTGGTTGCGATCAAACATTATGATGAGCTGCGGTTCATCGGTCGGTTGCGATCGACCTCCCCGTGTTGCGATACAGGGCATGGTGCTGTGGGGCCATGTCAGAGCTATATGCGCTGACCCGCATGTATGGGCATGCGAGCGGTCCTGTGGCGCCAACAAAGTGCGTTATGTGTTGTGATATCGATGAGTTGTGATTACGAGTATCTTGGGGGATGTGACTATGGGATTTAGGTTGGGGATTGCTTATGTTGGGTTATGACTATTGTTATGCTTTACCTTATCTGTTGTGAGCTGCATATGCTCGTTATATCTGTTGACTAGCCTTATCTGTCGAGTCATTCCCGGTTTTGAAAGCTAGAGTTCGTAGGATATATCTTCATGCTCAAAATGGTTTTCGTATATCTATATATATCTCTATATGCATTGTATTTCAACGCGTTGGAGTGGGTTACCAGCATCTCTCGCTGAACAGATATATTTGGCTTTCAGGCACAGAAGATTAAGTCACTGGAGCGCGCTAGAACTCGGAGTGTAGAAATAGATAGTTTCCCTTTCGGCCTGCGTGCCATGTTTATACATTTATGCTTTTGAGGATATTAGTTAGTTAGCCTGTGCATCTGGGTTCTCTAGCCCAGGTGTGGCAGAGCACCCCGAACACTTGTATTATATTCTGGGATTTAATAAGATTCTACCTTTATTATAAGCTTTAAAAAGTCTTGAAAATCTGGGGTGTTACACTATAAATAGCCCCTAATATAGCTCTTCTCTGTAACATTGACAATTCTCAGATAATACAGTGTCTTCTTCTTCCTTTTTCTCCAAGAATCTTCTTCCATTATTCTGTAAATAACCTTCCAAATATGGTATCAGAGTTACGCAATCGAAGCTTTGCAGCTGTCGTTTAAGCAATTGGCGACGACAGCGCGACGGCACCAATGCCAGGACAACAGCATCAGACACCGGCCAATTCATCTCTCCATCGACCTACTAATGCAGAAGACTATCGCAATCCTTTGTTTATCCATATCAATGAGAATACGAACGTCGTACTTGTTAGTCCGCCTCTCTTAGGAGTAAATTACAGTTCGTGGAGATGGCTCTTCAAGTGAGGAACAAGTGGGGACTGATCAACGGCACGATTCCGTCTCCGGCAATAGATGATCCTGAGTTCAAAACTTGGAATCGATGCGATATTATGGTAAGATCTTGGATCCTTAAGTCTATTAGCCCATCAATTGCTCAAAGTGTTATGTACATTGGACGAGCTAGAGATATTTGGAAGGATGTGAAGAACAGGTTCTCCCAAGCAGATCCGCATAGGATCTCTCTTCAGGACGAGATTTATAATCTGAAACAAGGCTCCTATAGTGTAACTAATTATTACACTCACTGCATAACTCTGTGGGAAGATATGAGTATCTTGAGACCACTTCTAATTTGTGAGTGTACTCCTAAATGTTCCTGTGAACTGATTACTAGGATCAGAAAAGAAAAGATGAGGATAATGTGATTCATTTTTTGAAAGGCTTAAATGAGGAGTTTGCTAGTATAAAATCAGGAGTACTTATTCTAGATCCAATGCCTCATGTGGATAAGGTTTTTGGTATGGCTATCAAATTAGAAAGACAATTGTTGGGTGCTGGAAACATCAATATCGTCAAGGAACCTATACATGCTAATGCAATACTTACTGAAGCAATGACTGATAGAGTGATTGCTGTTGTGGGAAACTTGAACACAGGAAATAATGTAAGGAGGTTCATTCCTAATAGTGCTAACAAGTATTCAAAATGCACCTACTGTGGAATGATAGGTCATACGATTGAAAGATGTTACAAAAAACACGGATATCCACTAGGTTGGATACCAGGTTATAAAACCAAGAATAAGCAGACTCAAAATCTGGGAAACACAATATCTGCATATGTCATCACCAATCAACCTACTACTAGTACCGGTCAAGACATTGGCATTGGGATTTCATCTGAACAGTTTCAAAAGCTGGTGTCCATGATACAAAACAAAGTTGGCCACACTGTTCCAAACACATCCACTGCAGCCACAGTTACCACCACAGCTTTTGGTTTGACAACAAACCTTAAGGCCACAGGGAGGCAATCATCTGAAGGTGAGTATACCTTTGTTGCTACCGTTAATACGTTGATGAAACAATCTAATGTTTGGATATTGGACACTGGGGCAACAGATCACATAGTTTGTAGTTTGAGTTATTTTGATGAGTATGTCAATGTTTAGTGTACTATGGTTAATATGCCAAATGGTGATCATGCTCCCGTCACACATATGGGGAATATAAAACTCTCTGAAGGTTTTTGGTTACAAAACGTGCTCTATATTCCTACTTTTAGCTTTAACATTGTTTGAGTTAGTAAATTGACTAAACGCTCACCATGTAGTTTAATTGTGATGGCTGATAAATGCTTAATCCAGGAGGGACCTGGTACGAAGATGATTGGTTTTGCTAAAGATGAGAAATGACTCTATCACTTGATTAATCCACCCCAGAAGAAAGAGAGTTTTCCTTCATTTTCTACTGAAATGCAGTGTTGTTCTGTGAGTTTAGAAGTTTGGCATTATAGACTTGGGCATTTCCCTATTAATAAGATGCATTTTTTACATGATGTTCAGTGTTCTTTTCCTACTAAGGATTTGATTTGTGACGTTTGCCATTTTGCAAAGCATAAGAGGATGAGTGTGGAATGTGATTGATTGAATTGAACAACCGTAAAGAGATACAGAGATACAAGATAAAAAGTTCCTATCTAATAGGCTAAGGAATAGATAAACTAATCTATGCCACAGGAAACAATAATTAAATACATAATATGACTATACTAACACTCCCCCTCAAGCACAAGGTTGGTGAGCTGCAACATTGAGTTTGTCCTGAAGTGTCCCGAAGCGCGCTACCGGAAGCGGTTTGGTGAAGATATCCGCTAGCTGGTCCTTCGTAGAGACAAAATTGACCTGAAACTCACCAGAAGCCACCTTGTCCCCAACGAAGTGGTAATCAACCTCGACATGCTTGGTGCGAGCATGAAAAAGTGGGTTCACGCATAGTTAAGTGGCGCCGAGATTGTCGCACCACAGAGTCGACGCGGTGGAGGAGTGTAAGCCAAGCTCACGTAGCAAGGAAACGACCCAGGTAACCTCGGCACACACATCGACTAGACCTTTATACTCAGCTTCTGTTGACGAGCGAGCCTTAGTCCGCTGTTTGCGGGAGACCCATGAGATCAGATTGGAGCCCAAAAACATGGCATACCCGTTGGTGAACTTCCGATCAACAGGACACCCAGCCCAATCAGAGTCAAAATAGGCGTGAATGTTAGAGGATGACGCGAAAGAGAGTCGTAAACCATAGTCAAACGTGCCTTTGATATAACAGAGCACACGCTTGAGTAATGCCCAATGCTCGTTGGTTGGGGTGTGCATGAACTGGAAGAGGCGATTGACAACGTAGGACAGGCCGGGGTGAGTGATAGTGAGATACTATAGTGCCCCGACTAAACGCCGATATTGTGTTGGGTATTCAAAGGGGTCAGTGGACTGAATCACGGGCTGCGTGACAGCTGCTGGGGTCGCTAGAGGCTTACATTCAGTCATACCTGCTCGATTCAATATATCACACAATAACGCCGTTTTGAGAGAAACAGGCCACCTGAGACAGAAATAGTTTCAATACCAAGGAAAAAGGTAGGTATCCCTATGCCTCGGATCTTGAACGTAGACGAAAGGAGGTGGAGCAGAGAGTTAACCAGAACCGTGTCATTGCCCAACATGATGATGTCATCCACGTAGACTAGTAAGAATACTCGGGAATCGCTGGATGAATAGTGGAAAAGTGACACATCAGTCTTCGAAGCAACAAAACCTGTGAGGTGTAAGAAATCGTGCAGTCGTTTGAACCAAGCCCGTGGGGTTTGCTTTAATCCTTAAAAAGACCGTTGCAGGTGACAGACATGATCCAGATGATCGGGATTTTCATACCCTGGCGGTTGACGCATGTACACGGTTTTCGCCAAGTGCCTGTTTAGGAAGGCATTGTGAACATCTAATTGACGCAGCGTCCAACCTCGGGAAACTGCAAGAAAGAGTAATATACGGACGGTTGTGCGCTTCACCACCGGGCTAAACGTCTCGAAAAAGTCTTCGCCCGCAACCTGGTTGAACCCCATGGCTACCAGGCGCACCTTGTAGCGCTCTATGGTGCCATCGGCCTTGCGCTTTGTACAGAACACCCATTTGCAAGACGCCAAGTGTTGTTATGGAGCAAGGCATTGAATTCCTGATCCATGGCATCACGCCACTGCGGGTGCCCAACAGCTTGAGAATAGCAAGTAGGATCTGCGGCAACACTGGACACAGTAAGGGCATGAAACTGCTCACTAGTGCCTTGTGTCATGCGTCGAAGACGCATAACATGATCCTGTTGTTGCGGCTGGGTCCGAGGTCCTCGTCTTTTTGTTGTAGGTGCCAGTGGAATCGCGCCTTCCGGAGGCGGTGGGGGCAGTGGAACAGTTTGTTCACCTCCTGACAGCACGGGACTCGACTCCCAGGGTAAATTGGGCACCGTGACCTGGGTAGCCGCCTGCAGAAAATGACATAAAAAAGGGAAGACAGTCTCGTCAAAGCGGGCATGGCGACAGATATAGGTTTTTCCTGGGTTTAGGTCCATCCAACGGTAACCCCAAAAAAATGGTGGATAACCTAAGGAGACACACTGGGATGACCGGTATTCTATCTTGTGGCGATTATAGGGTCGCAGATAGGGAAATCATAAACAGCCAAACACCGTGAGAAAAGTGTATTTAGGTGTTGACTTATACAGACGAAAATATGGTGCATCAAACTGAAGTGCAGAGGACGGGAGACAATTTATAAGATAAGTGGCGGTTTCAAAAGCATTGTCCCAATGTCTTTGTTGGACGGAAGCTTAGGCCATTAGAGCTAAACCGGTCTCGACGATATGTCTGTGATGGCGCTCCACACGGCCATTTTGTTCGTGCGCGTAGGCGCATGATTGCCTGTGCACGATCCCCAGCGAGGTAAAAAGTTTATGTAAATGAAGGTACTCCCCCCCCCCCCCCCAAATCAGACTGGATGGACTTGATAGAACGTGAAAATGTGCGTTCTATCATAGCTCAGAAATTATCGAATATTTTATAGATGTCGGTTTTGAGTCGTAGAGGATAATACCAGCAATAACGGGTATTATCATTTACGAAGAATACAAAATAGCGAGAACCCTCTGCAAAAACAACGGGTGCGGGGCCCCAAATATCAGTGTAAACAAGATCTAATACATTATAACTAGATTTGAATACCCTATCTAATGGAAACCGAGAGGATTTCCCAAGTTGACAGGACGAACACAAACGAGACACTACATTTTTATTTGACTCAATCGGGCTGTACCGTAAGACACGTTGTAGAGCTTGACTATCTGGATGACCAAGCCGTTGATGCCAAACCACGGGAGAGGCATGAGCCGTGACAAACGCGTAATGTGACTTTGGAACCGGCAATGAGTACAAGCCCCCCGAGCTAAGTCCTTTAAGAAGTACCGCCTTGGTTTTGCAGTCCTTCACAACAAAGAAAGTGAGGTGAAATTCAAAGAAACAGTTATTATCAATAGCAAAACGATTAACTGACAATAACGACACGGAGAGTTCGGGCACGTGTAAAATATTAGATAGTTTTAGTGACTTTGAAACTGACGGGATTAACGCATGTCCAACACTAGAGATCCCCAAACCTGTGCCATTACCCACTCGGAGAACATCGCTACCATGGTAGTCCTCGGAGTGTGTCATGATGGCGGAATCCGGAGTTGCATGCGCCGATGCACCGGTGTCCGGGAGCCAAGCCGTGACCTACGGTGTTGCCCTACCTTCACCAGCTACAGCAACATGAGCCTGCGACGGTGGTGGCTTAGAGTACCTCCGATAACAATACACGGCGGTGTGCCCCTGAGATCTGCAGATCTGACACCTCGGAGCACCGCCCCTGCCACGTCCGCCATGGCTACCGCTGTGGCCCTGTCCTCTACGGGAATGCCGTCCAGAACCACCATCACCTTGCCTTCTGCCTCGTCCAGCATACAACGGCCGAGGGTACTCCACCTGGCATTCCGGTTGCCGCTGACGGGAAATTTTCCGCATGAATGAATTACTGGGCTTGCAGATAATCCTCCAATTGCAGTATGGACACCGGATTGCCGAAAACCTCCAGGGAAGCCGCCATAGCACGAAACTCCAATCGCAGCCCCCGGAAAACATACAGGTTCTGTTCGTCTAGCGTCATGGTGCGGCCGGCCAACGCCAAATCTTCCACCAGAAGCTGTGCACGCCCCAAGTATTCAGCCAATGTGCTGTCTCCTTGTCGCAAGTTTTGAAACTGCCCCATGGGGTTGAGGCATCGGACTCTAGTGGAGGAGCCAAGGGCGATCTCTATCGCCATCCACACACCGCGGGAAGTAGTCTTGCCAACGGCCAAGTGCATCACCTCCTTCGACAAGGAGGAGATGAGAAGTGACAAGATTGAGGCATCTTGTTGAACCCACGCAGCATATGCCGGATTTGCGGTGGGTGAGTTTAATGGAAACAAAATTGTAACACCCCGTGTTACGAATCCTAAAACCAATTAATTAATTAATCGTCTACCCAAAAAGGAGAGAAATAAATCACAATGATTATTTAGCATTAAGCCCACCATGGTCCATGGACCCCCATCCCTAAAGCCCAATACCTAATCCTAGGAGAACTAGACCCCATAACATATAAATAGGGAACTTAGAAGGCATCTAGAATCCCCACCACAATAATCTCTCACCACCCAAGGAGCTCCAAGAATTCCCTTAGGAGAAAGCAAGAAATCAAGAAAGCTTAAAGAAAGATCCTTCATAGCCAAGGAATTAATTAAGGCTAAGAGGTAACCCATGTCTCAACAAAACCTATTTTCATAGTTATGATTTCCCCTTAGGATTTCCCCCATACTATTGTGAATGGCGAGTTTGGGCGATTAGTATTGATGTTGATATAATGATTCCATAATCTTGATAATCTTGATATTGGGAGTTTCTTGATAATTATGATGTTCTTGATGATTAATTGGGATTCTTGATAATTATGTGTTGTTCTTGATAATTGTGTGTTATTCTTGATGCTCATATATTACGCTTACCGAATCTTGTAATTAGAAGGCGAATCGTATTCTTGTTGACATAAAAACGATTAGAACCCTAGGTTGTATCGTGTGCTATGATTCTTGGATTATCGGGTGGGAAATCGCATGTTTGGGTGTTGATTATGTTTAGAAAAGCATGATAGGTTATGTGCCGTTCGTTTCTCGTATTTGATCTGTTAATTGTCTACGTGATGTCATTAATTGCGTTGTAAAGTGTCTAAGCATGGTTTCGGGTTCCACGATGGTTCCCGGGGCGTAAAAGTGATGAAAAGAGTCAGTGGGGGGTAGGTGGGAGGTAGGGGCCCCGCCACCTACCCACTGCCGTAACAGTGCTTCCGGCAGCGGGCAGCCGGCGGGCGGGCAGCTGCCCGCCGGCGACCCGCTGCCCGGAACAGTAACCTCGGCGGGCAGCCGGCAGGTGGCCCCCCACCCACCGGCTACCCGCTAGAAATTTTTCTCACCCGGGACCCCGGCTTCCCCGTTTGATGTTTCCTCGATCCCCGTGGTGTCCCAACGGGCTCCATTTATCGTGCCTATGTCTAGTTTGATATTTCGGGTACCGTTCGTAGGTTTATGAGTCTAATAGATTGCATGCTAGTTGAATTGGTATCCCGTTGACCTAGGTGGAAGAAGTATGAACCCCTTAGGATTATTCTTAGCATGTGATGGATCACGCATAGGTTTTGTTATACGTTTTCTCCCCCTTCCCAATGTGTAATGTGGGTTGCATGTGCTTGCTATGTGTTATATGTGTGTGTTACCCCAATTCGGTTGCGATCGGATTGGTTATCCTGAGCTGCGGTTCAGAAGCTGGCTGCGGTCAGATGATATTCTCTTGGGCTGCGGTCCACCGTTTGGTTGCGATCAAACGTTTCTATACGAGCTGCGGTTCGTCCTTTTTCCTGGTTGCAGTCAGATGACACTCTCTTGGGCTGCGGTCCACTGTTTGGTTGCGATCAAACACTATGATGAGCTGCGGTTCATCGGTCGGCTGCGATCGACCCCTCCGTGTTGCGATACGGGGCAAGGTGCTGCGGGGCCGTGTCAGAGCTATATGCGCTGACCCTCATGTATGGCCATGCGATTGGTCCTGTGGCGCCAACAAAGTGTGCTATGTATGGATGAGTTGTGGTTATGAGTATCCTGTCGGTTGTGACTATGGGTTTTATGTTGGGGACTGTTTATGTTGGGTTATGATTATTGTTTATGCTTTGCCTTATCTGTCTTATCTGTTGTGAACTGCATATGTTCGTTATAACTGCTGCTAGCCTTATCTGTCGAGTCATTCCCAGTTTTGAAAGCTAGAGTTCGTAGGATATATCTTCATGCTCAAATGGTTTTCGTATATCTATATATATATCTCTATATGTATTGTATTTTAACGCGTTGGAGTGGGTTACCAGCATCTCTCGCTGAACAGATATATTTGGCTTTCAGGCACAGAAGATTAAGTCACTGGAGCGCGCTAGAACTTGGAGTATAGAAGTAGATAGTTTCCTTTTGGCCTGCGTGCCACGTTTAGTTATTTACGTTCTGAGGATATTAGTTAGTTAGCCTGTGCACTTGGGTTCTCTAGCCCAGGTGTGGCATAGCACCCCGTACACTTGTATTTATATCTAGGGACTTAATAAGATTCTACCTTGATTATAAGTTTGAAAAAGTCTTAAAAATCTGGGGTGTTACAGTTGGTATCAGAGCCTAAGTTTGACCCTAGGAAAAGATTCTTAAGACCAGACTTTAGGACATTAGGCTTGAACTCTAGGTACTTAGGAACATAGGGCTTAGGAATCTTAGGACGCGCGGTGAGATTGTGAAACCTACACATAACTTCCCCTCACTTCATCCCTCTCTAATATTAAGAAACTCCCCTTCACCTATTGCATCAAGGTGAAAACACAAAATAATATCGACCTTTAACCACCAGGATGGCACCCAAGAGGAAACAGACAGGAACATCGAAACGCCCCTCCCAAGAAGTCTTGACTCTGACTCTACAACGCCTGACCCAAATTGTCCAGGCACTAAATACCGTCATTCCCCAACCTCTACCGACAAACGAGAACTTGGAAATCCACCACCAAGTCTCGGCACACCAACCACCCACCCTCTCGGGAGACGAAGACCCCACGACCCTCGAGGAATGGATTGAGACATTCGACAAGGTATTCAGGGCAACCCAATGCCCCGAACGCCACCAGGTCGGGATAGCATCCTTCTACTTCAGGCACGAGGCCGACAACTGGTGGGCCCGTGAGGGACCTATGTACGAACAAGACCCCCGGATTCAACTGGGAAGGCTTAAAAACGCGGTTAAGAGAACAGTTCTACCCCAACCACCTGAAAACCGCCACATATGAGGAATTTCTCAATCTAAGACAAGGGACAGCCCCGGTCTCAGAATACTACCAACAATTCTGCCGACTGGCTCGCCTCACCCCCGAACTAGTATCCACCGAAGGGATTAAAGTCAGGAAATTCCTAGCAGGCCTTAACCCCGAACACCAGAAGGCCTTGGCCACCCAAGAACCGAAGACCCTCGGGGAAGCCTATACCAAGGCATGTCAACTACAACAGGTAGCGAACCCGCCCCAAGGGACGCAACTGGGGTATAAAAGGAAGCCCGAAAGAAGTCATCCAATTCCCGCCAAGGAACCTAAGAACCCCAAAACCGCCCCACTTGACCAGGCCGTCGCGCCGACCGCCAGGGGAGGGATCCTCACCCTAAGCAAAGCCAGGATCGGAGATAGCAACATAGTCGCCGAGACCTTCCTAGTACACGCCGCCCCAGCCACCGTACTATTTAACTCGGGGGCTACCAACTCGTTTATCGCAACCGAGTTCGCCGCCCAACTCGGCCTTAACGCCAGCACCAAGGTCCGGCTCCAAGTCCAGGTAGCCTTGGGCGAGATCATAAAATGTGATCGCATGTATGAGCATGTAATGATCACCATTCAAGGAGTGGAATTTCCCAGCAACCTAATTCAGTTCCAACTAGATGGGATGCAAGTAATCCTGGGCATGGACTGGCTAGGGAAATTCCAAGCACAAATCCTATGCGGGGAGCAGAAAGTGGTCCTCGGTAAGAGGGTGTCATGCCACGGTAACCGCCAGGATCCGGAGATCAAGCTGGTGAACATGATGAAAATTAAGAAGTACCTGAGCCAAGGAAACGAGGCCTTTTTATGCTCAGTCGAAGACCTCAACGCCAAAGTACTCGAACCACGAGTCATCCCAGTGGTAAACGAGTTCACCGACGTCTTCCCAGACGAAATTCCCGGGGCACCCCCAGCCAGAGAAGTCGAGTTCACCACAGACCTCATACCGGGCGCCGCCCCGATCTCTAAACCACCTTACAGACTGGCACCAAAGGAAATGAAGGAACTAAAAACGCAACTCCAAGAACTACTAGACAAGGGGTACATCCGACCCAGCACCTCCCCATGGGGTGCGCCGGTACTATTCGTTAAAAAGAAGGATGGGAGCTTGCGCCTGTGCATCGACTACAGAGAACTCAACCAAGTTACAATAAAGAATAGGTACCCCCTTCCCCGAATAGACGACCTATTCGACCAACTCAAAGGGGCAGGGGTATTCTCAAAGATCGACCTAAGATCCGGGTACCATCAAATCCAAGTGGCCAAACCGGACATCCAAAAGACGGCCTTCCAGACACGATACGGCCACTACGAGTTTACCGTAATGCCCTTCGGCCTCACTAACGCCCCCGCCATATTCATGGACCTCATGAATCGAGTATTCTGACCCCACCTGGATGACTTCGTCATTGTGTTCATTGAAGATATCCTAGTCTACTCCCGAAATGAAGAAGAACACGAAAAGCACCTTCGCATATCATTGCAAACCCTCAGGGAAAACCAACTTTACGCTAAATTCTCCAAGTGCGAGTTCTGGCAAGACAGCGTAGCCTTCTTGGGCCACGTGATAACCAAAGAGGGGATTAGGGTGGACCCCGCTAAGGTTCGCGCCGTTAGGGAATGGACCACGCCGAACTCACTCTCGGAGGTCCGAAGCTTCCTGGGTCTGGCTGGCTACTACAGGAGGTTCGTACCCGACTTCACCAAGATAGCCCAACCCCTCATCAAGCTCATGAAAAAGGAAACCCCCTTTCGTTGGGACAACCACTGCATCTCGGCCTTCCAAGAGTTAAAAGACAAGCTAACCACAGCACCCGTGCTGGCCATACCCTCCGGGACGGAAGGATTTGAAGTCTACAGCGACGCATCCAAGAAAGGGTTAGGATGCGTACTAATGCAAAAAGGCAAGGTAATAGCATACGCATCCAGGCAACTCAAAACCCACGAAGAGAATTACCCCACCCATGACCTCGAGCTAGCCGCTGTCGTGTTCGCACTGAAAATCTGGAGACACTACCTGTATGGGGTACAATGCAAGATCTACACCGACCATAAGAGCCTAAAGTACATCTTTACTCAGAAGGACCTAAACATGAGACAACGAAGGTGGCTAGAACTCATAAAAGACTACGACCTAGACATTCAATACCACGAGGGAAAAGCCAACGTAGTGGCGGATGCCCTAAGCCGAAAGACGAACCATTCCCTCAACACCACATGGGTCCTACCGGACCATCTGTACAGGGACTTCCAAAGGCTACACTTGGAAATAATAGAGCAAGGACAAACTCGCCCCAATGCCTATCTGCTCAACACGCAAGCCGTGCCCACCCTCTTCGAGGAAATCAAATCGGGACAACAACAGGACCCGGAACTACACAAAATTCTCCACGACCTAGCTTAAGGGAAGGAAGGCCCCTTCGAAGCACACCCAGACGGCAGCCTCCGTTACAAAGGGAGGTGGTGTATACCCTCGACGCACCTCCACTTGAAACAACAGATCTTGGAGGAAGGACACAACTCCCCGTACTCAGTTCACCCAGGCGGTGACAAATTATACCAAGACGTAAGGAAGTCGTTTTGGTGGCCGAACATGAAAAAGGAAATCGCAGACTTCGTGGCCAAATGCCTGAATTGCCAAAGGGTAAAAGCCGAACGATGCAAGCCCAAGGGACTCGTACAACCCCTTGAAATACCACAAGGAAAATGGGATTCCATATCCATGGACTTCGTCGGAGGGTTACCCCCAACGAAAACCGGCAAGGACAAAATCTGGGTCATAGTGGATCGACTGACCAAGACGGCACGATTCATTGCCATGAAGGAAACATGGACAATGACACAACTAGCCCAAGCCTACATAAACCGGGTAGTGAAATACCACGGAATCCCCCGAAACATTGTGTCCGATAGAGATTCCAGGTTCCTCTCGCACTTCTGGAAATCGCTACAATCGGCGTTAGGGACGCAACTAAAACTAAGCACAGCCTTTCACCCCACCACAAACGGCCAAATCGAGAGAACCATCCAAACCCTCGAGGACATGCTAAGAGCCTGCACGCTAGACTTCCGAGGAACATGGGAAGAACACCTAGACCTCATCGAGTTCTCATACAATAACAGCTACCACGCGAGCATTCGCATGGCACCCTACGAAGCACTATATGGTCAGAAATGTAGAACCCCCTTATGTTGGAAAGAAATGGTCAACCCGGTAACACTGGGCCCCCAATACCTACAAGACACCATAGCTAAGGTCAAACACATCCAGGAAAGGATGAAGGCCGCCCAAGACCGCCAGAAGTCTTACGCCGACCTAAAGAGGAAACAAGCCGAATTCAACCTCGGGGACAAGGTCTGGCTAAGGATTTCACCCACACGAGGAGTAATGAGGTTCGGAAGGAAAGGGAAACTCAGCCCCCGATTCATCGGCCCTTACGAAATCATAGAAAGAATCGGGGACTTGGCCTACCGTCTCGCGTTGCCCATCGAACTGGAACGAGTACACAACGTGTTCCACGTGTCACAACTAAAGAAATATATACACGACCCAAGCCACATACTCCAACCCGAGGTCGTAGACCTCGACGAGTCACTGATATACGAAGAGAAACCCGTAAGAATCCTGGACACCAAGACGAGAAACACCCGGAACCGAGCCATAGAAATGGTAAAAGTCCTCTGGACCAACCACGGGACCGAGGAAGCAACATGGGAACTTAAGGACATGATGAAGGAGCGGTATCCCGAGCTTTTCACACCACGTAACTAAGGGAAAATCTTTCACCAAGGGCCAAGCTTCGGGGACGAAGCTTCCTGTTAAGGGGGGGAGAGTGTAACACCCCGTGTTACGAATCCTAAAACCAATTAATTAATTAATCGTCTACCCAAAAAGGAGAGAAATAAATCACAATGATTATTTAGCATTAAGCCCACCATGGTCCATGGACCCCCATCCCTAAAGCCCAATACCTAATCCTAGGAGAATTAGACCCCATAACTTATAAATAGGGAACTTAGAAGGCATCTAGAATCCCCACCACAATAATCTCTCACCACCCAAGGAGCTCCAAGAATTCCCTTAGGAGAAAGCAAGAAATCAAGAAAGCTTAAAGAAAGATCCTTCATAGCCAAGGAATTAATTAAGGCTAAGAGGTAACCCATGTCTCAACGAAACCTATTTTCATAGTTATGATTTCCCCTTAGGATTTCCCCCATACTATTGTGAATGGCGAGTTTGGGCGATTAGTATTGATGTTAATATAATGATTCCATAATCTTGATAATCTTGATATTGGGAGTTTCTTGATAATTATGATGTTCTTGATGATTAATTGGGATTCTTGATAATTATGTGTTGTTCTTGATAATTGTGTGTTATTCTTGATGCTCATATATTACGCTTACCGAATCTTGTAATTAGAAGGCGAATCGTATTCTTGTTGACATAAAAACGATTAGAACCCTAGGTTGTATCGTGTGCTATGATTCTTGGATTATCGGGTGGGAAATCGCATGTTTGGGTGTTGATTATGTTTAGAAAAGCATGATAGGTTATGTGCCGTTCGTTTCTCGTATTTGATCTGTTAATTGTCTACGTGATGTCGTTAATTGCGTTGTAAAGTGTCTAAGCAAGGTTTCGGGTTCCATGATGGTTCCCGGGGCGTAAAAGTGATGAAAAGAGTCAGTGGGGGGTAGGTGGGGGGTAGGGGACCCGCCACCTACCCACTACCGTAACAGTGCTTCCGGCAGCGGGCAGCTGCCCGCCGGCGACCCGCTGCCCGGAACAGTAACCCCGGCGGGTGGCCCCCCACCCACCGGCTACCCGCTGGAAATTTGTCCCACCCGGGACCCCGTCTTCCCCGTTTGATGTTTCCCCGATCCCCGTGGTGTCCCAACGGGTTCCATTTATCGTGCCTATGTCTAGTTTGATATTTCGGGTACCGTTCGTAGGTTTATGAGTCTAATAGATTGCATGCTAGTTGAATTGGTATCCCGTTGACCTAGGTGGAAGAAGTATGAACCCCTTAGGATTATTCTTAGCATGTGATGGATCACGCATAGGTTTTGTTATACGTTTTCTCCCCCTTCCCAATGTGTAATGTGGGTTGCATGTGCTTGCTATGTGTTATGTGTGTGTGTTACCCCAATTCGGTTGCGATCGGATTGGTTATCCTGAGCTGCGGTTCAGAAGCTGGCTGCGGTCAGATGACATTCTCTTGGGCTGCGGTCCACCGTTTGGTTGCGATCAAACGTTTCTATACGAGCTGCGGTTCGTCCTTTTTCCTAGTTGCGGTCAGATGACACTCTCTTGGGCTGCGGTCCACTGTTTGGTTGCGATTAAACACTATGATGAGCTGCGGTTCATCGGTCGGTTGTGATCGACCCCTCCGTGTTGCGATATGGGGCAAGGTTCTGCGGGGCCGTGTCAGAGCTATATGCGCTGACCCTCATGTATGGGCATGCGATTGGTCCTGTGGCGCCAACAAAGTGTGCTATGTATGGATGAGTTGTGGTTATGAGTATCCTGTCGGTTGTGACAATGGGTTTTATGTTGGGGACTGTTTATGTTGGGTTATGATTATTGTTTATGCTTTGCCTTATCTGCCTTATCTGTTGTGAACTGCATATGTTCGTTATAACTGCTGCTAGCCTTATCTGTCGAGTCATTCCCGGTTTTGAAAGCTAGAGTTCGTAGGATATATCTTCATGCTCAAATGGTTTTCGTATATCTATATATATATCTATATATGTATTGTATTTTAACGCGTTGGAGTGGGTTACCAGCATCTCTCGCTGAACAGATATATTTGGCTTTCAGGCACAGAAGATTAAGTCACTGGAGCGCGCTAGAACTTGGAGTATAGAAGTAGATAGTTTCCTTTTGGCCTGCGTGCCATGTTTACTTATTTACGTTCTGAGGATATTAGTTAGTTAGCCTGTGCACTTGGGTTCTCTAGCCCAGGTGTGGCATAGCACCCCGTACACTTGTATTTATATCTTGGGATTTAATAAGATTCTACCTTTATTATAAGTTTGAAAAAGTCTTAAAAATCTTGGGTGTTACAAAAATGATGGGCACTGTTTAGAGGATTAGGTGCGGTGTTAGGGGAAGATACGGTGGTGGCAGTGAGAGTGCGCTCCGATGAGCTGCTCGACATGGCTAATTGGGAGGAGAGAGAGGATAATTCCTAGCTAACTGATACCAGATGAGTGTGGAAAGTGATTGATTGAATTGAACAATCGTAAACAGACAGAGATACAAGATGAAGAGTTCCTATCTAATAGGCTAAGGAATTGATCAACTAATCTAAGCCACAGGAAACAATAATTAAATACATAATATAATTATACTAACAAAGAGAAGCCCTTTTCCTACTAGTATTTCTACAACATCAGCTTACTTTGATCTTGTGCATACTAGCATTTGGGGGCCATTTTCTACTTGTTCCTTGAATGGGGAATACTATTTTTTGGCTATTGTTGATGATTACAGTAGATTCACCTGGTTGCATATGATGAAACATAAATTTGACACAAGAACTTTACACAAAAAATTTTGTAGTTATGTAGCCACACAATTTTTTGCCAAAATTAAAATGGTGAGGAGTGATAATGGGGGTGAATTTAATATCCCTGATTTCTATAATGAGAAAGGCATCATACACCAAACAACATGTGTTGGTACTCCACAGCAGAATGCTGTTGTAGAAAGAAAACATCAACATATATAAAATGTAGCTAGGGACTTACGTTTTCAAGCTGGATTGCCTCTACAATTTTGGGTACATTGTGTGCTCCATGCCTTATATTTGATCAATAGAATGCCATCTCAAGTAATTGGTTGGAGAACACCTTTTGATGTTTTGTTTGAAAAACTGGTTATCTATGATTATCTGAGATTGTTTGGTTGTCTGAGTTTTGCCTCCACATTGTCCCAATCAATACACAAAATGGCACCCAGGGGCAGGAAGTGTGTTTTTCTTGGCTATCCAGCCAATGTCAAAGGTTATATACAGTATGATCTTCATGATAATTCTATTTTTATCTCCAGGGATATAAGGTTTTATGAGCAAACCTTTCCGTTTCACTCTGAAGGACTGGACACCTCTAAGGAAAGGGATGTTGAAGAATCTTTCAATCCTGCATTGCCAGTTATGTTTTCTAGCTCAGAACTAGCTGTGCCTCAGGGTGCTTCATCTGTCTCAATGAGAGAATTGAGCTACTTCTTAGGCATTGAAGTTGCAAAGTCCCCTGCTGGTCTCAACTTATGCCAAAGGAAATACACTCTTGATATCTTGAAAGAATCTGGTTTCTTAAATAGCAAACCTGTGGTGAGTCCAATGGTTCCAGGGCAAAGGTTACGTCATGATGATGCTCCTCTGCTCACAGATGCATGAACATATAGAAGATTGGTGGGTATGTTGTTGTACCTCACAGCAACAAGACGAGATATTATGTATGTTGTACAACAACTAAGCCAATTTGTAGATAGACCTACTGAAAATCACTTAGTTGCAGCTCACAGAGTCTTAAGGTATTTGAAAGCAGCCCCAGGAAAAGGAATTTTTTACTCAGCAAATTAAGAAATTCACTTGCAAGCCTTCTCTAATTCTGACTGGGCAGCTTGTTCAGAAACAAGGAGGTCCATCTCAGGTTTTTGGATTTTCTTAAGAGAATCCCTCATCTCTTGGAAGTCCAAAAAGCAGCTAACAGTGTCTAGATCCTCTTCAGAAACTGAATACAGATCAATGGCAATAGCAGTTTGTGAGATCCAATGGATCTGGTTTTTGCTAAGTGATTTGGGGGTTGTTCCTTCTAAGCCAGCCACTTTCTTCTGCGACAATAAATCAACCATTTCCATTGGAGAGAATTATGTGTTTCACGAAAGAACAAAACACATAGAGATTGACTCCCATATTGTTAGAGAAAAACTGCAGCAAGGTCTCATAAAGCTCATGTACATCCCTTCCGTTAGTCAAATTGCAGATGGTTTCACCAAGGCGTTACCTTTGTCACAGTTTTCTATTTTCATCTCTAAGTTGGGCTTACAAGACTTGTACACTCCAGCTTACGGGGAGGTGTCAAAGTAAAGAGGTGGTGCAGGCGTGCAGCTGCTGTCAACTAAGCTAGCATGTTATATTTGTAATAAGGCAGTTAGTTTGTTGGAGGGTTCTTTAGTAATTAGGGCAGGCTATAAATAGCCCCTAATATAGCTCTTCTTTGTAACGTTGACAATTCCCAGATAATACAGTGTCTTCTTCGTCCTTTTTCTCCATGAATCTTCTTCCATTAGTCTGTAAATAACCTTCTAAATAACCAAAGTGTACACAATAGAGCATAAAAGTGCACACACTGCACCACTGTCGATGCAATAACATATAGAACAAATCAAAGTCAACCACTGAAATAAGTATTAAGGAAAAAACCCCAAAATATATAAATAAATATAAACCATAAAATAGATTGTCCAATACAATCAAAATAAATAGAGAGACTTTCAATACACAAAGAATTAATTTGTCCTTAAATGCTATTTTTTTTTTTTTAATGCTAATTATACATGTTATTGATAATGACCATTTATCTTTTATTTTATCATTTAAAAGCTAGATTAGTGAAAGATGCTAGCACCTCTAAAATCTTAAGGCTTGGAATAGTCGTAATCTTATATTTAATAATTCTAAGGCACGGGTACCCACTATCGTAGCATTTTTTAAAATATTTTATGTATAATTTAAAATTCTAAAAATCTAAAAACATAATAAGTGTGATAACCTTTATTTATGTCCATTTTTTTCCGTTAAGTTTTTTTATACATTATTATGCTATAAAAATTGTACTATACAATATTTTGGACAAACATACCTCTACCGTTATAACTTCTGTTATCTTTTCCACTATTGTTACTATGCACATGCATCCATGATATATTTTCTTATCTTCTTCAATAATAATAAAGGAAAATCGCACTTTTTGCCCCTCAATTGTTCTCAGATATGCAATGTAGTCCTTCATTGTCAATCTTGCAAAATTGGTCCTTCAAATGTTTCAATTGTAGCCAATGTAGCCTGCGGTCAAATTTGTCACTAACTAGTGTTAAAACCATGGACAATTTGGTAATTTCAAAACCCATTAAGTTTTACCCCCAATTTCCTCCTTTCTCCCGCATTGGCTTTTTAGATTTTTCACTCACACCGGAATCCATGGTGACGGCAGCGCCGCCGTGGTTGCCAGCGACCGGCGGTGGTCCGGTCGCCAGAATCTACAAATTCTGGAAATTTTCCATAAATGAATCTGACGGTGCAAAGGCAGCAGAGGTAGAGACGGAGGTAAATATCAATTTACGTTCTAGAATTAATGAATTGAGGCAAGGGAAGCTAGTAGTGAAAATTAGAGAGACGCATAAAAATCATCGCCGGAAGTTATAAGCATAGAATGCGAACGCCGGAAATGGACTTGAAAATTGCCGGAATACACAGAACACCATGCTACCTTTCATCTCGGCATCCTTGATTCTAGAAAACCTAGTCGAAAGATAATTTTTTTTTTTTTTTTTTTTTTTGTAAATTAAAGTCGGTATAATGAATGATAATAATAGTGTCATTTTTCCCCCTGTTCTCCAGTTTGTCATGGACGTTTTCCCTCTCTGGTCGCGCTGGTTTCTCTTTTCTAGTGATGTTGAATCTATGGTGAGGAGCTTGGGCGTTGCAATGAGATATCAACGGTGGCATCACGATTTGGAGAATATGGCGGCGACGAGGCTGGGCTCTCGCCGAAGTTCGGCTTCCTCTCTTCCTTCAGGTGACGGATTGTCGCTGCTCCTCAAGCATGCTTGGACGACAACGAGCTGCGGGTGTTGACGTCGCGACTTGAAGTCGCGGGCAGTGGGCGGCGTCAGCGGACCAGCGTTGCAACGAGGAGAGATGGTGGTGCATTCGCTGCTTCTTCCCTACTTCTTCACCAGTTGTGGCGCTGGTTTTCTAGAGGCACTGGTGCAAAGACGAATTAGGTTCAGAAAATTGGGGGTGAAAGCTAGGGCTATGTAAAATGAATTTGGGCGTAAATGGCGTGGGAGGCCGGAGAATGGGTGTAACTAAGGCTATTGCGAAATTACCAACATGTTCATAGTATTAACTCTAGCGACAAATCTGACCACAGGGCTACATTGGCTACAATTGAAACATTTGAGAAACCAATTTAGCAAAATTGACAATGAGGGACTACCACTGCTGGAAATTAGCGTTTTTTCGACCTCATTTCCGACCACCCAAAATTTTGGTCGCAAAAAGTGATTTTTTTTTCATTTTTTCGACGGAGGGTAACCGTGGTCGGAATTTCCGACCACTTTTACGAAGTGGTTGGACTTTCCGACCACCTTTAGAGAGTGGTCGGAAAATTTTTCCGGCACTTCAAATTTTTAAACTTATCTTGTTTCCGACCACCCTTGAAAAGTGGTTGGAATTACCGACAACCAAGTAAAGGTGGTCGGAAATCCTTTTAAAAAAAATTTGTTGTGCTTCAATGGTATGAAGGCCACATAATTTATCTTTTTATTATTGATTATTTCACTCATACTCTTTTTTTTTTTTCCATTTCAACCGACCACGACGCAGAGAGTTTACTAGTTGATACCATATCTCACCATTATTGCTATGAAAAATAAGACGGTGCTGCCATTTCCATGTAGATTTTCTAACTTCAACTCTTTAAAATATTTATTCTTGTTAGGACTCTACAATCCTAGTTCTATTGGGTTTCATAATCCTACATAATGTATTGTATATCATCGTGTATTGTATTGCGTATTATTTTTATCACAAAATACAAACATTCATCTGGTATCAGTAGTATAGGTTTTCTCATGGCATCCGTTCCTGGTGGCTTTTCCACTGTTTTGTCTGAGCGAACCATCTCTAACACTGCTACGATGTCTCCTACACCAGTGGCCATGATTATTGCCCTTTAAATGGCTCATCACGTTGTTTCTGTCAAACTGACATAATGAATTGTATATCATCGTGTATTGTACTATGTATTGTTTTTATCACATAATAAAGACATTCATCATTATAACTTAACAAAAGTTCATATTATATCACTCATAATTTATTAAATATGCTAGAGAAATGTATTATTTCTTTAAACCTTTTCTCTAGCATATTTAATAAATTGTGGGTGATATTGTAAATTGTGAGTGATATAGTATGAATTTTTGTAAAAAACACTAACAACTATTTTATATATATATATATATATATATATATATATATATATATATATATATATAAATAGGTTCAGGTGCGGTGGACAGCCCCGGGTGCGGTTGTGTGGTTAAAACAGAACCATTGATTCTGTTTAAATCAATGTCCAAGATTACCAAAATATTAAAAAAAAATACGGTGGCAATTTGGTAATTTTTGAATCTAGGTCAAAATTAAGGTGAGTGGTTTTGTGATTAAGGTGCGTGAGTCTTGTGCATAACGTGCGTGAGTTTTGTGCTTAAGGTGCGTGGGTTTGTGCTTAATGTGAGTAGTTGTTAAAACTTAAAGTGCGTGGGCTTTGTGCCTAAGGTGCGTGAGATTTGTGCTTAAGTGCGTGGGGTTTGTGCTTAATGTGCGTGAGTTTGTGCTTAAGGTGCGTGAGTTTTGTGCATAATGTGAGTTGTTGGTAAAACTTAAAGTGCGTGGGTTTTGTGCTTAAGGTGCATGAAATTTGTGCTTAAGGTGCGCGTGTTTTGTACTTAATGTGCGTGAGTTTGTGTTTAATGTGAAACATTTTAAAATCTTAAATGCGTGGGTTTTGTGCTTACTGTGCTTTGCTCTGTGCTTAAGATGCGTGGTTTTTGTACTTAAGGTGAGTGATTTGTGTTCTTAAGGTGTTTTGTTTGTGTGCTTAAGGTGCGTGGTGATTTGTGTAATTAAAGTGCGTCATGTTAATGCTTAAGGCGCGTCTAACCGCACAACCACACGGGAACCATGAACCGCAACCATACAAGCTGAACTAACTTATTTAACAAAAATAATATGTTGATCTAGTCTACTCCTACTCTAATATAATGCATGCATGGCTTCTTGTGGCTCTAGATTTTAACAATACCAGTAATTGACCCGTGCGATACACGTAATATATTATATTATATATTCATAAATATTAAAAAATAAATCAAAAATAAAGAAGTCAAAATTTATACTATTTATAATTATTATTATTGTATTTTTGTATAGTTAGACAAAGTTTTTAATTTGCATAATGTTTATATTTGGTATAAATTACATATATAAATTCCTACAAAATTTATAAAAATATTAAATTATTTTTAAAATTATAATCTTTTAATATTAAAAGTGTTCATGTATTAAATTCAAATTTAACTCAAAATTAAAAAGAATTGGATATTTATTCTTCTAACAAAAAAAATTAGAACTTGGCGGTAATTGATTTGGGTTGCCCGTAAAAATTAGAACTTGGCACCTCTATTCTCTTTACTCAAAATTCGCCTTCAATTTGACCAAAATACTCCACCTATCCACAGATTGGCGTCTCCGCTCTCTTCGTTAGCAGCAACCGCAGGCTGAAGCTAAGGTAAGTTCTATCGCTTTCTCCTAACATTGGCGCAAGTGTTAGGGCTACTGAAGCTAAGGTCATTTCTATCTCCTCCTAACATTGGCGCAAGTGTTAGGGCTACTGAGCAATCGTGTCAAGAGGAGGGTGGTGTTGCTAGTCGCCGGAAGTGAATTTCGTTAGGGCTAATGTAGCTAAGGTCAGTTCTATTGACTTTATCTGCTTTATATAGGGAGACATTGAATATTGGACAATTATTTGCTCGAATTCAAACAATGATAACATTAGAAAACATATCGATAGATCCAACTCATTTCATCTATTACACTATATAATATTTGTTGTTATTGTTGACTCAAAGTTTTTTGTCAAAGTTGTGCAAAAAGAATTCCAGTCTATAAAGGAATATCAGTCATAAGAGGAATAACTAATGAAGAATACTAGTTCTAAAGGGAATTGTTATTGAAGTTTTTCTAGTTCTACTTTGATTAGGAATAGCTTTGTTATTCACAAATATGTTAGGAGTAGTTACTATAAATAGGGATTGCCCTTTATTGTAGAACTCAAGCATTCAACATTAATCTTGTGAGGTACTAGAGTCTTTGAGAATAGGATACTAAATTCCCCTAGAAAGTAGTACATGTGTTTAGGTTTCAATTGTTTGGTAGGAAAGATCATTCTATTGTGTAATCTCAGGTTCCAAACAGTGTACTTTAAATATTGAGCTTTTAGTGGATTCAGGCATGTTCTAAAATTGAGAAGTGCCTCGCAGATTAGGGTTTTTTGCCCGAACTGCGTTACAGATCGTTTGTGTTACAACGTCAGTTTCAACATCACTGTGTGCTGTGCTTCTACAAATTTTTTCAATTGGTATCAGAGCCAAACTGCTTAAGTTACTAGCAGGATCCTAATGGAGTTTCCAAGAGAAGGACTATCAAACACAGAAGGGATACAATGCTATGAGTGCAAAGGGTTTGGACACATCCAGTCAGAATGTCCAACATAATATAAAAGGAAGAACAAGCCATACATGACAACATTAAGTGATGACTCAGACAGTGAAGAAGACACCAACACCAATTTCGTAGCATTCACTGCAAATCATGAAAATAACAATGGAGAAGATATACAAGAATTACTAGAGGCATATACTCAACTACATGCCAAATGGGAACAAATCATCAAAATAAATCTAGATCTCATGGAAGAAAATCAGTTTCTAAAAGATGAAAAAGATAGAGGAGTAAAACGCCTTACAGATACTCAGAATGAATTAATGGAGTCGAAAGGCAGAGAGGCCAAACTGTTACAAGAGATCAAGGAACTAACTGAGAGGCCTAGATCTCCAAATCCAGCATCCAATGAAAGTCATTCTTCTGAAATTCCTAAAGTGTCGCAACATCACTTCCAACACCGAAGGAGGATCAGATGTTATTACTGTCACAGACTAGGGCACATAAAAGTATACTGCTTCAAAAGACAAAATGATCTATATTACAGACAAATCAACAGAGATTGGTCAGTACTCAGTACAAAGCAAGAAAATCTGGGTAAGAAAAGATCATAATGTTGCCTACACCTCAAAAACTAGCAAAGAACAAAACGTATGGTATTTTGACAACGGGTGTTCAAGGCATATGACAGGAAATCCAGAAAATCTGGAAAACATTCAATACAAGAATGAAGGACATATTACCTTTGGAGATGGAGGAAAAGGCCAGATCATTGCAAGCGGCATCTTGAATGTCCATGGGCTGCCTAGGTTGCCAAAAGTCCTTTTAGTACAAAGTCTAAAAACAAATCTAATCAGCATAAGTCAACTTTGTGAAGATGAACTCAAAGTAGAATTCTCTAAAGACAATTGCATTGTGTTTAATCAGAACCACAAGTGTGTCATGATGGGAAAAAGGTCCGCAAACAAATGCTATACATGGAACGGTGACCTATCTGGTTTACAGACAACTAACAAACAAAAACAATCACGGCACCAACATATGGGACACATAAATTCTCATGACATCAAAGGGGACCAAGAAATATTCTTAGACTATTCAAGTTATTCATCAAACAGTAAGACCTTCAGTGCAGACAGTACAATGGAATCCATGAATGTGGTTATTAATGACACAATTTCAAGAATAACCACTAATGATGACGAAAGTCCCAGAGTTGTTGAAACAACTGTTCCAACACCTCTGACTACTGTTATGCAAAATCACAAAACAGAAACAGAACCAGATGAAGAAAAGGATGATGGCTCTTGAACGATCATTATGAGCCATGTTCTGATTTCACAGGAACCCTACCAAAATATTCAAGACGAACGCGAACCACCTCCAACCTGTTTGTGCGAGATAGCCCTGGAGGGCGAGGGTGGTATGAAGGTTGCAACAGAGCGTTTTCCGGCGATGATTATGTCACCGGAAATTGGAGAAATTCCAGTTTCGTCTAGGTTATCCCATGAAGATCAAATTGGATATTTTAGAGATCATTTTGAAGAGCTTTCACCGGATTTTTTGTTATTTCCATAAATTAATGATGGCTCAGAATTAGTACGTTCGAAATTCCGGTCAGGAAATCTAGATGCGGTCGTAAGGCAGAAGAGACCGATTGATGGAATCTCAGTGGATTCATGTTTGAATAGCCAGAATACATCTCCGATTAAAAGAATTCTCGACAGATTGTCTCAGCATTGGCGTCGCGCTCCTCCGATGTGCAATTTCCCTTCGGGGTGTCGCGATTGAGGAGAAGTGATGAAATCAAAGGCGTTGGTGGTAATAACAGAGGAAGAATAAATCAGAGGAGAAATTAGCTGTGATAGGCTGATATAATTGGGAATTTTTTTTAAAACAAATCATACTCAACGATAACACTCACCAATAACAGAGATACATGGAATCAATAAAGGGGGAGATGAGTCAAAAAGTCAAAGGTTTTTTTACATGGAATCAATTAAGGGGGAGATGAGTCAGAAGTCAAAAGCTTTTTATGGAATCAAGGTTTTTGCCAAAAAATTGACAAAGGGGGAGAATGTTGACTCAAAGTGTTTTGTCAAAGTTGTGCAAAAAGAATTCCAGTTCTGTAAAGGAATATCAGTCATAAGAGGAATAGCTAATGAAGAATACTAGTTCTAAAGTGAATTGTTATTGAAGTTTTTCTAGTTCTAGTTTGATTAGGAATAGCTTTGTTATTCACAAATATGTTAGTAGTAGTTACTATAAATAGGGATTGCCCTTTATTGTAGAACTCAAGCATTCAACATTAATCTTGTGAGGTACGAGAGTCTTTGAGAATAGGATACTAAATTCTCCTAGAAAGTAGTACATATGTTTAGGTTTCAATAGTTTGGTAGGAAAGATCATTCTATTGTGTAATCTCAGGTTCCAAACAGTGTACTTTAAAATTGAGCTTTTAGTGGATTTAGGCAAGTTCTCAAATTGAGAAGTGCCTCGCAGATTAGGGTTATTTGCCCGAACTGCGTTACAGATTGTTTGTGTTACAACGTCAGTTTCAACATCACTGTGTGCTGCGCTTCTACAAATTTTCAGTTATAATTTATATAATTGTATATCAATCTAAATATTTTAAAATATTACTCCGTATAACAAATCAATTTCGTGCCACGCATGAGTTAAAATACAAATTTGCTTAAGATTTATTTCTTTGGTATAATTGATAAACTAAAATCTTAATGCTACAAAAAAAAAAAGGCTAAAGTGTCATTCCACACCATGAACCATCCCCGATTATTCATGCCGCACCATGATATTTAATAAGTGACATTTAGAGCCGTAAACCGTAATTTATTTTTCGCCTAGAACTTTTTATGGGTTTCCAGGTAATCCCAATGACATGGCACGGTAATAAGCTGATGTGGCCTTCTTTCTCAGTCCATGTGTCCATGTAAGCATTTTAATTAAAAAAAAAAAAAGTTTCCCTATTTCGGATTCTTCGTTTAGGCCATTATTACCGGAAAAGTGGCCATTTGAGAAGACAAGCCGTGGACGCATCCTCTCTCCCTCCCCTGTGCATCTGGGTATGCCTTCTAGTCTTCTATTCTTCTTCATGCATGTTAGTTTTGTTTTGCACACACGAACTAGATTTCATGTTTTCATTACCTAGCTAGTAAAGCATGGTGAAGATCGTAGACATCTTTTCGGTTACAATAAAACAGTAGAAAGATTAATATATATAGGCAGCAAAACTCCATAAATCTATATATACCCAAAAGCTTCTGCCATAAACTTAATTGTGGAAGCAGATCGAGAGGTAGTAATATATATATATATATATATATATATATATATATATATATATATATAAATATAATACTCACAGGCACAACCCAGATAGAAACAGTGTTTATATATATATATATATATATATATATATATATATATATATATAATACTCACAGGCACAACCCAGATAGAAACAGTGTTGTTTTTCAATTGGTACTTGAAATCACCCACCATATCCCTCCCAACAAAACGTTAAAAGGGATGAATAACATTGAGAACAAATAAAATCACCAGAAGCAGCACTAAGATGAGCCAGTCAGTGATGTGTGACCTTGCCACTGTAACTCCATCAGACCTCACACTCTACTGCTCAACCTGGACTTCCCTCATTCTGCTCTCATCTTCTACAAGCACTTCAACACAGGATAATGAAGAATTAAATCCATAATTGAGATTAGCTTGCAGCCAAAGTATGAAAAGAATTTACCATTAGTGCAACAGTGTTAGTGGTTGTTCAAGTTTCTAGAGAATAGCATAGGTTGTAGAATCCGTAACAAAGTTAGCTTCTTTATAGTCTGTGTGCTGTCTTTTGTTGCCAAGAACCATGTGCCCTTTTAATGGTTACTCAGCATCCACTTCCCGGTAGAAATCATGTTCAAAATAATAATCAGATTCACAGGGGAGGGAGAGAGCCTGCGTCAGCGGCGGAGTTCTGGGGACGAAAAAAATAAAATAAAATAATAAAAAGTTCCATGGCAGCATGAGATGACCGGTAACCTGTAAGAAACTTATAAAAAATTCTAGGTGAAAAAAGAATAATGGTTTATGGATCTAAATATCACTTATTAAAGATCATGGTGCGGCATGAATAATCGCGAATGGTTCAGGGTGCGGGATGACACTTTAGCAAAAAAAAAAAAAAATTTGTTCCAAATTTTCACCCCAAATAATTAAAATTGGCACCATTTTCAGATATACCCCAAAAAAAAAAAAAAAAAAAAAAAAAAAAAAAAACTCACAGTACACTTAGCGAAGGTTTTTTTTTTTTTTTTTATTTCCCTCCCAAACAAAAATTTTTGTTCCCTCCCAGTACACCGCTCACACTTAGTGAAACAAAAAATTCAGCGTTTCTCCCTCCCCGGCCTCTGCGTAAATCTCTGCCTCACACGCCGACGAACCAACCGACGTTGTATCTTCCCTCCCTGGCCAGCCGACGCCATTTCTTCCTCCCCGTCCAGCCACCATCGTCGCCGTCGGTCCAACCTCTTCCGGCGTCGCCCCATCCCTCCTCTGTTGCTGTCCCTCTTCCCGGCCTCCTCTGAGAACAATTAAAGGACCAAAAGTGCAATTTTCCCTAATAATAATAATAATATATGCAAATTACATATTGAAGTTATATGTTAGTTATCTCTTAAAACATAAATATCAAATTTATAAAAAAAAACTATATTATTATTATTTACAATAATTTAAATATCTAAAATTTAAATAAATTTAAAATTTTAATATAAAGTATTAATATTTGGCACTTATTTTTTACGCATCGCGCATAAAAAATACTGGTATAAAAATAAGTGTCAAAAAGTATAGTACGTTAAATTAGTCATCAAGATAATATATGTGACAAATTAATTAGAATGGCAGGAGTAATTAATAATATAATAAATGAGATTTTGAAGCTGAGAGTATGGTGAAGGAAAGGCAAGGGTGAACACTGAACAGTATAGCTCCAAGTTCAGCAGTTTGAATACTAGCTTCAACACTAACCATGCGTGCTCACAAGAGTAACTCATTTGGTTTATAGGTGACAAACTGTGAACAAAGACACATGAACGAGCTCTGAAAGATTATAGTGTGAGAATTACACTTAATGTGATAAGTTTTTTATGGACGCCAGACAATCAGACATTAGTCCATCTAATTAATGGACCGCTGAGTCGTCATAATTTATTACATTTACAAATCTTGTAGGGTTAGATGTGGGATTCCGGAGTAAGGAATTTTATCTTTTGCGAACACGTAACAAATTTTCCAACTTCTTAAGTTATCTTCACCCTTGCAATTATGCCCATTGCAATCTTATTTGGCGCTTTGTTTTTGTTTTTGTTTTGTTTTGTTTTTTTTTATTTATTTATTTTGTTTTTCTTTTCTTATTTTAATTTTCACATGGCTCCTTATGTAATAATTTTATAAAAAATGTAATACTTTTACATAAAAATGTAAAAGTAATTATTTTTCTTTATAAGTAATAAACATTTTATTTCTTATTAATATTACATTATTATATTAACGCGACCGGACTTGATCCGTCTCACGAACTGACACAAGTATGACCAAATAGTGATTAATTGTAAAATTGGTGATATGATATTAGGGTCCACTGATGAAAGTGAAATAGATCGAATTCCAAAGGTAATAAGGTGAAGATAGCCTTATATATAGTTGTTGATTGGAGTAGTCCTACACCACACACTAACTACTATACATCTGCAATTAAACTTGTACTATTTCTGAAATCTGAATCATATCAATTGTCTAGCTTAGCTTCTATCCTGATGATGAGGACTTGTAGTTTCAAGCATCCTCAATCTTGTTCCTTTCTTGCTTGGTTTCTGTTCCTTCTGAGTATTATTGGAAACTCAGTAGGGAGCAGCATCTGCATAGAGAAGGAGAGACAAGCGCTTTTGAGCTTCAAACACAACATTTCCGACCCTAATAACCTTCTTTCCTCCTGGACCGATGGAGATGACGACGACTGCTGTAAATGGGAAGGAGTTGGTTGTGACAATAGAACCGGGCATGTGGTTGCGGTTGATTTGGGGCCTAAAACCATGTGCATAAATGAAGCATCATGCACTCCAGACTGGGATTGTGACATCAACCCTGCTATACAAGGTGAAATCAGCCCTTCCTTGCTTGATTTACCATTTCTCAATTACTTGGATCTTAGCTGCAATCAATTTGAAAGAATTCCAAGGTTCTTTGGTTCTCTAGGCAAGTTAGTTCATCTTGATCTTTCTTATAATAATTTTGTTGGAAATGTTCCTCCTCAACTGGGAAATATATCCACTTTAAAATATCTTGACATTGACAACGGCAATGATCAATTAAAAGTAGTTGGCACTCTGGAGTGGGTTTCTCATCTTGATTCTTTGGAGTACCTTAGTTTGGATTCTGTAGACCTTTTTTCAGCTTCAAATTGCCTCGAGTCCATTTCAAAACTTTCTTTGCTGAGAACACTGCATCTATCCTACTTCAACTTTCCTGATCCCTCATCACTTTTGCACCTCAACTCTTCTAGGTTCCTACAACACCTTTCCCTAGACCAAGGAAACCTGACTTCTCCAATACTAAATCTGTGGCTGAATCAAAGTTCCAACTTGATTCAACTGAGCCTTACTGACACCAAATTATATGGTATGGTTCCAAATGTTTTGAACAAAATGCACTCCCTGGAATATCTTGATCTCTCCTTAAATTATCTAGAAGGTGAGAAGATTGAAACCTTCAATTCTTGAGCCATCTTGCCAACTTGAAAATTCTAGATTTGACAAGAAATTCATTCTCTTTCAACTTGTCAGAACTCATTTTAAGTTGTGAGAAAGTGATACAAGTTTTGAAGTTGCGGAGTAACAAAATTGTTGGGTCATTGGATTATATCCACAGGTTTTCTTCCCTAAGAACATTAGATTTAGCAGACAATAAACTTTCCGGTTCATTGCCCGATATGTCAGCAATGTTGTCCCTAAAAGAATTTGTCATTAGCAACAATCGGATGGTTGGAAATTTAACGGGAAGTAACATTGGCCACCTCGCCCGTCTCACTGCACTAGATGTTTCTTCCAACTTTCTAGAAGAAGTCATCCATGAAACCCATTTTTCTAATTTTAGCAAATTGGTGTTTCTTTCCTTATCCAGTAACCAATTCAAATTGAAATTGAGCACCCACTGGATTCCCCCGTTTCGACTATCAATGCTAAGCCTAAGCTCTTGCAAGTTGGGTCCGAAATTTCCTTTCTGGCTTCAAACACAAACAAACCTTGGATACATTGATATCTCAGATAATGAAATTTCGGATATCATTCCTCAATGGCTCTCCAACCTTACCCACTTATCGAGTTTGAATATTTCTAAAAATTGGCTTCGAGGTATTCCACCTGACCTGGCCTCAACATTTTTTGCTATAGACTTAAGTAGCAATTGGCTTAAAGGTCCTATACCAAAAAATTATTCTGGGACAGGTATACTAAACCTTTCTAGAAACAAGTTTTCTGGAACCATTTCTTTTCTATGTACAGATGAATTCAAACAATCAAGACATCTTGACATTTCCTATAATCATTTTTCAGGAAAGATTCCTGAATGTTTGGGGCAATATGCTGGAAATTATCTACAATTTCTGAACCTAGCAAGTAATAACTTCTTTGGAGAAATTCCATCATCAATAGGGTATTTGAATCATATTGTCTCATTACATTTTAGGAACAATGGTTTATTTGGGGGGTTGCCGTTATCTTTGAAAAATTGCACTTCTTTGATAATTTTGGATCTTGGAGAGAATCATTTAACTGGGGGTATTCCGGCATGGATTGGGGAAAGCTTAACAAAGTTAAAGGTCCTTTACCTGCACTCAAATAAACTGAAAGGGTCCATCCCAACTAGTATTTGCCAAATTCAATCTATTCGAATAATAGATTTATCTTTGAACAACTTGTCTGGCTCCATCCCAACTTGCTTCAGTAATTATAGTATTGCTATGTCCGAAACATCTGATGAATGGTTTCAACGCTTTTCAAAAATTGGATATAGTTACTTTCATGGGATACCTACATCCATGCACATTTACTATGATACTGAATTAGTTATGTGGAAGGGAAGAGAGGTTGAGTATGATAAAAATCTCAAATTCTTGAAAGTCATTGATTTATCGAGCAACAGACTAGCAGGAAAAATCCCAGTAGATTTAACAAATCTACATGGGTTGAATTCACTAAATCTGTCCAGAAACAAACTGACAGGGCCCATTCCATACAAGATTGGTGAAATGAATTTGCTAGAGACTCTTGACTTGTCAAGCAATCAACTTTCTGGAAAAATACCAACGAGCTTGACTAATTTATCATTTCTTGATTATTTGGACTTGTCAAACAACAACTTGTCTGGTTGCATTCCACTTGGAACTCAGTTACAAGGGTTCACTGATGAGGCTTATAAGAGGAATCCAAATTTACGTGGGCCTCCACTTTTAACCAAATGTCAAAGCATTAAACAAGCAGGAAATGATGATGATAATATTGAAGAAGATAAACACCTGATTTGGGACTTTGGTTTCTTTGTGAGTATGACTCTTGGATTCATTCTTGGATTTTGGGGAGTGTGTGGGACGTTAATATTCAAACGTTCTTGGAGACATGTGTATTTTCAATTTCTAGAAGACAAAATACACAATATTTACATTGCCATTGTATTCTTTGGAGCCAAATTGAAGAGGAGCATGGGAACCAGATTGAAGTAAATGGTAATCAAAGTTCTACATTTCTCATTTTGAATTTCAATATTTAATTTCCTTTTTAGTAGTAAGTTTAAATTTCCATGATTGGTCATGAAAGAAATTAAAACAATATAAACTTGTGTGCTTCTGTTGCAGGAAGTACGTACACAGTTCATTGGAGTACTTTCACATCATTCTAAATAAAGAAGTTCAATCATTTTGTGCGTGTGTATATTATATATAATACCATTGCAAGAACAGTGTAATTTTAATTTAAGAGTTGTGTGTTTTTTATAATTGACATACTGTAGATGGTGTTTTCGAAACTAGAAGAAGTGTTTCAGATATATAGTAGTTCAGGGGTGATCAAAACTAGAAAAAGTGTTTCAGATATATAGTAGTTCAGGGGTGTTTGTAACGGTAATTCTGTAATATATTCTCTGTAACATTCTTGGTATTATAGTGGATTGGGCTAGTGCATTGGGTGCCCCGCAGACGTAGGAGATAATTCTCCGAACTGCGTTAACAAACTTGTGCGTCAATTTACTTCACTACATTATTTTTTGTTGTTACACAGTTTTTTTTACAATGTGTATGTGTCACTCTACGTAGAAAATTGACAGATAACTCTCTAGATTTCTTTAAGTAAAATAAGTGTTAAGAACATTCCGTAACTTTCATGTTGTATCAAAATGGTGTTGACTTAATCTGATCTGTTAGTTTGATTCTTTGGCTTAATTGCTTAACATTGTTGTTGATCGAGTGTGTCTATCTGGGATATCCTTAGCTTGTTTCTGTTATTACATTCTTGCTTTGAAACTGCATAATGGATGGTGGTATTAACCTCTTTAACTGGTGAGCACCTTGATACATTACAGATCCTGCTGCCCAACTAGTTCACACTACCTAAAGATCAAATTAGTTATATTGTTTCCTTTACTAGTTTAGTTATATTGTTTCCTTTACTAGTTTGGTTATATTTCCTTCATATTTAGTTTAGAAGTTTTAGAATATTATTTCTTTATATCTTTGGTTGTAACTCCTATATATATTGGAGAATATTAATTTGTCAAGTTAAGTTGGAAATTGAATAAAATCAAAAGGAAGTTTCTTCCTCCAACTTCTCCTCTCTTATTCATATCCAGCCACCATAGGTAGACCACCTGCTTCCTCTGTTAACCATAGACCTGTGACGCGTAGTCTATCTACTGAAACATATCATTTGGTTCCCGTTGCCGGCGTCATGGGTACTGAATTGAACGTCGAATCCGCCATCAAAGCTTTACAGAAATCTGTCAAAGCCTTGGAATTGCATCACGAAAAAATCGACAATTTGTCTGCTACTGTTGCTTCCTTATCCACCTCCTCTCACGCCCTGGCCGCTGCTCTTGCGAGATTGGAGAAACTGGTCAACCAACTGCTCACCAGCCAAGGTAAACAACCTGTCCAGGAGGAGGACTCCGTTACTGCTCAAATCGAAGGGGTCTCCACTGCAACAGACATGGGGGATCACCAACCCCGTTTTTCTCCGTATCCTAGGGTGGATTTCCCTTTGTTTTCCGGCGAGGAAGATCCTATGGTTTGGCTTCTTCGTTGTGAATCTTCGTTTCGCCATGCAGGCACACTTGACCAGGACCGTGTTCCGCTAGCTGCACACCACATGATTGGTGAGGCACAACTATGGTACCACTCTGAAACTGCAGTTTCTCCGTTTACTTCCTGGGCCTCGTTTAAGGAAGAGTGTTGCTTAAGTTTTGGACCTCCCCGTAGCCTTAATCCGCTGGGCGAATAAGAGTTGCTCTTTCAAACGGGCAGACACATTGATGACTATATCAAGGACTTTCGGGCTCAACTTGCTCGTGCTGGCACAGTGCTCCCTGCCCAGCGTATCGATCTTTTTATTGGTGGTCTAGACGAAGTGCTTCGTATCGATGTCCAACGGACCAAACCAGGTTCTCTTAATGAAGCTATGAATACTGCCCGGGATTTCAATCGTAAATGCCACCTCTTGCGCCTCTTAACAGCCGAACCACCCAACAAATTACCTGTCCAAGCTTCACGCCCTCCAACAGCCCGTTTTTCCCCACCCCCTAAATCGTCTCCAAGCCACACCAACTCCTCTCGCCCTCCGTTTAAGTTTCTATCTCCAGCAGAAAAAGTAGACAGAGATGCCAAAAAGTTATGTTATAATTGTGATGAGCTATTTTTTCCAGGTCATAAATGCCGCCACCTTTTTATGTTGTGGACATTAGAGGATGGTGAAGAACCCCCTACTTGGCTTGCATCCACGGAGATGAACGCACGCGATGGAATCACCTGAATTCAACTTGAACGTTGTCACCTGCTTCAAGCTTGAGGACAAGCTTGATCTCCAGGAGGGGTGTAATGATACATTACAGATCCTGGTGCCCAACTAGTTCACACTACCTAAAGATCAAATTAGTTATATTATTTCCTTTACTAGTTTAGTTATATTGTTTCCTTTACTGGTTTAGTTATATTTCCTTCATATTTAGTTTAGCAGTTTTAGAATATTATTTCCTTATATCTTTGGTTGTAACTCCTATATATATTGGAGAATATTAATTTGTCAATTTAAGTTGGAAATTGAATAAAATCAAAAGGAAGTTTCTTCCTCTAACTTCTCCTCTCTTATTCATATCCAGCCACCATAGGTAGACCACCTGCTTCCTCTGTTAACCATAGACCTGTGACGCGTAGTCTATCTACTGAAAAATATCACACCTACCATGGTTATTATTGGAAGGCAAGGATTCAGGTCCATCATCAAGCACAAGGTGAACATGTTTGGAGTATTGTGGTTAACGGGACAAATTATATCATGATCCAAAGTCTACCTCGCATTGTGGAATATGGTCCAAAAATAATTTTCAGATTCTGTACCTGCAATTAACCGTTTTCGTACCTGTAAACAAATTGAAGTTACATCCTTTTGATTATTCTTCAATATTTAAATGGGAGTAGGAGCTGCTTTGAGAATGAGAGAAATTAAATGGTCTTCTAAGCTTCAAACATAGCATTATTTTGACCTATTCAGCTCTCTTTCCTCATGGGGAGCCAGTAGAGATGATGATGATGACTGCTGCAAATGGAAAGGAGTTGGTTGCTTGTGATAACACAACTACTGCCCATGTTGTTGCTCTTCATTTGGGGGATGGCAGCTTAAGTGGTGAGATCAGCCCTTCCTTGCTTCATTTATAGTTTCTCAATTTCTTTGATCTTAGTTGCAATAACTTTGAAAGAATTCCGAGTTTCATTGGCTCTCTCCACAACTTGGTCTATTTTAATCTTTCTCATAATAAGTTGTTTGGAAATGTTCCTCCTTATCTGGGAAATATTTCCACTTTGAAATATCTTCGCATTGGCAACAACTACATTACTGATGGTAATATTTAAAAGTAGTTGACACCTTGGAATGGATTTCTCATCTTTCTTCTTTGGAGTATCTCAAAATGGATTATGTAGACCTTCATTATATTCTGTTTCAGTCTTTCAGATTTGCTTCAGTCAATTTCAAAGCTTTCTTTGCTAAGAACACTAAGCCTATCTTCCTGCCTTGTTCCAAGTCCTCCATCACTTTTGCACATCAACTAACTCTTCTGGCTTCCTAGAACACTTGTCTTTACACTATGGCAATATAACAACATTTCCCCTACTGAATTTGTGGCTAAACCAAAGCTACTACCTTGAATATATATCTTGACCTACCTCTCCCATAATTCTTTGGTAGGTGACGAGGACAAGGACATAAAATTCTTGAGACATCTCGACAAGTTGAAAATTTTAGATTTATCGTCCAACTCTTTTTCGATCATGCAATGCATATAAACAAAAATGTTTGGAGAGAAAGCGCATTACACTCAACACACAATTATCATTTCTTGCAAGCTTGGACTTGTCAAATAATAACTTATCTAATTGTATTCCACTCAACAAACAATTACAAGGCCGGGTTCACAAAAGCTTTTCGAACTCGAACTTGAGCCAACCTAGGTTCGAGCTCGGCTCGGCTCATTTGCACCCTAGCTCAAACCAATAAGGCTAATAAATAGCTCCGACTATGAGAGTCAAATTTGGAACCCCATAATTATTAAGTCAATTGTTTGGTCAACTTTGCGTATCTGAAAACGTAGAACATGATGTAAAGTCCTAAACCGGTTGAAACCGGAAAAATAACAAAAGAAAAATATGAAGAGACAAAAATGTGCTTACTAAAAATATGAAAAGTCATGAAAATGACTAAAAGTGTCCAAAAAAAATAATAGGCTGGGGATGTTAAATGGCAAAAACGCCAAAGACAATAGACTTTGGTGGAATTAACACGTGTAAATATAATGCTAAATCACAAGATATGAAATGCAAATCGTACATGTAATAACTTAATGTTTGAGCCGTCCTGGGGCGACTTAATGTTTGAGCCGTCCTGGGGCGACTACGTACTATCCATAATAATAAGTTATGGCGGCAGAGAATATTTGAAGACAAATAATATGGCACCAAGCTAAGGATGTATATAGCTAGTGTGAATAACATTTTAAGATACTCATGCAATGCATGTAAAAACAAAGAAATAATGATTGGAGATCGAGAAAACACATTAACAAACCTTAACTCTGTTCTTAGACAGGTACAAAATTCCAAATATGCAAAACAGTAGCTATATATTCAAGTTTAATCGAAAACTTCTATGATATTTTGTGTTATGGTATGATTTGGTATCACCAGTTTTTTTTTTCCTTTTTTTTTTTTGTATTTCGTAAAATTATATAAATTATATAAATTTATCATATAATTTGTTGAACATATGTAATAATTACGAAAGACACTGTAAATACTTTTTGCAGTTTTTTTTTTTAATACCGTATCCTCACAGTTGCAAAATTAATCCAGTTCCATTGAAATTATATACTCCGTATGAATTTATAGTTTTGATGAATAATAGACCAATCTAATATTACATAAATATTAGATATTCTTACAATTTTTACTCCCTCAATCACGATTGGATGATGTAAGATATATTAAATATAATATAATATATCTATAATATATATTAAATATAATATATCTATATATTATATTTATATATATTGAGAAGAGAGAGAGAGGAATAGATAAGTGATTTGATTGATGAATAAAATGCTTGATAACAAAACTATTTATAGTGAAGGATAAACTAGTAAAGCTAGAAAATAGGGAAAATAATACTCCATGCATTGCAACCATGATCCACGTACTGTTGCCTCAGTTTCTCCACATGTATTGCCACATTCCAACTAAACTACTCCAATTGCATGCATGACACACATACTTAGTTTGATAATGCCATTAATCCCATTTATTGCCACCCACACTTGGTTTAATAATTATAATAATAATATTATTATAACATTGTCTCCTTTAAACCAAGTTGGATATATTGGTCATTCCAATTTCCTTCTTCAATTTGAGAAATGTCTCTGTCTTCAACGGTTTCGTAAAGATATCTGCAACTTGACATTCACTTGAACAATACTCAATGTTGATTTGCTTTTCAGCAACCAACTCTCTGATTTTGTGATACTTGATATCAATATGTTTGTTGCGACCATGAAAGACGGGATTTTTGAACAACAAAATTGCTGACTTGTTGTCACAAAAAATAATTGTATGTGCTTCCTGCTCGTGTTGTAGGAACTCCAAAATTCTCCTCAGCCAAACTGCTTGAGTAGCACAGTTTGCTGCTGCAATATATTCTGCTTCTGCGGTTGAAAGTGCTACAATCTGCTGGTTCTTTGAAGACCAAGAAAATATGGCTGAAACAAGATAGAAGGCATATCCTGATGTGCTTTTTCTGGTCTCATCATCTCCAGCCCAATCACTGTCTGTTTTACCCAACAAGCTTCACAGCTTCATTTGTAGAGTAAAAATTTCATCATTACTCGTACCTTTGACATATCTCAAAATTCGCTTTGCTGCAGCCCAATGTGATTCTTTTGGTTCCTCCATGAATCTGCTAAGTATCCCAACTCCAAAAGAAATTTCTAGCCTTGTTGCCACCGGATACCTCAGACTTCCAATTAAACTTTTATAAGCTGTAACATTCACATTCTTACCACACTCATCTTTGGACACCTTTAACTTTTCAGCTAACGGAGTCGAAACTGGTTTGGAGTTTTCCATTTTGAACTTTTTCAAAATATCAGCAGCATACTTCTTTTGTGAAATAAAGATTCCACCATCCATCTGAACAACCTCAAGGCCAAGAAAGTAAGACATAAGGCCCATATCAGTCATTTCAAACCTCTTAATGAGTGCCTCCCTGAATTCTGAGATTAGCTTCAAGTTATTTCCAGTAAAAACCAAATCATCAACATATAGACATATTAGAACAATATCACCAGAATTCGTGCATTTGACATACAAAGTGTGTTCATGAGGACATCTCATAAAATCACTTTCAACAAAATATGAGTCAACGCAACCATACCACGCCCTAGGCGCTTGCTTTAAGCTATATAAGGTTTTTCTCAACCTGTACACTTTATTTTCCTCCCCTTTTTTCAGAAATCCTGCAGGTTGCTCAACATATATTTCTTCTTCAAGAAAACCGTTCAAAAAAGCAGACTTGACATCCATTTGATGCAATTTCCAATCATTTTGAGCAGCAAGAGAAATAACCATTCGAACTATATCAAGTCTACTTACTGGAGCAAAAACCTCAAAATAATCAATACCTGGTTTCTACTTGTAACCTTTTGCTACCAACCGTGCCTTAAAACGGTCAATTTCTCCATCTGACTTGTACTTCGTTCTGTAAACCCACTTCACTCCAATTTGGCTTCTTTCCTGGAGGTAAATCTGTTAACTCCCAGGTACCATTCTTTTCAATGGCATGTATCTCCTCATCCATCGCCTTAAGCCAATGAGTTTCTGTAGCAGCCTCCTCAAAAGATAAAGGATCACAATCTGCAAAGAGGGCAAATTGAACAATCTCTTCATCAGACAGGTCATTATCATGACCCAACACATAATCCTGCAAGTGAGCTGGTAAGTGGCGCTCGCGCTGAGATCGTCGAACTGACGGCTCTGGCTATTGTGTAGGAGGCTGGACATTATCTGGAATCGGTTGCTCTTTAGCAATATTTTCAACAACAGGAATAACAACTGAACTGTCATCTTTAGCTAACCAATCCCAAGCACCATATTCATTAAAAGTGACATCACGACTTATAACAACCTTTTTAGTTTCAGAATTGTATAGTTTATAAGCCTTTAAAGCGTCACTGTAACCAATGAATATGCACTTCTCACCTTTATCATCCAACTTCTTTCTCAATGGATCCGGCACGTGTTTATATGCCAAACACCCAAAAATCTTGAGATATTTGATAGAAGGTTTTTTCCCACTCCAAGCTTCTTCGGGTGTCTTATCACGGACACTTTTAGTTGGGCACTTCTAGTTTCATGTATCTACAATCTTTTTCTTTTCTTGCATGGTTTCTGTTCCTTTTGAGTACTACTAGAACTTAAATGGGAGCAGCATCTGCATAGAGAAGGAGAGACAAGCCCTTTTGAGCTTCAAACACAACATTTCTGACCCATATAACTTTTTTTCCTCATGGACTACCGGTGCAGATGATTGCTGCAAATGGAAAGGAATTCGCTGCGACAATAGAACCGGCCACATCATTGGTCTTGATTTCGGACCTAAAGCCTGGGGCACCGATGGAAAAGTATACTACTGCATAGAGTTACAAGGTGAAATCAACCCTTCCTTGCTTGACTTACCATTTCTCCGTTATTTGGATCTTAGTTGCAATCAATTCGTACGAATTCCAAGGTTCATTGGATCTCTAGGAAAGTTAGTTCATCTTGATCTTTCTCATAATTTTTTTGTTGGAAATGTTCCTCCTCAATTGGGAAATATTTCCACTTTAAAACACCTGGACATTGACAATGACAATGAACAATTAAAAGTAGTTGGCACTTTGGAGTGGATTTCTCATCTTTCTTCTTTGGAGTACCTTGTTTTGCATTCCGTAGACCTTCATTCAGCTTCAGATTGGCTTGTGTCAATTACAAAACTTCCTTTGCTGAGAACACTACGTCTTTCTTACACCTACTCTCCCCATCCTACATCACTTTTGCACCTCAACTCTTCTAGGTTTCTTGAAGACCTCTCTCTGTCCCAAGGAAACCTAACTTGGCCGCTAATAAATCAGTGGTTGAATCAAAGTTACAACATGGTTCAACTACGCCTTAGTAACATTGAGTTACATGGTAAGGTTCCAGATTTTCTTAACAGAATGTACTCCCTAGAATATCTTGGTCTCTCCGGTAATTTTTATCTAGAAGGTGAAAAGACTGAAGACCTTAAATTCTTTAGCAATCTTAGCAACTTGAAAGCACTAGATTTGTCATTCAACTCATTTTCTTTCAACTTTTCAGAACTCAGTTTGGGTTCTGAGAAAGTGATAGAGAATTTGAGGTTTGGTGAAAATGAAATTGTAGGATCATTGGATGATATCAAAAGGTTATCTTCCCTACGAATATTAGATCTGTCCAACAATAAACTTTCCGGTTCACTGCCCGACATGTCAACAATGTTGTCTTTGGAAGCCTTAGTCATTAGAAACAATCAGTTGGTTGGAAATTTAATGGGGAGTAACATCGGCCACCTCCCCAATCTCTGGGCACTAGATATTTCTTCAAATTTGCTAGAAGAAACCATGTATGAAGCTCATTTTTCTAATTTTAGCAAATTGGAGTATCTTTACTTATCTGGTAACAAATTCAAATTGAATTTGAGTACCCAGTGGATTCCCCCATTTCAACTCTCAGTTCTTGGCCTAGGATCTTTCCAGTTGGGTCCGAAATTTCCTACTTGGCTTCAAACACAAGCAAACCTTGTATACCTTGATATCTCAAGTAATGGAATTTCATATTTCATTCCTCAATGGCTTCCCAACCTTACGGACTTATGGAGTTTGAATATGTCTCACAACATGCTTCGGGGTATTCTACCTGACTTGGCCTCAACACTTTTTGTTGTAGACTTAAGTAGCAACTGGCTTGAGGGTCCTGTACCAAGGAATTATTCCGGAACAAAATTTCTAAGTCTCTCCAGAAATAAGTTCTCTGGAACCATTTCCTTTCTATGTACAGATGAATTCAACAGATGTATGCATCTTGACCTTTCAAGTAACCACTTTTCAGGAAAGATTTCTAAATGTTTGGGGAAATATGCTAGGGATTCCCTAAGGTTTGTGAACCTAGCAAATAATAAATTCTCTGGAGAAATCCCGTCATCGATAGGCTATTTGAATATGATTGCCTCGCTACATTTAAGAAACAACACTTTAATTGGAGAGTTGCCCTTGTCTTTGAAAAATTGCAGTGATTTGAAAGTTTTGGATATTGGAGAGAATCAATTAAGTGGGGGTATTCCTGAATGGATTGGGGAAAGTTTAACAAAGTTGAAGGTTTTTTATTTGCACTCAAATGAGCTAAAAGGATCCATCCCAAAGAGTATTTTCTTACTGCAATCCATTCGAATCTTAGATCTATCTTTGAACAACTTATCTGGATCCATCCCAACTTGCTTCAGTACTTACAGTACTGCAATGTCTAAATCATATGATGAATGGTTTCAACACCAATCACGATATGGATTTAGTATCCTTAAAAATGGGCTACTTTCTTTCCCCCATACTTTCTATGATTACGAATTGGTAATGTGTGTTGGCTAAGCTAACATTCAGAACGCGAAGAAGAAGAGAGCGTTTTATTCCATGTGAGAATGAAAAGAATTAACTGTTTCAATACAGAGAAGCTGGTAGAAGAGGGATTATATACACGGTTATGGTGTAACCGTTCCTAACAGACTTGGCAAGGTGATATTACACAAAAGCCCTTCGGCAGTTTTACATTATCAACGCTTTCTCATAATACCCCCCCCCCCCCCCCGTAAACTGGAGTGTGAAGGTCCTGAACACCCAGTTTAGACACGAATGTTTGAAAGGATGAAATAGGGAGGGCTTTAGTGAAGCCGTCTGCAACTTGAGCAGAGGAGGAAACAGATAGAAGCTTGATGACGCCTTGGTTAAGCTTCTCTCGCACAATGTGGCAATCAATGTCCAAGTGTTTGGTGCGCTCGTGGAACACGTGGTTCTCTCCGATGGCAATTTCCGACTTGTTGTCGCAAAATAGAGCAGCTGGCTTATGTAGGCGTATTCGCAGGTCACGCAGCAGCGTCGTAATCCACTGAATTTCACAGACGGTGGCTGCGAGTGCACGATATTCCGCCTCCGATGATGAACGGGAGACGGTGGCTTGCTTCTTCGACCTCCACGATATTAAGGCTGAACCAAGGAAAATACAGAATCCGGTTATTGACCGGCGAGTGTCTGAGCAAGAACCCCAATCGGAGTCTGAGAAGACATTGAGATGCATGTCGTTTAGTTTAGGATAGAACAGGCCCTGGCCAGGAGCCTTCTTGATATACGGGAGAACTCTATGTGCAGCTGCCAAATGTTCAGTCGTTGGTGCATCAACGTACTGGCTGAGCTGTTGGACGGCAAAAGTTATGTCCGGTCTAGTCGCAGTGAGGTAGAGTAAGCGGCCAACAAGCCGCCTGAAACCAGATGCATCACTGAGAATGGTACCACCGTCTTTAGTGAGTCTAACACCAGGCACCATGGGAGTGTGAACAGGTTTACAGTCAGTGAAACCTGCTTCGTCGAGAATCTCAAGGGCATATCGCCTTTGGCATAAATTTAATCCAGATGCCTCCATTCGAGCTTCAATTCCCAAGAAATACCCCAAGGATCCAAGGTCCTTAATATTGAATGTTGTATGCAGGAAGGCTTTCAATTCCCCTATCAACTACAAACTGGAACTTGTGACAAGTATGTCATCAACATATATAAGAACGGCCATGAAATCACTGTCTTCACCCTTTGTAAATAGAGACGGGTCAGAAACAGATTGAGTGAAGCCTCTTCGGATCAAAGCGCTGCTGAACTTGGCATTCTACTGCCGGTTGGCTTGCTTCAAGCCGTATAGGGATCGAAGTAACCTGCACACTTGCCCCGGTTTGTCGCTTTGAAACCCTGGTGGTAAGACCATGTAGACCTCCTCGTCTAAATCTCCATGGAGGAATGCATTATTGATGTCTAATTGGTGGATGTGCCAATTCCGAGAAGTTGCCATAGCTAGGAAAGTTCGAATTGTGGTGATCCTAGCAACCGGGGAGAAAGTTTCAATATAGTCTACCCCTAGTTGCTGAGTGTAGCCCTTGGCTACGAGTCGAGCTTTATGGCGTTCGACTGATCCATCAGCTCTAAGCTTCACCTTGTAGACCCACTTGCATCCTATAGGGTGCTTCCCGGGAGGTAGATCAACAACAGTCCAGGTGTTGTTCTGTTGTAATGCTTTGATCTCTGAATCCATTGCCTCTTGCCAACACTTATGAAGTATGGCTTGCTTGTAAGTACGTGGCTCATCAATTGAAGTAACTGCCAAAGCAAATTTTTGGTGTGGCAATGGAAGATGATTGTATGATATGACCTTAGAGAGAGTGTGAGGGGATGACCTTTTTACCATAGCAGAGTCACAGTAATAATCCATAAGCTTTGTTGGGGCATGGCGACGGCGATCTGATCTTCTTGGTTGTATAACAACCTCTTGGCCAGTGTGGTTGTCTTCTGGGTCATAGGATATGCCAGGGTCCGGTGGTTCAATAGGAGTATTGGAAGCAGCAGGTTCATGTGATGCATCGTAATCTGTTGAGGCATGATAATCTTCAATACCTGCTGGTCCATAGAGCTTGCTGGACCATGAGTATGTTGACTCTGATCAGAGGACCCCAAATCAAGATTTAAAGAGGCTGGCAGGTTGGGCAGTGATGGTTCTTTTGAAGGCTGCTGTTCTGAGTTATCTCTGTCTGACATGGGAAAAGAGGATTCATAGAAGACCACATCCCTTGACACAAGAATAGAACCATTAGTCAGATTATATAGCAAATAACCTTTGATTCCAGCTGGAATGCCCAGAAATATACACTTCTGTCCTCTTGCTGCCATTTTATGCCTATTTGTGTTGAGGGTGGCAGCATAACATAGACAACCAAACAACCTAATGTTGCTGATATCCGGATCACTCCCATACAACCTCTTGTAAGGACTTGAAAGCTCAATGACAGGTGATGGAATCCTGTTTATAATGAAGACTGCATGCATAATACAATGTCCCCAAAAATTTAAGGGTAGATTGGCTTGAAACTATAAAGATCTAGCAACATTGAGGATGTGTTGATGTTTGCGTTCGACAACGGCATTTTGTTGCGGTGTATGCACACAAGATCGTTGATGAATGATCCCCTTTTCTAAGAAAAAACTGTCCATTTTAAATTCTGCCCCATTGTCAGTACGGATTGTTTTGTTCAAGGTGCCAAATTGAGTGAGGGCATAGGCATGAAAATTTTTGATGAGCTGTCTTGTCTCAGATTTACGCTTCATTAAGTGGATCCAAGTAAATCTAGAATAGTCATCAACTATTGTCAAGAAGTAATAATCTCCATTTAAAGAGCAAATGGGAAAGGGTCCCCAAATATCAATATGAATCAAATCAAAGCATGCTTTTGAAGTAGAAACACTTATTGGGAAGGGGGAATGTTTATGCTTAGCTAGGTGACATACATCACATGCAACATTCTTATTTCTAGAAATATCTATATCACATAAAAGATGGAGCTTATTCATTGGAAGGTGCCCCAGTCTCTTATGCCAAATTTCTAGACTGATGCACTGCATAACATAGTTTTTGGTTCCCTTGGATGGTTGCATCAAATATAGGCCTCTTTCCTCTTTAGCTAATCCAACTATCTTCCCAAGATTCCCCTGAATCAAACACTGTTTGGACATAAAAGTCAGTTTATAAGCAGCATCACTAATCAACTTGCTCACAGAAATGATGTTGAACTTGAATAGGGGGATGTATAAGGCTTCTTTCAACCATAGAGTGTCACTAAACCTCACATCTTCTATGTGTTTGACTGAAACACACTGTCCAGTAGGGAGATTAACTTCAACTCCAATAGCCTCATGGCAGTTATCAAGAAGATCAAGAGAGGAGACAATATGGTTTGTAGCTCCTGAGTCAAGAATCCATGTGGAATTATTTAAAGAGAGAGAGTTAACCAGATACCTGCTTTCAGATGTGTGTGAATCATCAAATCGAGGAGACAATGTGATAGCAGCAGATAGATTTGAGCCGGATGATGCAGCTGGTTGACTCATTTGATTATGCAAATAGGAGAGCATCTTCTGCAGTTGCTCATGGGAGAAACCAAGATCTCCAGCAGTGGTCATGGCAGTTGTAGCTTGTTGTTGCTTAGCTTTGGACTTGTAACCCGGCACCCAACCGGGAGGGTAACCGTGCTTCTTATAGCACTTGTCGATTGTGTGTCCAGTCATTCCGCAATAGGTACACTTTGCTTTCACCACATTGTTTCTTCTGCCATTAAAGGAGCCAGGAATGGCTGCTACTGTCTCATCATTCATGGAGCTTTGTACAGCATTGGCTTGAACAACATCTGCCCCTGCTAGACTCAAATTAGTTAAGGCAATTTGCCTTTCCAATTTTTCTGCCATGACAAAAATCTTATAGACCTCTGGTAAGGGATCTAGGACAAGCACACTAGTTCTTAGGCTATTGTAATCATCGTTGAGCCCCTGTAGAAATCGAATAACTTGATCAGTCTCTCTTTCCTTCCTGATAATTTCAGCAAGGTCAGAGCTACACCTGGGATCACACTTGCAAAGAGGAATCGGTCGCAAAGTGTTCATTTCCTCCCACAAGGTTCTGCACCTAGTGTAATACTCGCTGACGGACAGAGATCCTTGTTTTAGACCATAGATTTCAGTCTGCAAGCTCGGAATCTTCTGTGCGTCCTGTTGCGAGAACCTCCGTCTTAGGTCCTCCCAGATGCTCTTCGCGTTGTCAAGATGCAACACGCTTTGTGCTATGGAGGGATGCACTGACTTAAAAATCCAAGAGCAGACCATTAGGTTGCATCTTCTCCAAGCGGCGTAGAGGTTGTGTGCCTTGCCCGGAGGTGGAGTGCTCCCATCGACGATCGTCCACTTGTTTTTGACTTCCAAGGCGATCTTCATAGACACGCTCCAACTGCCGTAGTTCGCACTTCCAGTCAACGCCGGACTGACGAGAACCACAGATGTGCTATCACTAGAACTGATGAACAGAGGATTCTCCAGTTCGTAGATGTAGTTCCTCTCGGATCGAAAGGGACTCTCACACGGAATCGATCCTGGAGCAGTTTGGCCTGGTGTTTGCGCGATCGGAGAGGCCGCATTCGTTCCTTGGCTAGTTTCACCGGCACCGGTGACGGCGGTGGCGTAAGTGGTACGCCACTGCTCTGATACCATGTTGGCTAAGCTAACATTCAGAACGCGAAGAAGAAGAGAGCGTTTTATTCCATGTGAGAATGAAAAGAGTTAACTGTTTCAATACAGAGAAGCTGGTAGAAGAGGGATTATATACACGGTTATGGTGTAACCGTTCCTAACAGACTTGGCAAGGTGATATTACACAAAAGCCCTTCGGCAGTTTTACATTATCAACGCTTTCTCCCAATAATGTGGAAGGGAAAAGAGGTCGAGTATGATAAAAATCTCAAATTTTTGACAATCATTGATTTGTCTTGTAATAGATTGGTTGGAAAAATTCCAGTAGATTTAACAGATCTGCATGGGCTAGTTTCACTAAACCTATCAAGAAACAATCTGACTGGATCCATTCCATACAAGATTGGTCAGATGAAGTTGCTTGAGAATCTCGACTTATCAAACAATCAAATTTACGGGCCAATACCAATGAGCATGGTTAATTTATCATTTCTCGCCTACTTGGACTTGTCAAACAATAACTTGTCCGGTTGCATTCCACATGGCACTCAGTTACAGAGCTTCAATAATGAGGCTTATAAAGGGAACCCAGAGCTACGTGGACCTCCGCTTTTGACCAAATGTCAAAGCACTGAACAAGGAAATGTTCCAAGGTCACAAGGAATAGTTGAAACTGAAGAAGATGAAAACCGGATTTTGGACTTTGGTTTCTTTATCAGTATGGGGATTGGATTCATTCTTGGATTTTGGGGAGTGTGTGGAACATTAATACTTAAAAGTTCTTGGAGACATTGCGTTTTTCAATGTTTGTAAGACAAAAAAGACAAACTCTATCTTGTCTTTAATTTGTTGTCTATTGGAAACAAATTGAAGAGGATCTTGGGAGCCAAACTCAAGTAATTAAAGGTAATTAAAATTTCAAATTTAATATTTCCCGTCTATTCCTATTTCTTCTCATCCGTCCTCTTTATTGCTTTATCTTGAATTAGTTTAGCATCTTCTAACCTAGGGTTTCATCCTCGTTCCTAATCATCTGCCTAGGTTCTTATGGCCAACGTAGCGCAGCGATGTTCCAAACAACAGGGGTCGAATTCTGGTGTGGAAATTTGAGGTATATATTTACTATGTGTTTCCTTTTCGTTGTCGCTGAACTATTCGACCATTGTTTTTTCATGGTTGTATTTAGGCCCTGTTTGGTAAATGATTATTAGCTGATAGTTGTTAGCGGTTAGCTGATTGAGTGAATTAGAAGGTATAAGTGTATAACTAGTTGATAACATTAGCTGATTGTAGAGAGTTGTTTGGTAAATTAGTTGTTAGCTGATGATAATTGTTTGATATAATTTCTTTTTTCAAAAATCTAATTGAAAAAGTTGCTTTGAGTAACTTTTTGAATTTTAGCATTTTGGAGTTATAAAAAGCTAATTAACCAAACACTTATATTGATTTTTTAACCAAGTCAAAGAGCTAATAGTGGTCAAATAAGTCAAAATTGACCTATAGGCTAACTATTTTACCAAACAGGGCCTAAGTATTTTTCAGTGGGCATTTTGTTTTTGGTGTTGAGTATTTGGTGGCAAAACACAGAACTCGTTTGGTGGTTCTTGGTGGCATGGCGAGGACGGGGTGTGGGCGTTGGGTTTGGTGGCGGACTTGGAATGTACACCTTGTCGGTGTACTCTGTATGGCAGTGGGTGGTGTGACAGTTGAGGTTCTGGGTTATTCTTTGCCTTTTCGTTCTATTTTTTCGGCCGTTTTCCAGGTTTTTGGTATGCCAGTGATTTCTTTGGTTTGGTTAGTATGAATTGGTGGTTTCTATGGTTTTGGGTTGTAGGAAATACTTGGTCACGCATGTATGGACAATGAGTGTCCATTTTTTTTTCCAATACTAGGTTTATTTTTTTGTCGGAATGCATGTGGTGTCGTTATCTGTGCTTTTAAGTGTGGGTGGGATCCACCATTGTCGCTGGAGTTGTATGTTTCTAGGTGTGGTCTTGGAGGGAGGGGGTGTGCATTTGTTTTCTACACTATGTGCAGTCATAAGGGTGTCGACGTTAGTGTGGTTATTGGGTGGTAAGGACCACCTCACCGCTAGCGTTGACAATTATACATTATGGATTCATGTGGGAGATGGTTTAGGATGTGTGGTCCAGGGTGTTGGGTGGGCGTGACTTGCCTGTTTTTTGCATGGTTGGTACAGTACTATAATGTCATTGAGTTTCTGTAGTAATTTAATTATGTTAGAATGCATGTCTTGTGGGTATTTGGGCTTAAAAGGGTTATTTGCGAAGCACCCTTGGCCTTGGGAGCTAAATGGGGTTTGTTGGGGTGCCAATTTCTTCTTGTCCCTAGCGTGGGTTCTGTGCTCATTGTATTTGTGAGTTATAGGTATTGTGTATTAATTGTGAATGTCTTTGGGTAGGTTGGTGGGAGAGTATTGCTTTGGTGTGTGTTTCTGGGGTGAAGGGGTAGTGATGGGTATTGTTATTGAATTTGTGCAACTATGAGCTAAGCATTGTGCATTCCCTCAATGTATGGGTAACATGTGGTATCATATTCATATGTGCAGGTAAGAAGTCTTGTATTTCTTAGAGCTGGGGTCAGACCCAATGCAGCACAGGGAATGATGACTTCATGACCTTTAGTCCTCTATGTTGGAGTTCTTGCGACGCTTACATTCCGACCCCCATTGGCTAGCTCTGTATTACGAGCTCGCTGAGGAAGAAGTTGCAAGGTATCTAAGCATGACCCACGATAAAAAGATAAGAAGTTGGTTGTGGCGATCAAAAACCTCAATGCACGATAGAGGGAGGTTGTTATAGAGATAGGGTTCGGGTAGCTCTTTCATCTTCAGGTTATGGACAAACCACAACATGCGACATTGATTACTCTCTAACTTTGATCCTGATAGCATGTGTTTGAGGTTGATCCTGATAGCATGTGTTTGAGGTTGGAGAATGGGTCATGCTGCCGATCTTGGAGGAAGATGTCTAGGCTACTCTTGGTCTGCTACGGGGAGACACTGAGATCACGAAGCGTGGGAAGCATGATGTGAGCGTCACGTTGTTGGCATGGAAGGAGTTGTTTGGGAAGTCTGGCAACAAGATCACACCTGCAACGATCTGTCACGAGTTGGTCAGTTATTTAGATGGGGACGTGTGGTTCAAACGCCACTTTGTTGTCTTTGTTTTCAATACCATTATTTTTGGCATGCAAAACGGCTATGCGAACCAACTCATTTTCCAACACCTTGAAGATGTTGACAAGATTAAAGAGCTCAATTGTTGCAAGTACTTGTTGGACTGTTTGGTTGAAACTTAGGGTGAATGGGCACATAACACCAACAGTTCACAAGCCCCTTTCTTTTCTTAATGGTAATCCACTTAACTCTTTATCATACTTACTAAGTGGTTGTGGCATATGAATTTTTCGAGTGTGTGCAGGTGCTTTATGTTGATTGTGTTGCAACAAGGAGTAGGTTTTTTCCACGGTTGGTGCCTTCCATTTATAGTTGGACTACCAAATTGATGAGGGCTCATGAGTTTTCAAAGATCAGGAGTGCTAGCATAGCTTTGGGAAAGGTCTAATTGAACCTCAAGTTGGGGATGGTGTTGATGGTGCAGGGAATGTTCCAGTGCAGCAGGTGGGAGATGGAGCACCTCCCCACTTTTCAGTTCAAGACGGAGCGGGTGGTGATTGTGGTGGGACATCTCGAGGTGCTGTGTCGACAGTGCAAGAAACGACGAAGGTATTATTTTTGTACACTTGCACATTTATGGTGCTCTCTTTTACTTGCCAGTGCACACATATGTATTTGTTGTATTGCACTCATATGCCACTGTTTTGTCTTGCACTTATTTCTCATTTTTATGCATAGTTTCTTATAGGACGCACAAATTGTTTTCCTAAAATGCACACATTGGTTTTTTTTTAGCTAAAACCAAAAGAAGCAAAATAATTTTTGTGTCTCATAGCTCGATGATCATTGAACATGTTAGTGGTGCTCGCAATATCTTTGCCGATTCTTTTACTAGAGAAATCAAGCCATAAATTCAACGCTAACCTTGTTCACCAACTAATTGTGAAGTTGTTTTGGGATACTAATCAATGCATACTTGTGGAATGCATTGGGATGTAACAACCAAATATATTTTTGTGTGAGTTAACGTCGTCAACCATTTAACTTTTGCTAATGCATAATTCATTTTGTTGTGTTTGTTGTTTTCTCATTGTTTTACTTTTTTAATTGCAAAGTTCGTAGATATCAGTCCAATGCCTCATATGCACACATTGCGTACAATAGATGCACATGTATATTGTTGTTAGCATGCGCACACTTAGCACAAAAAATGCACAAAACTCACAAAACAAGTACACATATTTGCGTCAACATACTTGGTTTTCTCCTTGTAATCATTTCCTCTTGCTCAGGATGTAGTAGTTGAGATGGAGGATAAGGGCGCACAAGCAGACAGCTGCACAGTGAGGGAATACTAGGGCGAATAGAGACACCATAGCATGGGGCATTGGTTACTCTCTAATTTGATCCTGATAGCATGTGTTTGAGGTTGGAGAATGGGTCGTGATGCCGATCTTAGAGGAAGATGTCTTGGCAACTCTTGGTCTGCTACGGGGAGACACTGAGATCACAAAGCGTGGGAAGCATGATGTGAGCATCACATTGTTGGGATGAAAGGGGTTGTTTGGGAAGCCTGGCAACAATATCACACCTGCAACGACTTGTCACGAGTTGGTCAGTTATTTAGATGGGGACGTGTGGTTCAAACGCCACTTTGTTGTCCTTGCTTTCAGTACCATCATTTTCGCATGCAAAATGGCTATGCGAACCAGCTCATTTTCCAACACCTTGAAGATGTTGACAAAATTAAAGAGCTCAATTGGTGCAAGTACTTGTTGGACTGTTTGGTTGAAACTTAGGGTGAATGGGCATGGAAAGAACACCAACAGTTCACAAACCCTCTTCTTTTCTTAATGGTAATCCACTTTACTCTTTCTCATAATTACTAAGTTGTTGTGGCATCTGAATTTTTTCGAGTGTGTGTATAGGTGCTTTATGTTGACTACGTTGCAGCAAGGAGTAGGTTTGTTTCACGGTTGGTGACTTCCATTTGTTGTTGGACTACCAAATTGTTGAGGGCTCATGAGTTTTCAGAGATCAGGAGTGCTAGCATTGCTTTGGAAAATGTCTAATTGAACCCCGAGTAGGGGGGTGGTGTTGATGGTTCAGGGGATGTGCCAGTGTAACAGGTGGGAGATGGAGCACCTCCACATTTTTTGGTTCAAGACGGAGCGGGTGGTGATCGTGGTGGGACATCTCAAGGTGCTGCGCTGACAATGCAAGACACGACGAAGGTATTGTTTTTTACACTTGCACATTTATGGTGCTCTCTTTTACTTGCTAGTGCACACATATGTAGTTGTTCTATTGCACTCATATGCCACTGTTTTGTCTTGCACCTATTTCTCATTTTTGTGCATAATTTCTTATAGGATGCACATATTGTTTTCTTGAAATGCACACATTGCATTCTGAATTGCACATATCTCTCTTTTGTGTGCATGGATTCTTGTATAATAATGCATAGTTTTTTCAGCTAAAACCAAAAGAAGCAAAATAATTGTTGTGTCTCATAGCTTGATGATCCTTGAACATGTTAGTGGTGCTCGGAATATCATTGCAGCGATTCTTTTACTAGAGAAATCAAGCTAGAAATTCAACGCTAACCTTGTTCACCAACTAACTGCGAAGTTGCTTTGGGGATGCGAATCAATGCATATTTGTGGAATGCGTTGGGATGTAACAAACAAATATATTTGTGTGTGAGTTAACGTCGTCAAACATTTAACTTTTGCTAATGCATAATTCATTTTGTTGTGTCTATTGTTTTCACATTGTTTTACTTTGTTATTTGCAAAGTTCATAGATATCAACCCAATGCCTCGATGCACACATTGCGTACAATAGATGCACATGTATATTGTCGTTAGCATGCGCACACTTAGCACCACAAATGCACAAAACTCACAGAATAAGTGCACATATTTGCGTCAACATACTTGGTTTTCTCCTTATAATCATTTCCTCTTGCTCAGGAGGTAGTAGTTGAGATGTGGGATAAGGGCGCACAAACAGATAGCTCCACAGCGAGGGAATACTAGGCGAGTAGATAGAGTGCACAATGCGCACGGCTACTAAGCCTTTGGATTTGGACGACGTTTCCCATACACCTCATATAGGTATACTTCGATTGCTGTATTGTGTAGTTATCCTTATACCAATATATGTAATTTTGCATTTTCTCATCTTAGATAATTCGATAGAACTAGATGACTGAAACAGATTACTGATTGATCCAGTTAGGTTAATCAGTAAGTATGTAATGAGGAAGAACGATAATCACACACAAAAATTAAGGCACAGAGTATTTTTTACCCAGTTCGATACAATGTGTATCTACGTCTGGGGGACGATCACATAGGCGTCCAATCCACTAACTCATAATCCAATGTACAAAGGTAGATATACAATAATCTTATCCAAGTGCCCCACACAAGGTCCAAACCCAGTCTACAATGGTTTAGTGGATTGTTGAAGATGGAGAGCCATGCATACAGAAGTCCAATGAAATCCCTTTCACTTGGAGAGCCAACTCTGATGCAGTCCACTTCAATGACGCTCAATAAAGTTGTTACCACAACAGTGTGATCTTTTCGTCCTTTCGTTTAAGTAGCAGTAGTTCTTCTCAAGTTCATCATCTTAATCACCTTGAACATACTGTTTTGAGAAGAAGCATGTCAATCAAAGATCTATTCTCACATAGCCGGTATGGAGTGTTTCTTTGTATCTTCGTCGTCACCCTAGTTCTCTCCAAGAACTGGTTCTTATAGATCCTTCAATAAACACTCTCCATAGATGTCTTTGATTGTAGAAGGTAGGACTGTAAAAGTGGAAAGTAATCTTAGCAGATTAAGTCCATTACCTTCTTTGAAGATACGCTGATCTTCTTTCCATACTGGTCTGATCTTCTGTGGAGTACCGCGTGAGCCTCTTAAGGAAACAGCTTTCCTAAATCAGATCTTCAGTGTCAGTCCTTCTGTTGTTGTCTCTGATTGATCAGTCATCTGTAAAATCACCCAGACAAAAACCTAAACCTATCTTAGAAAGCCATAATAATATTGCCAATTATAGTGTGGGGTTTTTTGAACATAAACACTAACAAACTCCCCCTTTGGCTATTATTTGGCAAAACAACTTAACTAAATCAATTGAAAAAAAAAAAACAAACTAAGATAGGATATGAGCAAAAACAGCCCATGATCAATTCTGATTAAAAACATCCAAAAATACAAACTAAATAAACCGCAGTCTTAGATCAATAGGAGACAACAACCGGACACATCGGTCAGAAAGAGCTTCGAGCAAACCAAAAAACAAACATTCCAATCATCACATCGCCCAGCCAGGGCCAGAAGGTACTCAAACAACCATCACAGACACACTCCCCCTGAGTTCATTACTCCCCCTTTTTGCCAAAAGTAGCCAAAGATCAAGCATTGGAGGGAGAGTCACTGTCTGTCTTCTCAGGATCCACAGCAGCAGCAGTATCAGTCAGACTCATGCGGAGCAGAACAGTGGCTAGCTCAGTGCGTGCTCCGGTAAGTTGTTTAGCAATGATACCGTGCACCGTTTCAAGATCTGCAACACGCGCCTTCAACTGTTCAGACAGCTTCACATCTTTGTCATGCAGGGACTCATCATCTACAGCCTCAGGTTTAGAATTTGATGGAGCAGTGACAGGGACGACATCCTTGATATGATCTCCAGATAGCAGCCGTTTGTCGACAGTATAAAGCAGCGTCGGGCTGATGACTTCACTGGTCATTGGTTTAAGTCCCCGTTGTCGAAGAATTTCCTGTCTATGTGTAGCTTCTCTTTGGGCAGCCTCAAGGCACAGAGCTTGGGACACTTCTCGTCGTCGGGCAGCTTCGTCGGATTCTAGGGCACGCTGAGCAAAATATTGCAAAAATGCCCCGGCCCGATTACCATCATCCGGTTCTGGAATAGATACTAGTGAGACCTCATCATTTGCTTCAGCAACCATCACCAGGAGTTCAGTGACGTCGTCGGCGGACCAGTCAGCGTAAAACTCCGGGTAGTTAGACATGACCGTCACAAGAATCTCATCCCGCAACAGAGGATCAAGCTTAAGCTTCTTCTTCATAGCCAACTGCAGAAGAGTCTGAATATGCTTCAGGGCGTTATCCGGTGAATGTACCTTCCTTCCGAGTTTGATGATAATATTCCTCACAGGATCCACCATGGAAGATTATTCGTCTGGAAAGAACTAACTTTTGGAGACCAATATAAGGGAGAGAGAAAGAGGAGATGAGAGTATGAACAATTTCTCTCTTCTTGGCCCGGTAACACAGAGCTTAAGAATAATGAGCCCTAGATAAATTGTCTTGTCAAATAGCATGCATAAGAGATTGATTGATGCAACGGTAAAGCTCCTTTTTAGGAAGGAAACAAATCCCAAGGAAAATTTGAATTTTAAAGAAGCCAATAAGATCGTTTAAGATATCTTCGGAGATGAATAAGCATAAATAGACTTCTTAACTTAACCATCGAGAGGACTACAAGGAAAGTCAACGACATATCACTGACCCGTAGTAAACCAATTCCTCTCTGATGGACCAACTGCTTTAGTCAGTCAATTCTGCAAATTCCCAGAGCTGATCTGAGAATTTCGAAACGATTTGCATCTAGTGGCTTAGTCAGAATGTCCGCCAGTTGTTTGTCAGTCTGAATATATTCCAGCTCAATTTCCTTGGATTCAACCAGATCTCTGATGTAGTGATGCCTGATGTCAATATGCTTCGTTCTGGAATGTTGAACAGGATTCTTGGAGATGTTAATAGCACTGACATTGTCACAGAAGAGTGTCATTGTTCCCTGGGTAAGACCATAGTTTAGAAACATCTGTTTCATCCACACCAACTGAGTACAACAACCACTTGCTGCTATGTATTTTGCCTCTGCAGTGCTTAGAGATATTGAATTCTGTTTCTTGCTGAGCCTTGACACTAGATTTTTACCAACAAAGAAACAACCCCCAGAAGTACTTTTTCGATCATCAATATTTCCTGCCCAGTCAGCATCACAGTATGCTACCAGATTCAGTTCACTGTCTTTAGAGTACCAGAGACCATACTGTATAGTTCCTTTAACATATTTTAGAATACGCTTTGCAGCTATCAGAAGAGATTCCTTTGGATCAGATTGATACCTTGCACAAATTCCAACACTGAACATTATATCTGGTCGACTGGCTGTTAGATACAGCAGATTGCCTATCAGACTGCGATAGACTGTGTTATCCACTGATGCACCAGATTCATCTTTTGATACTTTTGTAGAGGTGGAGATGGGTGTTCTGGAAGATTTGCATGATTCCAGATCAAATTTTTTGACAAGATTCTTAGCATACTTTTCTTGAGAGATAAAGTATCCTTCCGAACTTTGCTTGACCTGCAGACCTAGAAAGTAAGTCAGTTGACCAACCATGGACATTTCAAACTCCTCTTCCATCACCTTTACTAGTTCATCTGTATATTTTTGCAAGGTTGAACCAAACACAATGTCATCCACATATATTTTGGCTATGGTTACATGACTTCCAGTGGTTTTTACAAACAGAGTTTTATCAACACTTCCCCGCTTGTATCCATGTTGAAGCAGATACTGTGTCAGACGTTCATACCATGCCCGTGGGGCTTGTTTAAGACCATAGAGAGCTTTTCGAAGTTCATAAACATATGTGGGATGTTCTGGATCTTCGAATCCTTTGGGTTGAGCCACATATATGTCTTCGTGGAGATATCCATTTAGAAAGGCTGTCTTGACATCCATCTGAAATAAAGTGAACCCTAGAATGCATGCGACAGCCAGCAATATCCTAATTGACTCGAGTCTTGCTACAGGAGCAAAAGTCTCGCCATAGTCAATTCCTTCAATCTGAGTATAACCCTGAGCCACTAATCGAGCTTTGTTTCTGGCGATATTTCCAGCTTCATCAGTTTTATTTTTGAAGATCCACTTCGTTCCAATAACATTGACACCGTTAGGTTTTGGGACTAGATTCCAAACATGATTCCGCTCAAACTGATGTAGCTCCTCCTGCATTGCCTTGATCCACAGATCATCCTGTAAGGCTTCTTTAACATTTTTGGGTTCAATTTTTGAGGTATAATAGGCAGATCCAGACACCTCTGTCAGATTATTTCTTATTCTGCTCCTGGTCTTCATCCCATCTGATGGATCTCCAATAATGTTATCTGTTGGATGATTCTTCTGAGTCCGGGTAGGTTTATCTTGACTAACATCAATTTTGGGATCTGTCTCCTGTTCTGAGCTTTCTTCATCTTCATCTGACTCTTCTTGTGGCTTAGACTGACTGTTGACATTATTTTCATCTGAATCTTTTGGAGAAGACTCTATTGCTATTGAGTCAGCTGATTCTTCTGGATTATCATCAATAACCATATTTACTGACTCCATGACAGACTGATTCTTCTTGTTGTAGACTCTGTAGGCTCGACTGTTCGGAGAGTAACCAAGAAAAATACTTTCATCGCTTTTGGGTTCGAACTTTCCTCTTTGTTCTCTGTCAGCTAATACATAACACTTTGTGCCAAACACATGAAAGTATTTCAGATTTGGTTTCTTTCCATTCCAGATCTCATATGGTGTTTTGTTGGTTCCTGGTCTCAGATAGACTCTATTTATGGTATGACACGCTGTGTGAACTGCTTCTGCCCAGAATCGTTGTGGTAGATGTGAGGCATGCAGCATCACCCTAGCCATTTCCTGTAAGGTTCGATTCTTTCTTTCCACTACTCCATTCTGTTGAGCTGTTCTAGGGGCTGAGAACTCATGTGATATACCATGCTCGGAGCAGAAGTCTGAATATAGCGAGTTTTCAAATTCCTTTCCATGATCACTCCTTAATCTCTGAACTTTTATGATGGACTCATTCTTTTCTTTCTAAACCCTAATGCACAGAGTCTTGAACACCTTGAAAGCTTCAGTCTTTTCTCTCAGGAAGTACACCCAGCTGTATCGAGAGAAGTCATCTACACACACAAATATATACTTCTTTCCTCCAATGCTCTCTGTCTGTGTTGGTCCCATGAGGTCTATATGGACAAGATCTAGACACTTCTCAGTGGTGATACCTCTTACTGCTTTGTGTGCAGTTCTGATCTGTTTTCCAATAGCACATGCACCACAGATTTTTTCTGGACCAATTTTGATCTTAGGTACTCCTTTTACAGCTTCCAGTTTTATCAATTTATCCATATCTCTGAAATTTATGTGACCCAGTCGTCTATGCCAGAGTTTTGATTCATCAGATTTGGACAGATGACAGGCAACTTCATTAGTCAAAACGTAACAGTTGTCTGAGGACCGTGTTCCTTCCATGACCAGACGTTTCCCTTTATCACTGACTCTACAGCAGTTACGGTCCAGTTTTGATCACATAACTGACTGATGCTGATCAAATTTGCTTTCAGCCCACTGACAAGTAGGACTTCTTTCAACTGGGGTAAACCAGGGACATTTAGGGTACATTTTCCAACAATCTTACCCTTTTGTCCATCTCCATATGTTACAGCTCCACTGCTAGGTTGAACAGCCATCAGACATTTGATGTTCCCTGTCATGTGCCTTGAGCACCCACTGTCGAAGTACCACCTAGTATCAGTTGTTGAAGCAGTCAAAACAATGGTGGGGTAGCAAATGACTTTTGTCTTCCTTACCCAGACCTGTCTGGTGAAAGGTGTTATATTTTTGTTTTGAAAATTTTCCTTCCTTTGATCTCTGTAGAAGAAGTAACACTCAGGTCTAGTATGGCCTTTTGTTTGACAGTAGTGACAGGTAGGAGTGTAGAATTTAACTCTGGCCAATTTATTCTTGAATCTCGAATAGTGAGACTGATGAGTTGTTCTTCCAGAGTCAGTGTTGGTGTTCTATCCATGCCTTCTTTCCTGGTTTTGTACTGACTGAGATGACTGTCCTTGTTCATATCTGTGATTTTCTGTGGTCTTAGTCATTCCCTCTTTGATGAACCTTGGTGTATTATTCGAAGATTCTCCTCGTTCAAATCCCAGACCCTTTTTATTGTTGGGACTTCTCCCAGAGTCTAAGATTTTATCCAAGGTAGATGTAGTATCCATCATCTGAATATTTTTCTTCAAGCTCTCCAATTCTTTGATCAATTTTCCCTCTCTGGATCGTATCTGTGTAATGAGATCATCTTTTATGACCAATTCTGCCTTCAAATCCTTTAGATGATCATCTCTTTGCTTCAGTTCGTCATTCAGATTCTTATTCACTTTCACAAGTTGTTCCCAGCTAGCAACAAGTTTCGCAAATTCTGTCTCAAGCTGAGTGTGTCTCTCTTCAAAATCATCAGCCGATATGTATGATTCTTCATCCGATGGTTCTTCGTCTGACTGATGATCTGTAGCAGTGAAGAAGGCTACAAAGTTTCCCACATTCTCCTCTGATTGATCATTTGATGATTCCTCATCATCATCACTAAGAGTAGCCACAGACATATCCTTTTTCCGTTTTAGATACGTCGCACATTCAGCTTGTATGTGACCATACCCTTCACATTCTCTGCACTGTATTGACCGATTGAGAGGTTTTCCTATTTCTGTGGTACTGTTTCTGTTCTGTCTTGTTCGCCCAGTTTGAGAGTGACTGTTATGTGAGAAAGGAGCTGTCTCACCCTTTTGATATGAGGTATTGTTGCCTTTATATTGGGTTCTGGTAGATTGACCTTGACCTTTTCTGTTGAAACCTTTTAAGATCTTCTTGAAGTTTTTTGTGAGAAGAACTAAGGTTTCATCATCTATATCATCTGTATCAGATTCTCGATCAGCCTCAGCAACAAAAGCTACTGACTTTCCTTTCCGGTTGTTACCAATATCATCATCAACCAGAACTTCCAATTCATATGTGTGTAAGCTTCCCATGAGTTCTCCAACAGTCTTCTTTTCCCAACCAGTGTGTTCCTGAATAGCAGTCACCTTCATTCGAAATCTTTTAGGTAATGATCTAAGGATCTTTTTGACCACTCTCTCATCAGTGAATGGTTCCCCGAGAACTGCGGCACGATTCATCAAGTTCTGAACTCGACTGTGAAACGTCGAGATGGTTTCATCTTCGATCATTCTGAGTGCTTCGAATTCTGACAACACCATTTGTAACTTTGACTGCTTGACATCACTGGTACCTTCAAACCTGGTTTCAAGAATTTCCCATACTCGTTTAGCCTCTTTCACTCCTGTTACAAGTGTGAATACAGATTCATAAAGCGATCCAACAATTGAGTTTAATGCTTTGTTGTTTAGATCAGAGGCATTCATTTCTTCGTCAGTCCACGTCTCCATAGGTTTTAATTCTTCGACTCCTTCAGCATTTCGGACAGTAGGGGGACTCCACCCAGTTAGAACGGTACGATAGACCCTGGTACCTTGCGCTTGGAGATATATCTCCATACGAGCCTTCCAGAAAGAGTAGTTGTGATTATCTAGTTCTGGTGGTTTCATACTTGCGTCCATCTTGAATGCCACAACCAGCCAACAAACAAATAGACAGACTCGCACAAAAAGAGAGAATGCAAAATTATAAACAGCCCTTTGGATCAAGTCACTATGTAGACTTAAAAGCTCTGATACCACATGTAATTTTGCATTTTCTCATCTTAGATAATTCGATAAAACTAGATGACTGAAACAGATTACTGATTGATCCAGTTAGGTTAATCAGTAAGTATGTAATGAGGAAGAACGATAATCACACACAAAAATAAAGGCACAGAGTATTTTTTACCCAGTTCGATACAATGTGTATCTACGTCTGGGGGACAATCACATAGGCGTCCAATCCACTAACTCATAATCCAATGTACAAAGGTAGATATACAATAATCTTACCCAAGTGCCCCACACAAGGTCCAAACCCAGTCTACAATGGTTTAGTGGATTGTTGAAGATGGAGAGTCATGCATACAGAAGTCCAATGAAATCCCTTTCACTTGGAGAGCCAACTCTGATGCAGTCCACTTCAATGACGCTCAATAAAGTTGTTACCACAACAGTGTGATCTTTTCGTCCTTTCGTTTAAGTAGCAGTAGTTCTTCTCAAGTTCATCATCTTAATCACCTTGAACATACTGTTTTGAGAAGAAGCATGTCAATCAAAGATCTATTCTCATATAGCCGGTATAGAGTGTTTCTTTGTATCTTCGTCGTCACCCTAGTTCTCTCAAAGAACTGGTTCTTATAGATCCTTCAATAAACACTCTCCATAGATGTCTTTGATTGTAGAAGGTAGGACTGTAAAAGTGGAAAGTAATCTTAGCAGATTAAGTCCATTACCTTCTTTGAAGATACGCTGATCTTCTTTCCATACTGGTCTGATCTTCTGTGGAGTACCGCGTGAGCCTCTTAAGGAAACAGCTTTCCTAAATCAGATCTTCAGTGTCAGTCCTTCTGTTGTTGTCTCTGATTGATCAGTCATCTGTAAAATCACCCGGACAAAAACCTAAACCTATCTTAGAAAGCCATAATAATATTGCCAATTATAGTGTGGGGTTTTTTGAACATAAACACTAACAATATAGCTAGGAGATTTTGCCTCTCCCATTCTCCCGCCCAACAACTAAATAATTTCCTTATATTTTCTCTTTTTTCCCCTTATATCCTTGCGTGTAGTCACATGAATGTTTTTGTTGGTTTTCAATAGCTATTTTAATGCGCATGAGTGTTTTTGTTGGTTTTGGAGACCTACTTTATAGGATACTAATTCATTTGATTGGTTTTGGGGATGTGTTTCGTTTCCCGATTCATGTGATAGAGGAAACGTGTGATATATAAATTACAAACCTGGGTTTTATCTACTAAGTTAATCCTATCTTCTAATTTTTCTCTTTCTATTAGATTGCATAAGTATATTACTGTTGCGTCTCTCTGTTATCTCGGTAAACCGACTACCATGTCTTGAAACTATCAGCTCTTCTCCTTTTTTTCACTCAGCTGTGATGATTACTTACACAACATAAGTGATGACTTTTAGTATAAATATACCTGTTTATACAAGCAACTTCACATTACAACCTCTCAATATTAGTCTATTCGAATCACAAGCTGTTTTTCTCTAATGGCTGGTTAGTTTGTTCTTGCTTCCCAGCTCACTCCACTATGCAATAGGAATGCCATTTGAATTAGGCTGGTGCGAACATATGTTGTTTATGTAAACAGAGAAAACAAGGGGATTAGCAGCCTAGAATCCGTTTTCCATGATGTAGAGGTGTAATATTTACGATTCTATTAAAATAAAATTTCTTTATATTTACTTATGTTCACTAATTTCCAGTTTAATACCTTTGAATGTGTTCATTTAGGGTGTGTTTGTTCATTGTACTATACCTAAGGATAAGTGCAAAATTGGACCAAATTCATGGAAGGTTGTGTTTATGGGTTAAAGAGCTTCCTTTGCATTACTAACTACTTGAAGTTCAAAACAAGTAATCATCACTACATGCTTAAATTTAAGCATGATACGATGGTTAAGGAGTAAAGAACGTCAATTTTCCTAACAAGTTCTTTTGTTTAAAATCAATATCTTCCTTGGTTAGGAAGGAAGATATTGATTAGAAGATGCTCATAGGTATATTCTTATTCTTAAATACGTCATCTTTTACTTATAAATCTATCCTTATTTAATACCTAACTTTTTCTGTTTGTTTTTTCTAGATGTGATTGGAAGGGTCATTGAAATCTATTCTCCAGTAGAGAAGGTTGTAGCAGGACAGAGTGCTAGGCTCATTAATTTTGTTCTGGAAGATATCAAGTGAGTGTACATGTGCTATATTACATTTCTGTTTTTCTTTTAAGTTTTAATGGAATTACTTCAGTACACTATTCTTTTTAAAATAAACTTTTCTCTTATTTCTTTTAGTCAAGATCAGATTCAATGTACTCTTTGGGAGATCATGTGGACAGTTTGCTGCCAGTCACTGAAGAACCAGTGATTGTTTTGCTGCAGTTCTGTAGGGCAAAGATCTTTGATAGTATGTGTTCTCTTATTCTTCTACTCCATTGCTTCAAGTTTTATTAATTTATTCTTTTATCTTTTAGTGGCATTATCCTGAAATTCTTTATTCTTTATTCTTTATTTCCAGATGGAGATGTGCACATATCAAGTTCATTTAATGCAACAACAATTTGGATCAATCAGAGAATGCCAGATTTTAAGGAGTTTAAGAAAATGTTAAGGTATAAAGCTTACATTATGTTTCTATTTTTAAATTTCACAGTTCTTAATTGCATCTGTTTACTTTTATTTCTTCTATTCCAGTCTGTCATTTGACAGAACTCTTTTAAGATAGTTGGACTCAAGCTCTAGACTGACTGGATTTAGGCCAAATCGCAACACTCTGATTGATGATATTGTTATAATTTCTCTAAGTAAGATTTACAATAGGAAGGATGTAATAAATTCTTTTTTTTTTTCTGATTGGCTGGCTTACTAATTTCTTTTTTGCCATTACACAGCTCTGTGAGTATTGGGTGGCTGTTAGGATTATGGATGTTGACAGTTCAAATGGTTGGTATTACATGTCCTATAAGGGAACTAACTGTGGGAAAAGGCTAACTCCAAGAGAAAGCATGATGTACTGTTCTAAGTGTGACCGTAGCTGGTATGAGGGAGTTGTCAAGTATAAGGTGGTTGTTCGTGTAACAGACAATATAGGTGATGCACATATGCTCATTTGGGATAAGGAATGCTATGATTTGGTTGATGTTTCAGCTTCATCTCTAAGAGAGAAGTATGATGAGGTGAGAATTGTTTTTCTAATCTAATTTGGGATTGGGAATGCTATAGATGTTCCTATGTTTATTTCCTAATCTAATTTATGTTTTTTTTTTCAGAATGCGAAAGGTTTGATTTCATCGGAGTTGCAGTCTATTTGTGGGATGCCTATACTATTTAGTATTTCTATGAATAAAGAGCAAGTGGACAGTCTGATCTCTGCATTTGGGGTGTTAGGATTTTGTAGACAAGCTGACATTGTTTCAAAACACTATGGGATTATAGACTATGATGGATGAAACAGAACAAACTCATGAGGTTTAACTATTTTCCTATTAAGTATTTACACCGTTTTCTTCTTTATAAAATTGAATAACACTATGTGTATTATTCAAATTTTTTTCAGGATTTATTTGGCTTGGATGACTTTGGTGATTTTGAAATGGCTGGGTTTGACGAGGGGGTTCATCTGGAAATGTTGCAAGGACACTGAAGAGGTTTCTAATGGATGAATTCAATCAGTCTGACGACTCTAAGAGACTTAAGACTTCAATGATTAAGTTGGAAAAAATGTAATGCTATTGCGGTTTCTATGCAACACACTGAAGAGGTCTCTAATGGATGAATTCAATCAGTTTGATGACTCTAAGAGACTTAAGACTTTAGTGATTAAGTTGGAAAAAATGTAATGTTATTGCGGTTTCTATATATGCTATGTTTTGTAATGTTTTCCTAATGGGGTCAGTCTATGTAGTACTTTCAAATTCTGTCTTATGTTTTGGGACTCTATGGACAATATGAATATTATGTCTACCTATTTTTGTTTGGTACTTCTATGCTCAAGTTTATTTTATTTATGTTTTCAATTTAAAAAGTACTAACTAATGAGGTGGTTTTAGGGATACATACATTTTCATGTTACGATCCTTTAGTACTTCTATCTTTATTTGATAACCTTATCTAGAATGAGGTAATTAAATACATATTAATGAAGTTATAACATCTATAAGTAAATGTAAAATATTTTGAATTATTTGAAAAGAAACTTACCTATTGAATCTTGCTTACTATTTGATGCCAACTGTTTTGTTATATTCAGATCCAGATCCAGGTCTCTTTATATCTAAAAACAACTGCAAGGATGAACTATCAATGTCTGACTACTTATAAAAAAGATTGTTTATCTGTGTACTAAATTACAACTTATATATGAAATAAAAATATAAGTACTTAATAAGTTAAGTTGGCATGAACTTATCAAATAAGAATACAATAAGTTAAATTTACTCAAAGTTAGTAAACAGATTTCAGTAAAAATATGACTAATTAATAAGTTAGGTTGGCATGAAATTATTTTCTAAATGTGAGTATTCGAGGGCTGACAAAAGGTTCTAAGTTAGTTGTTAGGAATAAAGTGTCATGGTTTTGATATGCCAAATATGTATTTGTAGATCCCCCAATTTTATTTTCTAGGTCTAGTAGAGTCTTAGACCATGATCGGGAAATTATTTATGATACAAAAGAGAAAAACAGAGGAAGATGCATGAAAATGGAAGAAGAGGATATCAAGCCTAAAATCAAGAATTTGTCTGGAGAAAATGACAAATTGAAGAAGAAGATAAATGGTGTAATATTCACGTCAAGCTACTAAAGAAGATATCCCAGAAGAATTTTCGTGAAGAAAATTACGATTTGAAGAATGCATGAAATTAACTTGGAGATCAAGCATCTATGGAAAGAAAGGAGTACATCAAAGAAGATTGGAAATTTACTCAATAAGTTGTACGAACGAAGTGGATGATGCTTGATATATTATGTGAAATGGCTCAAGTTTGAAACTCACCATCAATAATTTTACAAGGTAAAATTTGGGAAGCCAAATTAATTTAATCTGATGGAGTTGGGCGCTAGTCTACCTATGGGCGCCAATTACAAGTGGAAATTGGGAAGCAAATTCACTTGGGTGGCAATTGGGAAACAATTGCACTTGGGAGTCAATTCAAAAGGAATTGGGAGCCGATTTCATAGCAATTGAAATTGGGAGCTAGTTTCGAAGCAATTGAAGTTGGGAGCCAGTTTCAGAGAAATTGAAATCAATTGGAATTGGGAGCTAGTTCGAAACAATTGAAATTGGGAGCTAGTTCAGAGAAATTGAAATTGGGAGCAAGTTTCAAATGGAATCAATTCAAGTTGGGAGCCAATGTAAAATTGAAATTGGGAGCCAATTCAAGTTGTAGTATGGGATGCAATTCAGATTGGGGACCAATTAAAGGAAGACATTGAGGAGCAATTGAATTGAGATAAAATTCAAAGAAGTCCAATTTCGAAGAAGTAATTGAAGCACCAGGAGATGTTGGGAGCCAATTGCAAGTCAAAGTCAAAGTCAATTGGGAGCCAATTACAAAGGAGAAATTCAAATTGGGTGCCAATTACAAGTCAATTGACATTGGGTGTCAATTACAAAGGAGAAATTCAAATTGGGTGGAAGTTCAAAGCCAATTTGATATCTGAGAACACCCAGACGTGAGAATGAAGAAGATGAAGCAGAACTTACAGTGAAAAATATTCTCACAAGGAAAATACTAGTTTAACTAGTATGGGATTAAAATAAAGATTATTTTTGAATCCCAAACGTACAAGGACCATTTCAGAGCTGATCAGAGAAGCCGTTCTACACCAAAACAGAAACCCAGATATTTCCACTCAACGTTAAAACAGAGGAATATCAGATGAAGTTTGGAAGCTCATTTACAATGGAGATGAAGATCTTTTCAAACGGCTAGCTTATCTCTTTCTGACATTTTTGCAGAAGATAAGATAAGATCTCTGACATGGGAGCGTCTCTATCCAACGGACAAATTCCCATCACCGGCTATAAAATGATGAAGATGTGAAGACTTAAAGAAGCACGGATCAATACGAACTCATCAAAGAGCATAGAGCAAAAATCCCAATTGGTACAGAGCATACCAAAAATCTTCAAGTGAGAAGTGAGAAAAGAAAAAGAACTCAGAGAGCTTCAAAGAGAAAAATTATTCTAAGAGTTCTTAAACAGAGCAAAACAGAGCATAGAAATCAAGTGCTTTACTTGATTCATCAAAAGAGAGCAAACACTCAGATCTATCAAGAGAAATCATTCCAGAGTGTTTATCTTCATCAAAGAGACCTGCGCATCATTGAAGATCATCTACAGAGTCTCAGAAGTTGGAAGCAAGACAACACTTGTTTTGGAGCAAAACAAGAGAAGGGAGGAAAGTAGCACGGAGCTGTAAAATCCTAGATTGTCACACGGAGCTGTGAGATCCGAAGCAGCAGTGTCGGAGGCACTGGGCGTGATTGGTGTGGGCTTAGTGATCAAAGCACCAGATCACGGATACGTTTCTACCGGAGTGTGGAAGACGGGGGGAAAGTAACGCGGAGTCGTGAAATCCTGGGAAAGTAACGCGGCGACGTGAAACCCGAAGCAGCAGTGTGGTGTCACTGGGCGTGATTAGTGCGGGCTTTGTGATCAAAGCACTAGATCACGGATATTCATTGTATCTTGGAACCAAGAAGTGGTAGATATAGTGAATTGGCTCTTGGAGAGAAGAGCAAGTGGAGTAGGAGGATTACACCACCTCGCGAACCACTATAATTGTCTTGTGTTCTTTACTGCTTTCTTTACATACTGCTCTTTACATATTTGCTCTCACGAAGATATATCATCACACGATCTCACACACACTTTATCTTTATTTAATTTCCGCTGTACACCATACTCTAACAATCTAGTTATGAGTTTTGGTTTATCTCTGGCTTAGCAATTGTTGTGCTGTGCGAAAAAGTTTGAAAGTCTATTCACCCCCCCCCCCCGCCCCTCTAGACTTTTACCTTACCTCTTTTGGGACCAACAATTGGTATCAGAGCAGGTGCCTATCCGAGTCAAAAACAGTCTTTAACTGATACCAACAATTGGTATCAGAGCCTGTAGCCTATTTGAGTCAGTTTATATCAACCTTTGGTATTAAAATACGTTGCCCAACTGGGTTAACTATTTTTAACTGCTAGGCTGATCCATTCTACAAAGTGTGTGAATTGGATTAATCTTTCATATCTCACGTGATGATGATGAAGAAAGATTTAGCTCAAAATCTATTATTCTCACTTGATAAATTTGATGATTGGAAAGTTCGTATGCAGGTACACTTATCGGCTTTACACGATGAAATGTGGGAAGTTATTTCCACTGGCCCTATAGAAATATTAAAAATCAATACGGCGTTTGTCCTATCTCCGGATGCTCCACAGTACGTACAAAAGCCAAAACCGGAATGGACATCGGATGATAGAACGCGGAATAATCTTGACAATATTGCCAAGGATATTCTATTCAAAGCCGTAGATGATACAATATTTCCGAAGATCCGAAAGTGTGCTACAGCAAAAGATATATGGGAAACTCTCATCAAGATTGGCGAAGGAGATGAACAAGAAAAGGATAATAAGCTCACAATCGCCATGAAGAAATTTGAAGATTTCAAGATGCTCTCAAATGAAAGTGTTGCAGACATGGAAGCTCGATTGATCAAAGTTCTTGGAGAGATTAGTGATCTTGGCAAAAATATTAGCCAAAAAGAAATTAATCTCAAAATCCTACGAGGCTTACCATCTGCATGGGATATGAAGGTCACGGCTATGCGCGATCACCGAGATCTAAGAATGTTGTCAACAGACAAATTATTTAGTGATCTAAAAGCGTATGAGTTCGAAATGAAGGCCAAAGATGATGATGTTCATGAAGCTCGAAATACTGCTCTAATGGCCGAACAACCGTCAACCTCCAGGTCAGTAGAAAATAATGTTGATTTTATGACTGACGAACAGTTTGCTCTTTTTGTGAAAAGATTTAAAAGGTTTATGCAAAAAGAAGACAACAAAAATTCTGCTCGTGGAAAATTCGTCTCTCGCACCCCACAAGATGAAAAAGTCGAAGAAAACAACAATTTGTGCTACAATTGCCGCAAACCCGGACATTTTAAAATAAATTGTCCATATCCGATTGTTAGCAAGTATCAAGGCAAAAATGTTGAATCTACGCCGAACAAATCCGAAAGCAAAAGGTTCAAGCGCGACAAAAGAAAAGCTCTCGTTAGCAACGAACCAAATGAAAATGGTGATTCGGAGGAATCATCATCAAGCGATGAAAGTTCAAGTTCGAACGATGATACGGCGCTGATATGCAAGCTAATGGAGTTGAGTACAAGTGAAGATTGTCTTATGGCTCTTGAAGCAGAGGAAGAAGAGGTAAGTTCTAATTCTTTCAATTCTGTTAATTCCTCTTTTTCTCGTGAATCTGTTGATAATCTAATGCGAGATTGTCAAGAGATTATGCTCACTCATCCTCAACTCAAGGAGCGCAATAATGTTCTAATTCTTGAAAAAGAAGAAATGAATAAAAAATTGCAAGATGCTTTACTTGAAGTGAGTAAGTTGAAGAATGAAAATATTCATCTTCAAGAAGAGTGTAAAGCAAGAGAGGTTAGAGAACATAATCTTCGGGCAACCATTGCAACGTTCACTAACTCATCCAAAATTATGGATAAGATGGTGAGCATGCAAAAGCCATTAGGAGATAGAACCGGAATCGGTTATGACTCCACATGTTCTCAAACCCCTTAAAATCTGACTAATTCTACTACTACTTTAAATAATAAAGTTCAAGTGGTAAAATTTGTTAAAAGTCAGAATAGCACGATGAGACAAGGACTTGGCTATCAATCAAACGCAAATGTGAATGTTGAAAGGCCGAAACAATTCAATTATACGGCTAAGCAACAAAAATTCATCAAGCAAAGATATGTCAAAGAGTCAAGTGCAAAAAGATTTCATAGAAAAGAGGGAAGCTTTTCTAGAAATAAAGTTGGGAGATTTTATCCCACTCAAAAGGATTGGTTGTGCAATAGATGTAATGCTTTTTATAAACCAAAGCAACAATCCTCTTCCCAAGTGCCAAAATATAAAAATGTTTTTCAAAACCCGGCACCAAAAATATTTTCGAAAGTAAGTTATGATTATCATGTTTCAAATGGTTACAAATCACCCAATCTTAATTCAATAAGATCTAGGTGGGTTTGGTTACCAAAAATCACTAACAATAAAGGACCCAAGCAAGTATGGGTACCTAAAGTTAATTAATCTTTTTTGCAGGATGTTTGGTACATCGATAATGGTTGCTCACGCCACATGACTAGAAATAAATCATATCTAGTGAATTTCAAAGAAATCGATGGACCAAAAGTTATTTTCGGTGGAAATCAAAATTATGGAATTACAAAAGGAGTTGGCACGATCAAGAAAAATGGTTTGAAGATTGAAGATGTTTCTTTCGTTGAAGGATTAAAATTTAATTTGTTGAGCACTAGTCAATTTTGTGATAAAGGCTATCTTGTAGAATTTTCTAAAGATAATTGCCTAATCAAAAATGAGCTCACAAATGAGATTGTTTTATCTGGAAAATGGCGAAAGAACATGTATATTGTGGATTGGAGCACAAGCAAAGATTCAGTGTGCTTAATGGCCAGAAATTCGAATGAAGCAAATTGGGAATGGCACAGAAAGCTCAACCACTTAAACTTCAAGACTATCAATCAACTTGCAAAGAAGAATCTAGTTGAAGGCTTGCCAGATATTATCTTCAAGAAGGACCAAGTGTGTGACGCATGCCAACGCGGAAAGCAAATCAAATCGTCATTCAAATCAAAGACACACGAGTCAACATCAAGACCGCTAAGCTTGCTACATATGGACTTATTTGGACCGGTTGATCCAATAAGTGTAAGTGGTAAGAAATATACTCTCGTTGTTGTTGATGATTTTTCCAGGTACACTTGGACCGTGTTCATCAAGAAGAAAAATGAAGTTGAGCAAGTTCTACCGAAGCTTTTGAAGCAACTACAAAATGAGAAAGAATTGCAAATATCAAAAATTCGAACGGATCGCGGAACCGAGTTCGTGAATGGAGTTATACAAGCTTTTTGCAATTCACATGGAATTTCTCATCAATTATCTGCCGCAAGAACACCGCAACAAAACGGTGTTGCCGAAAGAAGAAACCGGACGCTCAAGGAAGCCGCACGAGTGATGATTAGTGCTGCCGGTCTCCCGAAACGCTATTGGGCGGAAGCTATCAACACTGCTTGCTACACGCAAAATCAAAGCATGATCCATAAGCAGTACAAGAAGACGCCATATGAGCTATATAAAGGGAGAAAACCAAATATTGGTTATTTTCATATTTTTGGATGCAAATGTTTTATTCATATTAATGATAAATTGCATCTAAAAGCTTTTGATGAGCGTGCAGATGAAGGAATTTTTCTAGGATATTCAGCTACCAGCAAGGCGTACAGAGTTCTGAATAAAAGATCAATGGTGGTTAAAGAATCCATACACGTGGTATTTGATGAAAAATCACAGATCAAGAATGATGCACTGGACGAAGAAATTGCACAAAATGGTAACAAGTGTCATATTGATTTTTGTGATACTAATGATACGTGTGAAGATGATGTTTTGCAGGGAATGGATGAGTTGGAAATTAATTCTCTAGAAAATCCCATCCCTCACCCAGAAGAAGTTGGAAATTCTTTAAATAATAATTTTGGGAGTGATGCCTCACGTGGGAATGAGGATGCAGTACAAGTTGGTGATCCAAATAATGATCAAATTGCATGTGATGTTGGTAATCAATTTCAAAACAATTTAATTGATGAAATTCGAACGAACACTGCAAATTCACAACAAATGGATCCACCCAGTACCATGCACCCATTTCAACCAGATTTAAGATGGCTCAAAAATCACCCTCCAGAATTAATTATTGGGAATATCCATGAAGGCGTGAAAACAAGATCATCTACCATGGAAGCATTGTTCACGTGTTATTTATCCCAGATTGAACCGAAAGAAGTGGACGAAGCTCTTAATGATCCGGATTGGATAAATGCTATGCAAGAAGAGCTCGATCAATTCAAAAGAAATGATGTTTGGGAACTTGTTCCAAGACCGGCGAACCACAACGTTGTAGGAACCAAATGGGTCTTCTGGAACAAAGCAAACGAAGAAGGCGTGATTGTTAGGAATAAAGCAAGGCTCGTTGCAAAAGGATACTCTCAAGAAGAAGGAATAGATTTTGATGAAACCTTTGCACCGGTGGCCCGACTTGAAGCAATCAGAATTTTCCTAGCCTACGCCGCACACAAAGATTTCACTGTTTATCAAATGGACGTGAAAAGCGCATTCTTGAATGGTGTACTCGAAGAAGAAGTTTATGTCGAACAACCCCCAGGTTTTGAGGTAAAAGGCGAAGGTGATAAAGTCTACAAACTTAAAAAGGCATTGTATGGGTTGAAACAAGCACCTAGAGCTTGGTATGATACTTTGTCAATGTTCTTGATAAGCTGTGGATTCACCAAAGGCCTTGTTGACAAAACTTTATTTAGAATTCAAGATGGTGATCATATTTTATTAGTGAAAATTTATGTTGATGATATTATTTTTGGAAGCACTAACAATTCTTTGTGTGAGAAATTTTCAAAGCTTATGCAGAACAAATTCGAAATGAGCATGATGGGTGAATTAAATTACTTCTTGGGCTTACAAGTCAAACAACTGAAAGAAGGAGTATTCATCAATCAAGAAAAGTACACTCGCGACTTGATAAAGAAGTTTGGCCTTGAAGGAAAATCATCGATCAAAATTCCAATGAGCACATCAACAAGGCTAGACAAAGATGAAGATGGAAAGGATGTCGATCAAACAAAATATAGAGGAATGATTGGTTCTCTTCTATATCTTACTGCAAGCAGGCCGGACATTTCTTATGATGTGGGAGTGTGTGCAAGATTCCAAGCAAATCCAAAAGAAAGCCACCTCACCGCAACGAAGAAGATCATACGATATTTGAAAGGCACAATCAATGTTGGATTGTGGTATCCAAAAGGTACAGATTTTACACTAACAGGTTTTTCATATGCGGATTTTGCAGGTTGCAAAATAGACAGAAAAAGCACTTCCGGGACATGTCAGTTCTTGGGGGGAAGGCTTGTTTCTTGGTTCAGCAAAAAGCAAAATTCCATCGCAACTAGTACCGCCGAGGCCAAATATATTGCTGCAGGAAGTTGTTGTGCGCAAATTTTGTGGATGAAGCAACAATTGAAGGATTACGGAGTTAATTGTGATGACGTTAGTATTTATTGTGATAATACTAGTGCAATCGCTATCACTCACAATCCGGTGCTTCACTCAAGAACCAAACATATCGACATTCGACACCATTTCATAAGGGATCACGTTGAAAAGAAAAATCTGAAGATCGAATATATCCCTACGGAGAACCAAGTTGCTGATATTCTCACAAAGCCTTTATGCGAAACGAGATTTTCAACCTTAAGGCACGAGTTGGGAATGATCGAAATGAGCTAAGTATCACTGATCTTAATTTCTCAATTTAAATTGATACTTGTGTTCAAAATTAATTGTTTTATGTGTTTTTATTCAAAATATGTATGTGATCAAATTGCAATATGTATTAGAAATTTATTTGTGTATTTGCATGTGTTATTTAACATAAGATCATATGCCATGCAAATTAATTTGATAAAATGTGCAATTCATGATTTATTTGCTAATTTGTTTAAAATTGCATGTTTTAAAGTGTTAATCAGTTTTTAAGCATGTGTTCATGTTTCTGTAAATTAACTAACCTTTTTGCATGAACAATTTGCTCTAAAAATAATTTACCGTGTGTGTTTAATATGATTTAATGTGTTTAAACCTTTTATATATATGCGTTTCGTACATATTTACATGATATATATGTTAAAATGCTTTTTTGTTAGTTTCTAAATTTTTAGAATCTAATTTTGCATGTTTATTTTATATAAAGTTGTTTCTAAATATAAATTAGGAATATGTGTTTTATTTGGTAAATGCCGTGTATATGTATTTAATATTTTGGAATGTGTGTTAATTATTTGGGGAATAATTTTTGCTACTAACGAGATGTTTGAGTGTTGTTATATCTGTGGTACACGATTTTGAGAAGGAAATCAGGAGATAAAGGAGGTAAGAGTTTAATTGGGTATCAAACCTCCACCCATAAACTCCTACCCTTTCTAAACCTCCACCCAACCTAAAACCTCCCCCCATAATCCTCTCCTAGATCAAATCTTTCCAAACTGATCTACTCTCTCTCTCAAATCGGCACCCCATACCTTCTCTGCTTAATGATTTCAATCGTCTCCCACAGAGCAATTAAAGCCTAACACCTCATTAAACTCACCCCTCTAAACCGTTGCCCATCAAATCCCTTCCCATCCACCGCCATCTCGGCCAATGAAAAGCTTTGCCACTATCCATCACATCCCGTAAATCCCAAACGACGGCAAAGAATATTAACTCTCCATTGGCAAGTGAACCGATAGTCTCACTAACCGCCCTATATATTGGGAGACAGCCGAGACATACCTGTTGTGGAAGATTTTTGTTGTTTGAATTTTTGCAGGTGCAAGATGGTGTCCAGCGAGTCACAGGAGAACGAGATGAGGAAGCAAAGTCCGAGAACTTGGGAGAAAGTTCTCAAACAACCGCGAAGGGCAACACGCACGGACGGACGTAAGAAAGCCGGAGAAACACCAAGCAACCCTCTGGTGTTGATATCTGAAGAAAAGGAGCAAAAAAAGGAGTCACCACAAATTCAAGCAGTTGCAGAATCACCACCGCGTGAACCAGGCTTTATCTATGAAGATGATGGTGCCAAGAAACCATTGGCAGAACAAGACCGAGTGGAAGGGTCTGAGCCTCCATTCATGAAGTTCTCACCAGTTGTTCAACAGGATATGTATGCTGAGATTCTAAATATGAGCAATTCAGAATATCTCCAGTATTTGAAGCAACTGACTTTTGGACCGGTTCTACCTCCTCCTGGTTTCGGTTTTGATGGGCTCTATCAACCTCCTCCTCCTCCAGAGCCTCTCCCGAAGTTTCCACCAAGTCTGCCAGTTCTTGCACCACTGCCAGAAGAAGTCCCTCCTCCTCCACCGCCTCCTCAGCAGATTCCACTCAACCCGTTCATCCGTCCTCCAGTGGACTTTACTAGGTTTTTCAACCAAACCTACTCTTCATCAAGTTCAAACGGGTCGATGTTTGAGGAAAGCGAGTCCAGTGATGACTCTGGACTGGGATATGCACCTTCACCGCCCGGAGGCTATGGGATAGACTATGAATCAGATGATTGCATGAGCACTGGTTTCTCTGCCTGTTGAAGAAGTGCGTTGTTAACTCTCTCTCTCTCTCCTTCTCCCCACGAAGGAGATAAATAAAAGTTTTTTATGGATGTTTTTGCTACTGGTTTTCTTTGTCTCTCTCTATCTTTCTGTCTCTCCTGCAAAATATGAAAAATCCCTAAGTCTTTAAAAAGAAGAAAAAAGTCTCGTAGCCAAGAAGATAAAATAAAAAAAAAATTGATAAAAAGAAAAGATGAATAAAAATAATAAAAAAATTAAAAAAAAAAAAAAAAAAAAAAAAAAGGAAGGAATTTTATGGCTACAAAAGGGATAAAAGAATAAAAGGATTAAGAGGAGAAGTGTCAGAACATTTAAGAGGAAATATACCAGTGGAAGTTGCAGTTGAAGTTCTTATGGAGAACATGGAGCAATTATCCGGTGTACTGCCAGTACACAATACCGAGTCTACCATGCACATCATGGACCCTGTTCTACAAAATGAAGATTTGTTTACAGAGAACTACACAAGAACAGAGGTCTTAGAAGAAGAAATTGGTGATCTCAACCAAGAAGCCGAATCACCTGAAGAAGAAGGGATGCAACTTATTAATACAGTTGTTCTCACAGATCCGAACAGAAGTCCATTCGGATCCCCTCAAAACTTTGTGCAGATGGATGAACAAGAAGATGGCATATTCTCATCCCTATTTGCCAAAGTAGCCGAATCCAGTGATGTTGTTTGTCAAACTATTGGAGAAAAATTGGTTGAACAAAACCAAATGCTAGAACAACAACACACGGATACCCGAGTCAGTCTGAAAGAATTAATGGAGCATCAAAATTCTTTGAAGACTCAGATTGACAAAGCAGAAAGAATCTTGAAAGGAGAAGTGACGAAAGGCTTACTTGAAGTCATTCAGCTCATGAAGAAGGAGCGTGAAGCAGCTGAAAAGATTCACAACGAACGTCACTTACGACAAATCAAGGCGATCCAAGATCAAGAAAGCTGAATCAACAAACTTGAAGCTGAGCTCGCAGTTACAACAAACAAGCTGGACAACGTGCAAACCGTTTCCATTGAAACGCATAACAATGTTGAAACTGTGAAGGCAAACCAAGACCGAGATTTTAAGACCCTTGCATTTTTGGTTGATAACGCCAAAAGGGGGGAAGAAATTCTCAATCACTTGGCTTTGCAACAACAAGAATTTATTCTTGGAAGCCAACAACAGCCAGTAAAATCTACTCAAGGTAGAGGCCGAAGCCGCGGACAATCCTCAAAAGAACCATCTCCGATTGGTTTTGCTCAGTTCGCGAATCCTAGTCTTGGTACAACATCAAAGGTTGCTGAAACTCGTGACTGGCTTGAATGCTCAAAAGGTCTCATCACTCAGACAACTGTATGGACGAAGGAAAATTTACCAAGCATGATCAAGAAATGGCCTGCAGCCGATCAAGCCAAATGGATCTCGGACAAAAATAAAGAAGAAGAAGGTAAACGGAGAAGAATCGAGATGTGGTATGAACTAAGAGATTTCACCGGAACTATGGGCATGAATCTTGGAGAAGAAAGAAGCTTCGAAGAATGTATTGTATGGTGGGAAGCTGGAGTTCTTCCGGGCACCAATCTCAGGGAAGCTTTTGGATTCTATATGGCTGGACAAGTTACAAAGAGATTCCAGAATGCAAAGTTCAAAGATGATTTCTTCAAGCTCAGGGAACATATCAAGGATATTTTGAAGAAAGACATGGGAGTGAAGAAACCTAGAATGTAATCTGGAAAAATCTCTTAAGCTAATATATTCTCTATTTTCGAACCTCTGTTGCGTTTTTCTCAATAAATTCGAAATATATCAATAATAATTTCCCAAGGTCTATTTTGAGTCTTTAATTTTATTTGTTTAATGTAATTAGATCTTCGTGAATTAAAAGACAAGGAATATGTCAAACGCATGTAAAAATTAAAAAATTGATGACGATCAAAATAAAAATAATTCAAGATGCGTTTAGGAGCTTGTCTAAAAATTAATTCACAATTTTCTTTTGATTGTGTCTAGAAAACCATTTGTAAACTCATCTTGGCTTTGTCAAATAAAATTGAGTAAAAAGATTATTTTTCAAAGACTTAAAGCCAATGACTGAGTATGGGTTTTGGCATTATCAAAAGGGGGGAAATTGTTAGGAATAAAGTGTAATGGTTTTGATATGCCAACTATGTATTTGTAGATCCCCCAATTTTATTTTCTAGGTCTAGTAGAGTCTTAGACCATGATCGGGAAATTATTTATGATACAAAAGAGAAAAACAGAGGAAGATGCATGAAAATGGAAGAAGATGATATCAAGCCTAAAATCAAGAATTTGTCTGGAGAAAATGACAAATTGAAGAAGAAGATAAATGGTGTAATATTCACGTCAAGCTACTAAAGAAGATATCCCAGAAGAATTTTCGTGAAGAAAATTACGATTTGAAGAATGCATGAAATTAACTTGGAGATCAAGCATCTATGGAAAGAAAGGAGTACATCAAAGAAGATTGGAGATTTACTCAATAAGTTGTACGGACGAAGTGGATGATGCTTGATATATTATGTGAAATGGCTCAAGTTCAAAACTCACCATCAACAATTTTACAAGGTAAAATTTGGGAAGCCAAATTAATTTAATCTGATGGAGTTGGGCGCTAGTCTACCTATGGGCGCCAATTACAAGTGGAAATTGGGAAGCAATTTGGGAGCCAATTCAAAAGGAATTGGGAGCAACTTTCATAGCAATTGAAATTGGGAGCAAGTTGCTATGAAATCGGGAGCTAGTTTCGAAGCAATTGAAGTTGGGAGCCAGTTATGAAATCGGGAGCTAGTTTCGAAGCAATTGAAGTTGGGAGCCAGTTTCTCTGAGCTAGTTCGAAACAATTGAAATTGGGAGAATTGGGAGCTAGTTCAGAGAAATTGAAATGGAATCAATTCAAGTTGGGAGCCAATGTAAAATTGAAATTGGGAGCCAATTCAAGTTGTAGTGTGGGATGCAAGCTAGTTCAGAGAAATTGAAATGGAATCAATTCAAGTTGGGAGCCAATGGAAAATTGAAATTGGGAGCCAATTCAAGTTGTAGTGTGGGATGGAACCAATTCAAGTTGTAGTGTGGGATGGAATCAATTCAAGTTGGGAGCCAATGGAAAATTGAAATTGGGAGCCAATTCAAGTTGTAGTGTGGGATGCAATTCAGATTGGGGACCAATTAAAGGAAGACATCCAATTAAAGGAAGACATTGAGGAGCAATTGAATTGAGATAAAATTCAAAGAAGTCCAATTTCGAAGAAGTAATTGAAGCACCAGGAGATGTTGGGAGCCAATTACAAAGGAGAAATTCAAATTGGGTGCCAATTACAAGTCAATTGACATTGGGTGTCAATTACAAAGGAGAAATTCAAATTGGGTGGAAGTTCAAAGCCAATTTGATATCTGAGAACACCCAGACGTGAGAATGAAGAAGATGAAACAGAACTTACAGTGAAAAATATTCTCACAAGGAAAATACTAGTTTAACTAGTATGGGATTAAAATAAAGATTATTTTTGAATCCCAAAGGTACAAGGACCATTTCAGAGCTGATCAGAGAAGTCGTTCTACACCAAAACAGAAACCCAGATATTTCCACTCAACGTTAAAACAGAGGAATATCAGATGAAGTTTGGAAGCTCATTTACAATGGAGATGAAGATCTTTTCAAACGGCTAGCTTATCTCTTTCTGACATTTTTGCAGAAGATAAGATAAGATCTCTGACATGGGAGCGTCTCTATCCAACGGACAAATTCCCATCACCGACTATAAAATGATGAAGATGTGAAGACTTAAAGAAGCACGGATCAATACGAACTCATCAAAGAGCATAGAGCAAAAATCCCAATTGGTACAGAGCATACCAAAAATCTTCAAGTGAGAAGTGAGAAAAGAAAAAGAACTCAGAGAGCTTCAAAGAGAAAAATTATTCTGAGAGTTCTTAAACAGAGCAAAACAGAGCATAGAAATCAAGTGCTTTACTTGATTCATCAAAAGAGAGCAAACACTCAGATCTATCAAGAGAAATCATTCCAGAGTGTTTATCTTCATCAAAGAGACCTGCGCATCATTGAAGATCATCTACAGAGTCTCAGAAGTTGGAAGCAAGACAACACTTGTTTTGGAGCAAAACAAGAGAAGGGAGGAAAGTAGCACGGAGCTGTGAAATCCTGGATTGTCACACGGAGCTGTGAGATCCGAAGCAGCAGTGTCGGAGGCACTGGGCGTGATTGGCGTGGGCTTAGTGATCAAAGCACCAGATCACGGATACGTTTCTACCGGAGTGTGGAAGACGGGGGGAAAGTAACGCGGAGTCGTGAAATCCTGGGAAAGTAACACGGCGACGTGAAACCCGAAGCAGCAGTGTGGTGTCACTGGGCATGATTAGTGCGGGCTTTGTGATCAAAGCACTAGATCACGGATATTCATTGTATCTTGGAACCAAGAAGTGGTAGATATAGTGAATTGGCTCTTGGAGAGAAGAGCAAGTGGAGTAGGAGGATTACACCACCTCGCGAACCACTATAATTGTCTTGTGTTCTTTACTGCTTTCTTTACATACTGCTCTTTACATATTTGCTCTCACGAAGATATATCATCACACGATCTCACACACACTTTATCTTTATTTAATTTCCGCTGTGCACCATACTCTAACAATCTAGTTATGAGTTTTGGTTTATCTCTGGCTTAGCAATTGTTGTGCTGTGCGAAAAAGTTTGAAAGTCTATTCACCCCTCCCCCCCCCCCCCCCTCTAGACTTTCACCTTACCTCTTTTGAGACCAACATTAGTTTTTGAGTACACTAATAACCATGAGTTACAGATCTGAGCTGGAATGATGAAATTCTAACTTAGTGTTGTATTAAATGTATATGTGAAACTTTTATTACTATTTATTTAACCAAACTTAGTACATATGTTATACATTCAAATTTAATAATTTCTGTAAAAAAATAATAATAATAATAATAATAATAATAATAATAATAAAAAAAAAAAAAAAAAACAGATTTTAGGGTGAAAGAATAAGCTAGGTTAGAATGTGAGTATGAAAGGGTTTAGGTAGGGATTTAATTTAGTTCTTTAATAAACCAAGTAAGACTTACAGTTGAAACCAAATAGTTTGACAAAAGGAATTATTTAATTTTTAGTCTCATTTGCACCCAAAAAAAAAAATGCTTTGATCAATGTTATCAATGAAGTAAAATTTTGAAATTAAAAACTAACAACTAATTAACCAGTATGGAGAAATTCAAATTAGATACGACTGCACTTTGGATTTGTAATAAAAATCAATGAGTTATAGATGAACATAGGTATAATGAGGTTGACATGTGATATTATAACCTGTAAACTCACTTAAAAATGACAAATGCGGAAAACCATGGATGAAGATCAAGCCAAAATTTGATCTTATAAACTAATACCCAATAAAAAAATATGGAGAAAATGAAATCAAGTATCAATACACTGTTACGCATACATTCCCAATAAAAATGCAATTCAAACCTAACAAAAGGCTATAAAATAGTAATCATTTACAAGTATTCATCAGCGTTGTACTAGGGTAATCAAATGCTATTGCCATTATAATTAAAGATCCAACACTTGGAAGTTACTTTCAAACTGCGGGTTCTCTGTAACTGTTCATGCAAAGCATCATCTTAAACAAACATGAGAAAGTTAGAAAAATCTACTGCTATTGGTTGCAAGAGAAAGTATGAGATTTCAAACAAAGGTATGAAAGCATTTTATATTACACTATACTTTATAAATACAAGTTTCATATAAATACTCAAAATCACATCAATATTTAATGCCTAAACAAGTAAATGAATTAATAATTATATTGGAAAAGGAAAAAAAAAAAATAGTCCAAAAATTGTACTAGATGCAATTAGACTTATCTGTTGAGGATGTATAATTTCTTTATATTTTCCAAGAGTACTGCCAACTTGACTTTCTTTACTCACATAATTTTTTCTTCCCAGGTTTACTTGCGTTTATCTAAAATAAATCAGGTAGAGTTCATATCATTAATAAATAATAAATGAACCAAAACTTAGTCAAAGATTTTCGTAACAATAGTTTATAAAACAGAAGAAAAAATATATATGATCGAGAAGTATAAAAAATTAAAATAAACTTATCTTTTTCGTAGATGTTCTTTGCGTCTATTTTTTAGAATTTTTTTAGGCTTCGATTCTGTTGTTTCATGCATATTTGTTCCTTTCTAGGCTTAGCTACGTACATCTGCATACATAGAAACTAGGGTTTCAGGAGTATATAAATAAATAAATAAATATATTGTAGAGGAAATAGCAATTAAAACTTAATGCATGTGGAAAAATTACTCACCTTTCGTCCAATTAAATATTACGTTAAATAATGTTACAAGTAAAGATTTTGTCTATTTGACATAATGAATGAATTTGTAAATAGTTTGTAATTTTCATTTTGCGAATTAATAAATTGTTAACAATTTCATTTTGAATTTTTGGAGAATGTGGATAGTTTAACTCCTGAGCAACGAACAACGCGAAGGATCGATCAATTGGATTCAGATTCTGGCACATAAGTCATGTTTTTTGGGAGTGTTTGAAAATTCTCTTTATACGACTTTGAGTGTATTAACAAATTGTAAGTGCTACAGTAATTTTATCACATTTTAAATTAAATGTTATCTTTTTTCTATTCTACTAATCTAATAAGAGCCAATAAAGTTATGCCTATAACTAGAACTGAAAAAATGTTGGTTCAATTGTTTGTTGAAATGAATAGTTCATATTATTTGAATTTTAATATTTTTTTATTAATTTTGTATTTTACCTTTTATTATATCATTTACTTTTTCTAAATACATACCCCTACATTCCATCAATGTAACTTTAATAACGGAATTTTTCGCTAACTATTTATTATTCTTACATTACTCATTGATTTTCATAAGGAATGTCTTAAGTTTGAACCACATCTCAATCAGAGTTGACATAATTGTTAATTATATATAAATAAATAAATAAATAAATAAATATATATATATATATATATATATATATATATATATATATATATATAATGAATATGTTAGAGTATATATTAAAAAATATAATATAAATTTTAACATGAACTTTGAACAATTAATTAACTAAATTATATATATAGCATTCAAATTTAAGTATCAAAGATTACAAATAAGGAACCTTAAAAATCATTTTCTTACATTAAAAAAAAATCTAAGTTATGTTTTTTTTTTCGTTTAATTAATCTTATTTTAATTTTTTTAGAACAAGATTCAATATTTTAATTATACTTTTGCATTATTTTGATTGATTTAAGTCATTATGAAATTAATATTTTTATGTCTATATTTTTATAATAGTACAGTTGTACATTACTTTACAAATATTGTACTATTTTTTTATCGGATAAAATTATTCTTAAATCATTAAAGTTCCATATATATATATATATATATATATATATATATATATATGTGATGACATGAGATAAGTGTTTCTGTATTCAGTTAACAAAGAATAGGAGATTACAATACTAATGACAATCAAGTAACGTAAAGTAATCCTATCTATTGGGCTAGCCACAGGAGGCTAACAAATTACAACATTATTATAAAATATAACTATACAATAATGATAATATTACTAACACACCCCCTCAAGCACAAGGGTGGTCTGCAACCACATTGAGTTTGCCACGAAGAGCCACAAACCGTGGACCTGGCAAGGGTTTGGTGAAGACGTCTGTCAGCTGATCCATAGTAGACACAAAGTTAACCACGAAGTCCCTAGAAGCAACTTGTCGCGTACAAAATGGAAGTCAATTTCAACATGCTTGGTCTTGGCATGGAAGACATGATTGGCACAGAGATAAGTTGTGCCCAAATTGTCACACCAAAGAGTAACAGGTTCTCCAAAATGTAGGCCAAGCTCGCATAGCAGCGAGAAAACTCACGTGACCTCGGCAGAGACATCTGCTATTGCTATAGTGCACTGTTTCTAGGAGAGCCAAGAGATGAGCACTGTACTCGAAGAGCGAGCCATAGTGCACTGTTTCTAGGAGAGCCAAGAGATGAGATTGGAACGCAAGAAAACAGTATACCCACTTGTGTTTGTGTGCAAAAGAGAATCAATGAGCTCAGTGAAAAGGTTGAAAGCGAAGAAATAGCGAAACAGTCGAGCTTCCGGGAAGCAGCCTCAAACCCAAGAAGATGAGATTGATGTCGAGTCACCGCGTCATCAAAGTAGGCCAAGAATGGAAGAGACAATCTCTCGTCCACCACCCGCTGAGAAAAGTATTCCAATTTCCGAGGGCATGATACATGTCGAGCAGTTGAACGACTACATCATGGGAGCAATTAAAGGGAAGCTCGAGGGAGGACAATCTTCATACACTTACACTAAGCCGTATACCCAGAGAATTGAAGAAATGAAGATGCCGCTGGACTATCAACCTCCCAAGTTCCAGCAATTTGATGGAAAAGGTAACCCAAGGCAGCACATCGCCCACTTTGTTGAAACCTGTAATGATGCAGGAACTTACGGAGATCTCCTCGTCAAGCAATTCGTCCGCTCTCTAAAGGGAACTGCCTTTGATTGGTACACCGACTTGGAGCATGGTTGCATTGACAGCTGGAACGATATGGAGCGCGAGTTCTTGACCCGCTTTTACAACACAAGAAGGACTGTCAGTTTCTTGGAACTCACCACCACCCACCAATGGAAGGGTGAGCGTGCGGGCACTTACATCGAGAGATGGAGGGAGTTGTGCCTCAACTGTAAAGAAAGGATATCCCAATGCTGTGAGAACTGTGTCGCCATCTTCGTTGCTAATGACTTTGCATTCGTCTTTGGAGAATTCTACTTTATAGCCCTTGTCATAAAATTGACTAGTGCTTAGAAGATTGAACTTGAGTCCTTCAACATGTAAGACACCTTGAAGGGTTACTCCATTTCTGATGATGTCTCCTATTCCTTTTGTTTTTCCACTTGATTCTCCTCCGAATACAATTTTTGGTCTATCAACTTCTTTGTAATTGCTCAAGTTTGATATATCTCCGATCATATGTCTTTAGCATCCACTATCAACATACCATATGACGTGTTTTCCCTCATCATCATTTGCCATTAAGCACAATTCGTCTACTTCTTCTTCTCTACTGAATAGGCACAGAAGACCATTCTCATCCCCCGAACTTTCGCTTTCTGAACTTGAACCGTTTGGTCTTCTCCAGCTGGTTCATTTACTATCATTGCATTTCTTCTTCTCTCGTGTTAAGAGCTTATTGATTATTGTTTTCTACTTCTCTTGCTAGATTCAACAGCTTCTTTCGGTGAGCTTGTGCTTGTGTCTTGGTCCTGATATTTGTGGACTATGGGATGAGGATAATTCGCCTTGAAATGCCCTGGTTTTTGACAATTGTAGCATACCACTTGTGCATCCACCGTCTCTTGCTTTGATGATTGAGGAGATCTTTCGTATTGCCTTCAGTTTGATGATCTTTGATAATCTTGGAAGTTGTTCTTCCTCATGAACCTTTTCATCTTACGTACAAACAAAGCATATTGTTCATCAGATAAAAATTCACTAGGGTTAGAATTTGACATGTTTGATGTTGACGTTTGTTGGCTAGCAACCAAGGTAATATTTCTTATTTCAAATTCCTCAATTTCCTTGGGCTTATGCTCGAACTCATAAGCCTTGAGATCACTAAAGATTTTGCTCGTGCTGGTTGTGTTCATGTCTCTGTGATCTCTCATGGCTGTTACTTTCATCTCCCATGATTTTGGAAGCCCTCGGAGTATCTTTAGATTCTTTTCTTTTTTCAGTCGGCTCCTTTCCGAGATCTGAAAGATCACCCATAAGCTTTGTGAACCTGAGCTCAATGCCGGTGATGGCTTTGTTTGGCATCATTTTGAAGTCTTCAAACTTCTTCATGGCGACAGTGAGCTTTTTGTCCTTTTCTTGTTCGTCTCCTTCACCTAGACTCATGAGAGTGTCCCAGATTTGTTTTGCTTTAGTGCATTTCCGTACTCTCGATAACAGTGAGTCATCTAGAGACTTATAAAGAATATCTTGTGCAACATTGTCGAGATTTGCCCTTGTCTTCTCGTCTGAAGTAAGCTGTGATTTTGGTTTAGGAACCAAGACTTCTAGATCTGCTTCTTGAGTAGCTGCTTGTGTATTTACCATCATCACGACGATAGGACCTTCACTTATTACGTCCCACATTTCATCATGAATAGCCGAGAGATGTGCCTGCATCCTTACTTTCCAATCATCAAACTTTGAGAGATTAAAGGCAAGAGGCCTAGAACGGTTAGAATGATCTCTTTCCATTTTTCTTTTAGAAAACACGTGCAAAGACAAAAAAGCAGTTTAATTTATATAGATTTTGCAAAAGGGATCTACCAGGCAATAAAGCAAAACGTTTACTATACAAGGTAACCGCTCTGATACCACTTGTTGGTCCCGGTAGGGTCGAAAGAGAGTCTAGAGAGGGGGGGGGGGGGGTGAATAGACTCTAATCGATTTTTCAAAGCAACTCCTTTCGGAGTTATGCACAGCGGAAGTAACATTTCATCTTAGATACTCTTTGCACACTTTCGTTGTAAAAATTTAGCATTTGGTCAATATGATATGCAATGCACGAAAGTAATAAAGCAGGATGTAAAGAGATAAGGAGAGAGAGATTTTTATAGTGGTTCAGCTGTTAACGAAGCCTACTCCACTCTTCTTTCACAACTCGTGAAAGGGTTTGCACTATCACTCCTAGGGGGCATGGTTGCAGTAGGTGCTAGGTGATAGTCGGACGCCCGGATAGCGCCTAGCGCCAAGGCGGTCTCGGCGACGCCTAGGCAGTATCTAGGCGGCGCTAGGCTGGCGCCATAAAACCAGTGGTAGACTTGCATTTTGACAATTTTAATGAGGTTGTTTTCAACATTTAATCAAATAACACATCCAAATAAATGAATTAATGATAATTCATAAGTCATAACATCAAAACAATGGTTTTCAAAAAAAAAACTTTAAAATAATATTAAAAATTAAAAATACTCAAATACTTCAATCATCCAAAGATTCAAAGTATCAAACTAGTCTACGAGTGTATATATGTCATATTATATATATGTATGCGCGCGCGCAAACACACACACATATATATAATAAAAAAATAGGTCGAGCCGATCGGGTTAACTCGACCGAAATGGACGAGTTAACTCGACTAACTTAGACGCTAGGCGGCCAAATCGGCCGAGTTAGGCGCTAGGCGGACGCCTAGGCGGCCGGTAACCTAGGCGGGCGCCTAGGGGGGAAATCGCGACGGTCTAGAGGCGCCTAGGCGGGGCCTAAGCGGGCGCCTATACCGATTTCTCCTAGTACAAACTACTTCAAGCTGGGTTCCTTGATCACTAAGCTGGACAGACACTTGACAGGTTTTTCAACTCTTCGAGTTTACTCCGCCTCTATCAACTTCTTCCTAAGTTGAGATGTTGGAAAGATAATATGATGTTTCTCCAACTGGTTGAAGCTTTGTCTTGGAGTTTGGATGAGTCTTCACTTGAGAAAATACAAGACTGCTTCAAGTTATGAAGTATGGAAATGAATGAGCCTTTGAAAAACTTCACAAGATCACTGGTTATGAAAAGCTTTAAGAGATGGAATTGTTTGAAGAGCTTTTCTTTGGATAGCAAGAGTGAAAATTAACCAACACCTTCTTCAATGGTGAATAAAGGTATTTATAGGTGGAAAAATCCATCCGTTGGAGGGAGATGAAAATTTCAAACCTAATAACAGTGAGTATTAACCAGTGGGCATTGAGCATTTAATGCACTTGTACTATGTAGCCGTTGGAGCCAAAAGCATTATGCCTTTTGTCCTTGTTCTCTGACAAGATGGTACAAGTCTTTTAATGCTCCTTGTCTTTTATGAAGATCATTCCTATGACACTTTTTGTCTGAATGATTTGCCCATCTAAGTCATAGACAACATTCTCATTTCTTCACTTGAATGCATGTTATCTTTTACAAGTCTGTCTTTGACTTGTTCACTCGGAGACGTTGGTCGAAAGATTGACTTTATCTTTCGTCATTTCTCTTAGACGAGCGGTTCTTTTTGTCAAAAGAGACTTGCTCAATCCATCTTTCGCCTGGAAGCATCTTTCGATCATCTTGTCGTCTTCAAGTCTTCGTGTAGACCTACTATGCTAGTCTCGAGTAAGATCACTGTTGCAAAAATCGCGCCTAGGCGATAGGCGCCCGCCTAGGCGTTCTAGGCGCCCGCCTAGGCGCTCTAGGCAGTCCCCAGGCGCCTAGCGATTTTTTCAACATTGAGTAAGATTCGTACACTTCATGGTGTAAATCAGACGTTGAGTTACAGTAACTTTTGTTTGTTACATGAAACTTACCTATGAAATGAAAAATAGGGGTCTACAATCCTAGACAGTTTGGTATCATCAAAATCTAATTACACTTGTTTCTAACAATTAGAATTCTATGAATGCATGAAAACGTTAAAAGAAATATGTGTAAGTTAATCTTTATTACAACATTTTACCAATATCTATGCTAATAATATACCATAACATCATTGCACGAATCGTTCTCATTTACTACCATCAGTAAACAATATGCAATAAAGACACAACCAGAAAAAAAAGAAACTCAACTTCACTAAAGAGGGAGAAGATGAAGACAATTTCGAGCCTCAACAAACGCGCACTAAGAAAAATTAATTTACTCTGCTCAAATTACACTTTTCATAATAAATAGTTAGCTTTAGTTAGTGGTTTATTTATTTTTAGTTACTTTAATATCATTCTCTTATTTGGAACTTTCTTTTTATTTTAATTTTTTATAATTAAAAGTTTGTTATCAATGACAATGAAAGTGTGGAATAGCAATATATAATCCAAATATATTCCAGGCAAGTGGGGCCACCACTATTGACTAGATCGACTATGAACAAACACATGTACTATGTGACATTTTTTAAAAATCCGTATGTGGTACGTGTTTAGTCAGTGAAACATCATATCCTATATTTTTTTTGAAAGGATCATATCCTATATTATGCATCCACAATTCCACATCAAGCCAACTTTTCTTCGCCGGTATATCGACTTGTCGTTATAATTATAGATTTGATTTAATATTGATTTGAATTCACTGTAATTTATCTAAAAGATTTTGCATTATTATTTGTCAATTCAATTGATTTTTCTTGCCCAAATTTAGTGCCAAACTTTGTTTATTTGAAAATATCTCCTTATGAATATTGCTTCATTCTTAAAATTAAAACTTTGAGACCTAGTTTTTTTTTTTTCTCGGAACTTATACCGTCAAATACCGTAACTAATCTCATCGCTAAATTTTAGACATCTTTAAGGGTGGGACAATTGATTTGGAGATTTAATACTACTCCATACCCAAGGCCAAGGACTGATTGGCGTTTTGTTTAGGTTTGGATTTCGGTTTTAATAAGATTTATAATTTATAATTTACTAAGTAAATAATATAGCAAGAAGGCAAAGAAAGTGTCTAAAAGATTTATATAGTTCATTAGAAATGTATTCAAATGAGGACACCTATATTATAGAGGACTATGCCGACAAATGTAGTCGTGTGTCTTAATTTGTATATCGTGGGCATAGATTTATTAATTAATAGAGCCTGGGTTCGAAACATGATGTTTAAATGTATGCCTAGTGTGCCATTGTTTATTAAATTGTGTACGTGATACTAATTTGTGGTGTGTCCATTATTTGTCCGAACAGTCCTCTCTATATTACTGTCCTCATGTGAACTCAACTCTAGTTAGTTCATTATATATTTATATCTATAACATAAGTTACATAACCTTTAAATAAAAATTTAAAATACTAAGTTTTATTATTTATCGATTTAATACTCAATACAACTAAAATATCTTGTATTTTTACATTATTTTATTACAAGCAATTAAAAAAAATGGGTGGGTGAAACATATATAAGCTAAATTAGAACAAAAACAATAGGGTGGAGCAACGTAACAATATCCATAACGTACTGCTGTAGTCATAGAGCATACAACAAAACATATACATAATACTGCTAAATCAATTATCTTGAATATAATCCAATTAAAGCTGATGATAATGAGGATTTGTGGTTCTTATCTCAAGTATTGGCTTCTGTTCCTTATGATTATTCTTCAATATTCAAATGGCTGCTTTGAGAATGAGAGAAATGCTCTTATAAGCTTCAAACATAGCATTATTTCCGACCCTAACAACATTCTTTCGTCATGGGGGGCCAGTAGCTAGAGACGATGATGATGACTGCTGCAAATGGAAAAGAATTGGTTGCGATAACACAACTGGCCATGTTGTTGCTCTTCATTTGGGGCTTGAAGGGTGCACTGATGGACCACCATGCCACCCAGGCTTACTACAAGGTGAAATCAGCCCGTTTCTCACTTCCTTAATTGATCCATTCAAATATCTTCAAACCATTTTTCTGGATCCATTCCAACTTGCTTCAATTCATTAATGACTAAATATGATGAGTGGATGCCAGAGCTGGAAGTTTCGATGGAAGATTCTTTCGAAGAAGTTCTCATTGATTATGAATGGCTTATGTGGAAGGGTATAAAGGTGGAGTATGGTAAGAACCTCATATTCATGAACCTCATTGATCTCTCAAACAATAAATTGGTTGGAGAAATCTCAAATGAGATAACTGATTTGGGTATGCTTAATTCACTAAACCTGTCAAGAAACAAACTCACCGGATCCATCCCAGTCAAGATTGGTCAGATGATAGTTGTTAGATGATTGAGTTAGTTGGTTTGATTAGATAGCATTAGCTGATTGTAGAAAAGTGTTTGGTAAATTAGCTATTAGCTGATAACTCATGTTGGTCCCGGTAGTGTTATAGCGAGAGTCTAGAGGGGGGGGGGTGGGGGAATAGACTCTTTTCGTGTTTTGCTAGAAAATCACCTTTCGGTGTTTTAACGCAGCGGAAAAGATAAGTTTGTTTTACTTGCTCTGCACGATTTTTATGTTAGAAAGATTACTTTCGGTTAATCACAGATTATGATGCAACGAAATAAAGAGTATGAGAAGTAAGAGATACGGAGACGAGAGATTTTATAGTGGTTCGGCCAACTTTGCCTACTCCACTCTTCTTCCACAACTTATGGAAGGATTGCACTATCACTCGTTAGTACAAATACACAAAGACTTCCTTGATCACTAAGCCGGACAGCCTTCGTAGGTTTTTCAACTCCGAGAGTTTACTCCGCCTCTATCAACTTCTTCTTCAGAGCTGAGGTTGGTTGAAGATGGTTTCTGATTTCTCCAACGTGGTGGTGTCTTGGTTGATGATGTAAATACTTCTTACAAGATTCAAGACTCCTTTAAGGTGAAGGATAAGGATTGATGAGTTATTTCTAGTATCCTTACACCTTAGTACTGGTTCACAAAAGCTTAAAGAGCAGAGAGCGTTTTCAAGAGCTTTTTGTTTAGATTGTGCGAGTGATAGTTGAACCAGCACCTTCTTAGTTGATGAAGGTGGGTTTATATAGGTGTTGAAAATTCATCCGTTGGAGGGAGATGAAATTTTCGAACCTTTTATCCAGAGGGTAAGGACCGGGGAGCTTCATGCATTAAATGCGCCATAAATGCTATTGTACCATGTAGCCGTTTGAAGATATGAAGTACATTAGGGTTTTGTCCTTTAATGGTACATCTTCATTAAATGCTCCTTGGTAAGTGTGTCTCCCATGTTGAGGTCCTTTTGCACCTAGGATGTTGTCAAATCAGACATGCATAACATTCTTCTTGTCGTTGTGAAGAAGGAAATGTTTGGTAAGATTGGTCTTTTAACAAATCTGTCCTTTCGAGGTGTTTGACAACTTTTGAGCATCTCTCGTTGTAGGTTGTCTGGATTTGTGTCTTCTTTCGTCTTGGAAACCCTAACTACTGATCATAACTCATTTTTGTGTGTTTGTCTAGCTTAACACGAATTACAAGTGAGTTATGGCAACTTTCGTCTAGGACGAAAGCAGCGTATGAAAAAGTAAATGATTAGGGGTCTACTTTCTACATTACATTGGTATCATCAAAATCCTAATACAAGGTTCCAACAACTCATTAAATGCAAAATGACTTTTTTAAAAAGCTAATTGAAAAAGCTACTTTGAACAGTTTTTTGAATTTTAGCATTTTAGAACAATAAACTATTACAAAAAATTAATTAATCAAACAATCATATTGATTGTTTAACCAAATTAAACAGCTAATAGTAATCAAATAAGTTAAAATTGGTTGATAGACTAACTATTTTACCCAACATGATCTTTATCTTTTAGCTTGTTAGCTTTCCGTTAGGTGTGTGAAACATAACCTTAGTTATGATGAATGTGACAAATAAATTAGTACGGAAAAATACCAACGATTTTGTGGTTTAATGGTATCAATTTAAACTCCCACATGGAAAGTTGTGTATTCTAGTCTTAATGGAGACGCTATTGACTCTTGCTTCATATGGGTGGAGCAACCTAGCTAAACTGAAATTGCACCGTGACACTTGAAATATAAAATCTATGTGTTTTTACTTGTTAATTAAGTTATGCACCAATTTAGTTAATTAATTAAACTCGTTTACGCAAGTATAAATAATAACTGCAGAAAACATAAAGTAAATTAAAAAATACAAGGAAATTGTTACGCAGTTCAGAGCTCCTTCTCCTACGTCTGCGGGGCAACCCACGTCTGTCAAATCCACTATAGATATTCATCAAAAGGAGTATTACAAGAGGTAAATGAAGACGGCCTCCAGCCTTTACCACTACCACTCTTTCTAACACCTATCCAGGACTGACACACGAATACCCAAACAATCTTCACAAGTTGCTTCAGCAGTACCACGTACTGACCATGTAGTACAGTTTAAATACTCTTACAAATTAAATCATAAATCTCATTAAAACATAAATAGCTTTGTAAATTCAGGATAGCTCTCACAATGTGTAATAATCAAATTGGCAATGTCTTCATTCGAGCAGTGTGCTTTTATAGTACTTCATGAGCCTTTTGTTTGATCCTCAATCGTAGCCTTTTCCTTAGCCTTCCACTGTTCGAATAAGCCACAGCCACTCATTTTATTTCTTTGAATGCTTCATTCGTAGTCTTTAATCTCTAATGCATGTCATCCACTTATTTTGTATCCACATGGTCCAAAACATAAATAATTCTAACAACACTAATTTAATTTAAAGCTAATGAGACTAAAAATAAAATAGCCAATATTGTGTAAATTATTTTACACTTACAATCTCCCCCTTTGGCATTTTATTTGGGAAAACTTGAGTATCAAATACTTTGGACAAGAATCAATTTTATTTTATTTATGGCCCTTAGTATAGGTACTTAACAAGACACAAAAGAATAAAGTCAAAACATAACAATTTTTATTTTTGGACCATTTGTGAATAAATAACCTGATTAGAAATCTTCAATCCTTGGATCACACAGATGCATTGAATTCATAGCATACCACATCATAAATTAACTTGTTCATGTGAGAGAAGCATCACATGAGACATCCATTCAACTAGTTAGGAGCACCAAACAAAACTACTACTCCCCCTGACACATATAGTTCTATTATTTCCATAATGAAATCCAAAAAACAACCAAACAAATGTAACCACTGCCAAACTACCAAATATTTCATCATAGTCCTTACTAAAAATTCCATACTGATCCAATACGTCCAAAAGATACCATAATAATCCAAAAGATTCCAAAATCTCCAAAAGTTACCATAATACTCCGTAATACTCCCCCTTACTCCAAAACTCCCCCTTTTTGCCAAATAAATGACAAAGGAAGGTGAACATCATAATAGTGGATTAGATTTACCGTGCATACGGGGTGCCCGAAACTGAGCCGTCATCAGCATCATCAGTATCAGATATCATACACCAAGAAGATAAAGCCTTATAAGCAATCTCATCCAAAATATTCTTCAGAAATAATCTCATCAAGTAGATAATCCAAAAAGAATCCAAATAAGGTGATGATTATAAAATGAGACCCCAGAGATTATGATAAGCCAAATAAAACGATAACCCAACGAGATAATCCAAAAACTGATAGAGTCTAGTAAGAAAATCCATATATACCCAAGAAGTCTAATATAACCGAAAATACCCAATAAATACACAACTTGAATTTGTTCATAAGAGATTAAGAAGAACTACTCCCCCTCAAAATGTACATCGTGATTGTTTCCTTTGCCAAGAATTTCACATTAGCTTGAAGCTGTAATTGGGACTCCATAATAAGTTATTTGCTTTGTTTGAACCTGCAGAAGATTTTAAAAAAACGAGAGCCCTAGAGCCATGCACACGCAACTTGCAAACAACTCAGCAAAACATAAAAAAAAAAAAAAAAAAAAAAAAAAAAAAAAAAAAATCAGGAATTTTCAATTCTCAATTCGAGTCAAACAAATTATCAAATAAAACAGTAAGCACATTCATGTAATGCAAGTCAAAGATTCAAAATAAATCAAATTCAGACACAGACACATATGAACCAAATTTAGGCACAGATTCAGACCAGATATCACGGAAAACACACAAATAAATAATTGAGGCACAGATAGCACGGGAAACACATGAATAAACACAAATATGGTCATGACCCGACCAAACAAACCACAATCACATAAACATAAAGTAATGCAAGAGAATACACACATTAATCAAATTGCACCAATTAAACGAACAAAAATGAACACTTTAATCCATGCAAATTAAACGAGCACTTTAAAGAGTAACCCAGGCAGATTAAATGTAAAAAGGACATGTAGTGAACATACAGAAACAGATAATAATCAAACATAAAGAGTAACCCAGGCAAATTAAACGAACTCTTTAAAGATAAAAATTAAACGAACAAGTAAAGAGAATGAATCCAAAATGATCAAATGTACCTGATGTGTGAATAAATTCAGAGATACACACATGTAGAAGTTGGAATGAATAATTCATGTTCAATTTTAAAGCCAGTCACATAAAATAAAAGACAAAATTCATCTTAGGCACATTTAAAACAGAGAGAAAAAAAATATAAATGGCAAACGAAGACTGCGAAAGAAGGTTGCCAGTAAAAAAATGTAACACATTAGGATTTTCAAACTCGGGTATTGAGGTAATACCAATTAAAGGAGGAGGGTTAGAGTGTGTACCAACTTCCTGAGTGTTTGAAGCTTTTAAAGTACTAAGGAATTGTTCTTCGTTAAAGTCTTCTTCCTTCGTAAGTTTTGCGGGACCCCTTTGTTTTTGTTTTTTTTGTTTTTTTTTTTTATCTGGATGGGACTGGTATAGTTGGAGATTCTGCAAGTGTTCGTGACCGAGTACCGTTGATGTTTACGGTCAGATTGAGTTTCTACATCATCCAAATGTGACATCCTCCTCTTTTCTGCAGTACCTGAAACATACATTTTCTCCTTTCCCATTGTGAGGAGAGCCGAGAGACACAGGTTCTGGTAGAGATGAATCTGAGACAGCGGCTGTCACAGAAGGAATTGTCCAGGGTGCAGCGGAGATGTGGCGAGCCAGGGCAAGCATTTGTCTATGTTCTTTGTCTGTGAGCCCTTCAAGAAGAAAAACATCCGATTTGATTGTGGCAAGAACCCTATCAGTAGCTTCAGTAGATAAGGGAGACTCGACGTCTATGATTTGATGAAATAGCGTGTGCCTTTCAGAAGTTGAAATGAAGATGAGAAAAGGATTTTCCATTTGAGAAGGTTTCAAGAAGCAACAATGGTGGAAACAGATGGATTGAGAGAGATGGGGAAGATGATGATCTCGGCTTAAGCGTAGTGGAGGCAAGGGAAGAGACAAAAAAAATTAATTGTGAGGGGATGTCTTCTAAAAAGCCGTGTAGTGATGGGATGGGTAGAAGGCTTAGGTGATAATGTAGGCTATTGAGTAGGAGTAGGAGAGAGAATATGTGTTTGTCTTGAATTAATCTTCTATATGTAACACACAAAAGAATAAGATGGGAGTATATAAAAAAATCGAACATCTGAGGATGTGAACAATGGCCGAACCACCCTGTTATCCCTACATTAACACTCACGTAGAAAAAGAATTAACTGTTAAAAAAAATAAAATGAAAGAAAAAATTTTTTACCTGTGCAAGGAAATTAGATAGTAAGATTGCCTACGCCAGTCACCTGACCTTTGACACCGTCACCAAAGGTAACTTCACCTTTACTGATATTTACGTTGTTCAGGAATTTGACATTTCCTGTCATGTGAATGGAACACCCGCTGTCAAAATACCATTTCTCTTCTCTTCCTGCACTTTTAGAGTGAAACGAAACAAACGGTATATAATCAGTCTTTTTAACCCAATTTTTTTTTGTGAAAAGTTGTATGTTCTTGTGCCTGAACTTCTCGATTCTTTGATCCTTGTAGAAATAGTAGCATTCAGGTCTGGTATGACCGCGTAACCTACAATAGTGGCAAACAGGATTATATAGTTTATAATGCATCTTATTTGCGCTTACTTTACCATAGGGGAATTTCATAGTGCTGGATTCAGGGATGTCATCTGGATCAGATCCGGACGCTTTGACAAATATGGTCTTATCTTTGGAGTTACTTCTAGTGAAGCCCAAACCAAATTTTGTAGAAGATTTCCTGCCGGAATCAAGAATCTTATCAAGTGTTGAAGTGATATCCATCATTTGGATTTGTCGTTTGTAGGTGCTGAGCTCCTGTTTCAAGTTCTGAACTTCTTGCTGGAGTTTTGCTTCTCGGTCAGCTGCCTCCTTAAGTAGTACATTTCCAGTTTGTACTTCGTTTTGTAGTCTTTCCTCTCGATCAGCTGCTTCTTTAAGCAATACATTCCTATCAACTACTTGGGTTTGATATACTTTATTTGCATTGGTTACAATCTCTATTTCACTAGCTAGTTTGCAGTTCATTTTTCTTAATGCTTCCCATTTGGGATACAACTTATTAAACTCGGCTTCAAAAGATAAAGCATTTAGTTCCACATCTTCTGCTGAGACATATTCACCACCTTCTGAGTCTTCAACGGGTTCTGAACTGCCAGTAACTCGTGCCGTAAATGCAACAAAATTACCCGAAATTTCATCGACATCTGACCCAGTTGGTTCAACGTCGGGCTCGTCATCGCTCCAGGTAATGGCTAACATAGACTTTTTGCGTCGAAGATAGGTGGCGCACTTAGCTTGTACATGTCCAAATCCCTCGCATTCATAACACTTGATGCCTTTGTTGTTGGACCTTTCTTTGGACTGTCCTGGACGTGAGATAGACTGTTTGGCGTTTGACGCCCCTGTCCTAGGTGCAGTCTTGAATGACGTTGCTCCCTTTTGTGAATTTCTGTTGCGTGTGTTTTTGGATACCTGTTTCAAAATTTTGGAAAACTGTTTAGTTAAGAACGCAACTGTATCATCACTAATTTCATCTGTATCGGATGCTACATTATTTTCTTCAGCGGCAAAAGCAATATTTTTTTGTTTTTTTGTATGATCAGTTAAAATCTCCATTTCATATGTTTTAAGATTTCCCATTAATTGAGTAACAGTTTTGTTCTCCCAGCCGTCGTGTTCCTGAATAGCTGTGACTTTCATTCTGAACCTCGGGGGCAAGGATCTCAGTATTTTCTTAACAAGCTTTGCTTGCGAGAATGGTTCTCCAAGGACCATTGCACGATTCGCCAGTTCCTGTACGCGTGTGTGAAAGTCGATGACTGTCTCATCCTCATTCATGCGAAGTTCTTCGAATTCTGACTGGACCAGTTGCAGCTTTGACTGTTTTATTGATGTAGTTCCTTCGTATGTAGACTCAAGAGCCTCCCAAGCACCTTTAGCTGAAGGAATACCTGCAACAATTGAAAACTGGCTTTCATGCATAAGAGAATAAATTGTGTCTAAAGCCTTATCATTGTTTCCTGCATTGGTTATCTCTGTTTGAGTCCACTCAGTCTCTGGCTTAGTGACTTCTATTCCATCAGTGCTGGAACTGGGGTTTAGTGGGATGTGTCCAACCTGACACCACAGACCGCCATACGGCTTCACCTTTAGCTTTTAGATGCGTACGGGTGCGAGCCTTCCAATATGCGTAGTTGTCGCCTGTCAACTGGGGAAGGACTTTAGTTCGATCCATTCTGTAACACTTAACACCCCGTGAGATCAAACAAATAAGTAATAAACAGATAAATAATAAAAGCCGCTGAAGATATGAATTCAAGAGGCACGGAATCGCCAGATCGATAGACTAATAAATTAAGTCTACAGGCTCTGATACCAATTGAAATTGCACCGTGACATTTGAAATATAAAATCTATGTGTTTTTACTTGTTAATTAAGTTATGCACCAATTTAGTTAATTAATTAAACTCGTTTACGCAAGTATAAATAATAACTACAGAAAACATAAAGTAAATTAAAAAACACAAGGAAATTGTTACGCAGTTCGGAGCTCCTTTTCCTACGTCTGCGGGGCAACCCACTTCTGCCCAATCCACTATAGATGTTTACCAAAAGGAGTATTACAAGAGGTAAATGAAGACGGCCTCCAGCCTTTACCACTACCACTCTTTCTAACACCTATCTAGGTCTGACACACGAATACCCAAACAATCTTCACAAGTTGCTTCAGCAGTACCACGTATTGACCATGTAGTACAGTTTAAATACTCTTACAAATTAAATCATAAATCTCATTAAAACATAAATAGCTTTGTAAATTCAGGATAACTCTCGTAATGTGTAATAATCAAATTGACAATGTCTTCATTCGAGCAGTGTGCTTTTATAGTACTTTATGAGCCTTTTGTTTGATCCTCAATCGTAGCCTTTTCCTTAGCCTTCCACTGTTCGAATAAGCCACAGCCACTCATTTTATTTCTTTGAATGCTTCATTCATAGTCTTTAATCTCTAATGCATGTCATCCACTTATTTTGTAACCACATGGTCCAAAACATAAATAATTCTAACAACAGTAATTTAATTTAAAGCTAATGAGACTAAAAATAAAATAGCCAATTTTGTGTAAATTATTTTACACTTACCTAAACAATATATCCCTAACGTACTGCCTGCTTATATATATAGTTGTTAATTGCAGTAGTCGTAGAGCATACAACAAAACCTATACATAATACTGCTAATCCAAACAAAGCTGATGATGAGGATTTGTGGTTCTTATCTCCCGTGGCTTCTGTTCCTTTTTATTATTATTCAATATTCAACTGGGTGTAGCGGCTGCTTTGAGAATGAGAGAAATGCCCTTCTGAGCATAAAACACAGCATTATTTCTGACCCATTAAGCTCTCTTTCCTCATGGGGAGATGATGATGATGACTGCTGCAAATGGAAAGGAATTGGTTGCGATAACACAACTGGTCATGTTGTTGCTCTTACATTGGGGAATGGCTTAAGAGGTGAGATCAACTCTTCGTTGCTTGATTTACCGTTTCTCAATTTCTTGGATCTTAGTTCCAATGAATTTGAAAGAATTCCGAGTTTCATTGGCTCTCTGGACAAGTTGGTCTATCTTAATCTTTTTTTTAATAATTTTTCCGGGAATGTCCCTCTTCATCTCGGAAATATTTCTACTTTGAAATATCTTAACCTTGGTTCCTACTTTCATTCTCAATTAATAGTTGACACCTTGGAGTGGATTTCTCCTCTTTCTTCCTTGGAGTATCTCAATATGGATTATGTAGACCTTCATTCTGCTACAGATTGGCTTCAGTCAATTTCAAAGCTTTCTTTGCTGAGAACACTAAGCCTATCTTCCTGCTACCTTCCAAGTCCCCCATCATCACTTTTGCACATCAACTCTTCTAGCTTCCTACAACACTTGTCTTTACAGGATGGAAATATAGCAACTTTTCCCCTACTGAATTTGTGGCTAAACCAAAGCTACTTCCTTGAATCTCTTGACCTCTCCGGTAATTCTTTGGTAGGTGGCGATAAGGACATCAAATTCTTGAGGAACCTTGGCAATTTGAAAACTCTGGATTTATCATTTAATTCTTTTTCTTTCAACTTTTCACAACCGATTTTAGGTTCTGAGAAATTGATAGAAAAGTTGAAATTAAATGATAACAAAATTGTCGGATCCATCTCTGAAATCAGCTTCTCTAATTTTACCAAATTGGATGAGCTCATCCTGTCTGATAACTCTTTGACAGTGAATTTAGACACCCACTGGATTCCCCCATTTCAGTTAAGCAGTCTACGCCTCAGATCTTGTGAGTTGGGCCCCAAATTTCCTAATTGGATCCAGACACAGACAAAACTGAATATCCTTGATATCTCAAATAATGGAATTTCAGATCTCATTCCTCAATGGTTCACCAACCTATCCAACTTAGAATATTTGACTGTTTCTCAAAATAGAATTCAAGGAAAATTACCAAATCTACCACCATTAGTTTTCATAGTAGACTTTAGTAGCAATTTGCTAGAAGGTCCTATACCAAAAAATTATTCAAAAATATCAACACTGAACCTTTCCAAAAACAAGCTTTCTGGAACCATTTCAGTTATGTGTACAAATACTTCTAAATTGTATTTTAAACTTGACCTTTCAAACAATTTCTTTACAGAGAAAATTCCTGAATGTTTGTGGAAATTGAATGACTTGAATATGTTAAACTTGGCAAATAATTACTTCTTTGGTGAAATCCCCTTATCCATAGGACACTCAAAAATTATGAACTCACTACATTTGAGAAACAATAGGTTTTATGGGGAATTTCCTGAGTCTCTAAAAAATTGCACTTTATTGATTGTTTTGGATCTCGGAAATAATTATTTAACTGGGGGTATTCCTGCATCGATCGGGGCAAGCTTAAAATTGTTGGAGATCCTTTGCCTGGATTCAAATGAACTAAAAGGATCAATCCCAAATAATATCTGCCAACTTCAATCCATTCACATAATGGATTTGTCTTCAAACCATTTTTCTGGATCCATTCCAACTTGCTTCAATTCATTAATGACTACAAATGATGAGTTGATGCCAGAGGAGTATTTTGATACGTTTGAAGATCCTCTCGAAGAAGTGTTCTTTGATTATGAATGGCTTATGTGGAAGGGTATAAAGGAGGAGTATGGTAAGAACCTCAAATTCATGAAACTCATTGATCTCTCAAGCAATAAATTGGTTGGAGAAATCCCAGCTAAGATAACTGATTTGCATATGCTTAATTCACTAAACCTGTCAAGAAACAAACTGACCGGATCCATCCCAGATAAGATTGGTGAGATGAGGTCGCTAGAGAGTCTCGACCTGTCAAACAATCAACTTTCTGGAGCAATACCACCGAGCCTTGCTAGTATATCATTTCTTGCTCACTTGGACTTGTCGAACAACAATTTGTCTGGTTGTATTCCACTCGGCACTCAGTTGCAAGGATTCAGTGAGGCTTATCAGGGAAATTCAAAGCTACGAGGGCCTCCACTTCCAACAAACTGTCATAGAGATGAACCTAGAAATGCTCCACAACAAGGGGGAATTGATGAAATTGAAGAAGATGAAGGATGGATAATTTGGGGCTTTGACTTCTTTGTGAGTTTGATACTTGGATTCATTCTTGGTTTTTGGGGAGTATGCGGAACCTTAATACTCAAGCGTTCTTGGAGACATGCATACTTCCAATTTTTAGAAGACAAAAAAGAGAAGATTTGCACTGCCATTGTGGTCCTTGGAGCCAAATTGAAGAGAGGCATGAGAGCTAACTAGCTCGATTGAAGTAAAAGGTAATATAATTAAGATTCTAAAATTTTCATTTGAAATTACAATATATTTTCGTTTAGTAATAATGATTAATAAATATATATATGGCAATGCATTAAAACAGGATCAACTCATCTCCTTGAGCTGCAGGAAGTACGAAGACCATTGGAGTACCTCCGATCCATGTCATTCTAAATAAAGTTCAATCATGTGTATTTGTGTGTTTGTATTCATATTTCAAGTCATATAATTCTATTTTGTTCTGTATTGTGTATATTGAGGTTCTACTATATATCATCGTAGCCTGTCTTGTAAGGTGGACTATTGACATAAAGTTCATTTTAAATATACCGAAGTTTCATTTTTAAAATATTTAATATTACTCTTTTTTTTCTGTGCAAAAATTAAAGTTCATTTTTAGGTATACTAACAAAAATTGAATATTCAATAAATTAAAAATTAACTTTCAATATATTAAAAATGAACTTGATGTAAGTGGTCCACCTTGTATCATGGTCCATAGTTTAATTTTCCGAGTTTCTATAATAAATATCTTTTCTTAAAAATTCATGTTGTTTCCAACAACATTCAAATAAAACTACTATACTTTAGGCTATTTTACCATGCAACGATTTCAATCAGCAGAAATAACATCACAAAATATGGCTAAAATAATTAAGTTTGTTTGGGAGAAGAAAATAATTAAGTTTGTTAGAAACACATCAAGACTTTGTAGCAGCATGGGATCTTAGCAACAACAAGGCTTGAGAACAAACACAATTTTTTGCGTAGCTCGTCTTGGAAGTACGGCACCAACCTTCTGCATTGTTTTCTTTCTTAAGATGGGTGATTTGTATGCTTAAGGTGAGTCAATTGTTCAAACTTAAGGTGCGCCATTTTTAAACTTTAGGTGTGTGATTTGTTTTCTTAAGGTGCTTTGCTTGTATGCTTAAGGTGAGTGGTTTGTGTACTTAAGGTGCGTCGGTCTAAAGCTTTAGGTGCACGTGATTTGTGTTCTTAAGGTACTTTGTTTGTGTGCTTATGGTGCGTGGTTTGTGTACTTAAGGTGCGTCGACCTAAAGCTTTAGGTGTGTGATTTTCCTTCTTAAAGTGCGTTGTTTTCCTTCTTAAGGTACATGATTTGTATGCTTAAGGTGCGCCATTTTAAAATTTTAGGTGCGTGGTTGAAAGGTTAACTGGCTTTGAAACCAAATGTAAAATATACATACATATATATATATATATATATATATATATATATATATATATAAAATTGAGAAGAGAGAGAGAAATATGAATAGATGTTTATTCACTTGACGATTAAAAAAACATAACTTATTTATACTAAATGATAAACTAACAAAACTATCTAAAAATTAGGAATTAATGCTCCATGAACTACTGCACTTCCCACGTACTGCTACTTCAAAGCCACATTCACATTCCCATGCATTTTCTTGGTTTAATAATTATAATAATATTATTATTATAATAAACAATGATAGGTTATTATCATTATGTTAGTTGAGAAAGTATGTATGAAGAGATACTATATTGTAACAGAGTTAGTAATACTCAAAAAATTATTATGTAGGTCTTAAAAGAAATGTCTACCTCAAAATTTTAAGAGTGAGAATAAAACTTGAGAATCGACGTAGTAATTTCTTATAACTCGTTCCAAGAAACCCGCAACTCGCCGCAAGTGAATAGAAGACCAATTCTTTTACGTAATTTGTCACAATCGATACATATTCCTCGAAATTTATGATGAACTTTGTCAGTTGACTACGTCTCTAAAGTGAATGGTCTTCATTAATGATAATATATATTTAATATAAATATAAATTTGTGATATTTTTAAGGGTGAATCAACGATTTGGTCCCTCACTTATTTGCGACTTGTCAATGTTGCTCCTGAATCACGTATTCATCGATTTAGTCCATGAAAATAATTGTTTTTCGTCAAATCAGTTCCTATGGCCGTATTCCGTCAAGTCTCAGGCGAGAGCTCCGATTTGTCCTGAGCATTTTGGTATTTTCACACCTTCTTCTTCATTAACTCCGACCAAGCTTCACCGGAGAAGCTCAAGCTCGCCGGAGGGAGCTCCATCTCTTCTCTGCTTGTCGAAATTAGCTCATCCGCAGTAGTGATTCATCTTTCTTCGACGACATTCCACCGTCGCCGACGTCAGCTTCACCTCCGATTTCCAAGAAGATACGCCGCTCTTCCTCCACTTCTCCTGTTCTGTTCTCGGTTGTGCCGTCACCGACGAGCCTATTTGATCAGCTAATTATTGATCAGAACAAAACAAGTAGCTAATTATTGGTTCCATGGCTAAACTGCGGAGTAATGACGAAATGAGTTTTTGGGGATGAAAAATTAAATTCAATACTAAGTAATTACAGTGACGAATAAAGAATGGTACAAATCATAACTTCTGCATACAGTGAATTGACAGCAATGAATCAGTCCAAAACAAAGTCCAAAGATCTGTATGTATACATGTATATGTATTTCAGTGATTGCACAAAATGGTACGAACCTTGCAGTTATTACAGGATCTCTCTCCGGGCGGCGTATCCGTACTGCGATCGGCGAATATTCTGCTGCCGCTTCTTGTAAACCAGCGCGCCGGGCCCTACGACGCACACGCCGGCGATGACTCCGACAGCGATGCCTGCTTTCTTACCCCCGCTCATTCCACCGCCGGAAGATTCACCAGCCTGTAACTCGCTTGCGTGGCTAACATCGTTTGCATCATCAGCATCGGGAGCTGGAGCAGGGGACGGAGACGGAGTAGACTCCTCCGACGGCGCTGATCAAATAGGCTCGTCGGCGACGGTGCAACCGAGAACCGAACCGGAGAAGTGGAGGAAGAGCGGCGTATCTCGGAAATCCGGCGAGCTTGAGCTTCTCCGGCGAAGCTTGGTCGGAGTTAATGAAGAAGAAGGTGTGAAAATGCCAAAATGCCCAGGGCAAATCGGAGCTCTCGCCTGAGACTTGACGGAATACGGCCATAGGGACTGATTTGACGAAAAACAATTATTTTCGGGGACTAAATCAATGAATACGTGATTTAGGGGCAACATTGACAAGTCGCGAATAAGTGAGGGACCAAATCGTTGATTCACCCTATTTTTAATTATTTTTTTCTTTTTGTTTGGAAATAGTTTTCAACCAGCAATAGACGCGCCTCAGTTAGAACCTCACAAAAAATTTGTCATATTTTTTATTATTATATTAATATAACTTAGTATTAGTACAAATCTCAAAAATTAAAAGATTTAATAATATTACTTCTGATCTGAACAAGAATGAAAATATGTTGATATCAAGGTTGCAAAAATTATTTGAAATCAGGTACTCTAATATGAATACGTTATGAGATGTGACTTTGTGTATTGTGATTGATTCTTTAAATCTTTATACAATTTACAATTCTAAATGTTTTTAGATTAATATTTAATATTTTAATACTAACTATTAAAGTATTAAATATTTTATAAATACAAAGTCTTAAATAATCTTTTTTTTTCAAAAACTTTTAATTTAAAAAAAAAAAAAAAAAAAAAAAAAAAAAAAAAAAAAACGAGCGCCTTGGCTCCTAGCGATTTTTTCACACTTTAGTTGATATTATAAGTTGTATTTGTTATTTGTACTTGTGTTGTTCTTTCACACGTTTTTCAAATTTATCATTCATATCTTCACTTTTTTAAGACTATTGACTCTATTACAAGGTAGTATCTGTTCAATACTTTCTCTAACTATTGCAGTTCAAAGAGTCAATACCTCACTCGATCATGTGACCTTCCCTTAAGGGGAGTCACAAAGGTGTCATCTGAGCACAAGGTGCTTGACATTTTTTTTTTAGAGTTCATTCCATTTTTAGTTTAGATTTATAGGTAGTAGTCTATTTTTAGTCATTTTTTATCAGAACATCACATTTTGGTCCTAGTATTATTATGAAATGACCAATTTTGGTCCTCAATCAAAAAATCGTTAAAATTTTGTTAAATACAAGAGTATTTCGATCTTCAATTATGAATTTTTTTTAAAAAAAAATAAATAAACATAAAAAAAAATATAACAAGTCAATGCACTTTGTATTTAAAAGATCAAAATGACATTTTATTTAACGAAATTTCAACGATTTTTTTGAAAGAGGACCAAAATTGGTCATGTCACAATAAGACTAGAACCAAAAGAGGATGCTCTGATAAAAAAAGAAATAATAGTGGACTGCCACCTATAAATTGAAAAGACCAAAAATAGAATTAAGTCTTTATTTTAATATTAGTCTTTAACTGAAATTAAAAAATTGTTAGTAGTATAAGTTGCATTAAATACTTATATATTTCATATTTTATACTATTTGCATTGTATGTACATTTATAATTTATTACCAAGCTAAGTTTTCCTCAATATTTTTCATTTTACTAGTACCAGCTACCATTACTATATAAAATGCAAACACATGAATACATATATCTATATGTAATTTCTATAAAGAGTTTTTTCCCAAAATGGTCCCTCGACTATCACTCATTCTCAATTTTGCATTTCGACTTTTAATTGCACCCAATGTGGTCCCTTGACTTTTAAAAACTCCCCCAAATTGGTCCTCCGTTAGAAATTCCGTCTATTGAGTGTTAAAATGAAGGGCATTTTTGTCCCTTTACCTATTATATGCCTAATATACTCTGAAAAATAGTCGAGGGACCATTTTGGGAATAGTCGAGGGACCATTTTGGGAAAAATTCATTTATTTATTTCCATATTTTTAAGACTATCATATTAGAATTTCTATAGATTTTTTTTTTCTTACAAATATAAATATTATTAAACTTTCTCTACAATTTTTTCCTTCTGTCTAAACATACAAATTTTTTCTCTATCCTTATCAAGTTTTACAATAAGTTTCGTACTTTGGTAAACAAGTTTAACTTTCAAATTTAAGTTTATTAATATTCATATATAAAATACAAACAAACTTCAAAATGACAACAACTTGTAATATTGAAAAATGATGAGGCTTTAGGTTTAGAATGGCTTGTTTTGTGCTAATTATTTTTGCATTTGGTTTATTTTACTTGTCCTTTAACACATAAAATTGGCAATTTATATCCTACACCACGGCACGCGTTGCACTGTGCGCCCAGATGCAAAACGACGTCGTTTTAAATTTTTTTTTTTTTTTTTAAATTTCTCGCCCCAGTGAATGGCAGTAATTTTTTCTTTAAAAAAAAAACCGCTGTTCAAAAATGTACATAATGTTATACTAGAATACACATAATTGTATACATGAATGTACATAATTATATAACAAAATATACATACTCTTTTTAAATGATAATACACATAATCTAACATAATACATAATAAACATACACTTTTAACATAATACACATCAACTCTTAACATAATACACACAAAATTTTCTGATTCGGATGTACATAATTGTATAAAAAGAATGTACATAATTGTATAAAAAATGTACATAACTGTATGAACAAATACACATAATTGTGTAAACAAATACACATAATTGTGTGAACAAATACACATAATCACAGCAACTTCCTACCGCGCCTCCCAAAACGACGTCGTTTTGGGAGGCACGCGGCGCACAGTGCTACGCGTGCCGTGGTGTAGGGTATAACGATTGCATAAAATTGATAGCCATAGTTGTAGGCTCTCTTTAGCATGATGTACTTCTTGGTAGATAGGCATTTGAAAATAGTGATTGATTGTCTATTGAAGTGTGTGTGTGCGTGTGTGTGTGTGTGTGTTTGTGTGTATATATATATATATATGTGTGTGTGTGTGTGTGTGTGTGTGTGTGTGTGTATATATATATATATATATATATATATATATATATATATATATATATATGTGTGTGTGTGTGTGTGTGTGTGTGTGTGTGTGAGAACATAAAAAGTATATGAGTATTATATTTTTGAAACTTACGGAACTTATTGTAAAACTTGATAGGAATAGAGGGAAGTTGGTATGTTTAGATAGAAGGAAAAAATTTGTAGAAAAAGTTTAAAATTTTGACTTTTAATTGTGGATTTTAACTATTTAAAATAACTAATTTGATAGTCTTAAAAAAATGGAAATAAACAAAAATGAAATAAATAAATGAGTTTTTCCCAAAATGATCCCTTGACTATTCCCAAAATGGTCCTTCGACTATTTTTCAGAGTATATTAGACATATAATAGGTAAACGGACGAAAATGCCCTTCATTTTAACACTCAATAGACGGAATTTCTAACGGAGGACCGATTTGGAAGAGTTTTTAAAAGTCAAGGGACTACATTGGGTGCAATTAAAAGTCGAAATGCAAAATTGAGAATGAGCGATAGTCAAGGGACCATTTTGGGAAAAAACTCTTTCTATAAATATGACTTACTTTAATAATAAATTTAATTATTGAATAATCTGTATCTACTTTTAATTAATATCATTCTCTTAATTTGAATTTTTTTTTATTTTTTTATTTTTTTAATAATTAAAAGTTATTTCTCAATGACAATGAAAGTGTGGAATAGCAATATAATCCAAATACATTCCAGGCAAGTGGGGTCACCACTATTGACTAGACTATGAACAAACACTAATATTATTTATAGTACATTTTTGAAAAATCCATATATGTGTGGTGTTTAGTCAGTGTGAAAGAGCAATATAATCCAAATACATTCCACATCAAGCCAACTTTTCCTCGGCGGAGTCCTTACGTTGTATATCGACTTGGCATTATAATTATAGACTTCGTTTAATATTGATTTTTTTTTTTTTTTGAAAATCGTTTAATATTGATTTGAATTCACTGTAATTTATCTAAAAGATTTTGCATTATTATTTGTCAATTCAATTTATTTTTCTTGCCCAAATTTATTGCCAAACTTTGTTTGAAAATATCGCCTTATGAATATTGCTTCATTCTTAAAATTAAAACTTGAGACCTAGTTTTTTTTTTTTTTTTTTTTTTTTTTTTTTTTTTTTTGGAAAAATGGTAATTTATGTCTCTCACAAATATGTCAATTATTAATGTCATCTCTGAATTATTAGTGGTGGAAATGTTACCATTCAATTTTCAAAACGTGACATACATTGATCATCCCCTAATAGGAAGAAGGAGAAAAATTGTTGTCGGCGGAAAGAGCACAAACGAAGAAAGAAAAATTGAGGAAAAAAACATAGTCTTCGAACAGGAAAAACGACGGGTAACCACACTTACACCATTAATGACTCAGGGGAGGGGCAATATATGTAACATTTAAAAAATTGAGGGGCAACATTTACACCACTAATAATTCAGGGGTGACATTGATAATTGACATATTTGTGAGGGCATAAATTACAATTTTCCTTTTTTTTTTTTTTGGTTACATGGGGCTTCCACAGTCAGACACGGTGGCTAATCTCTCGCTAAATTGTAGACACCTTTAAGGGTGAGACAATTGATTTGGAGATTTAATACTGCTCTATATCCAAAGCCAAGGACCGATTGACGTTTTGTTTAAGATAGATAAATCCCTTCCACTCGACCACACCCTAGCTAGTTTGTTGAAGGAGAAACATTTTTTTTTTCCACTTGAATTAAAAGTTGTCTGACTTCTCTCTCGTCTCTGCTTTTTTACTATTCAAATTCTTACACGGCCGCCGCCTCCGTGAAGGAAGTGGATCGGAGGCGGCGTGCAATCGTCTTCCCCTGCCGCCATTCTCCACTGCAGACATCGTCCGCCTTCATTGTCTTCAATTCTTTGCCTTCACCGTTTTTTCTTTCATTCTCCGCCTTGCACGATTATTTCCCTTTTACTTTGTTTTATTGGTTTAATTTTGTTTACCATTTCTGTATGTTTCCTCTTGTTGTTTTGACGAGTTATTTCATCTCGTTTACTTGGCGAGTTCATTTTCATAAAGCGTGAAACGATAAAACTAGTCATGACATAAGTGAACGTCATCCTGGGTGACAAACATGACAATGAAAAAGAAACTCATCTGGACTATGATATGCAATTCAACTCGATGGAGATATTGTCAATGGATAGAAGAATGGAAATAGATACTAAGGTGGTGTGTAAGACTATTCAACCATTTTTAGTCGTGTACGTTTCACCAAATCATTAAAGAAACTTTAAGTTCTTCCAAAGAATCAAGCTTCAAATTTGTGAAATAGTCTGCGAATCAAGTTCTCTTTAGCATTGCTACAGAAGTTGTTTCTATGTCTAACTGTAAGGATTGTTTAACCATTCCATCAATCTTTATTGTAAACGTTTCGGTCTATGATTAATGAATTAGCTTCTTTATTTTCAAAAAAAAAAAAAAGAAGTTGTTTGACTTTTATTTTTGGTATATTAAATCATTTTTCTGCTGTTCTGTTTTGGTTTGGATTTCTGTTTTAAAAAGATTTATAATTTACTAAGTGAATAATCTGGCAAGAAGGTAAAGAAATTGTCATCTGCCCAATTTTGCGTTGCCTAAAAAATTATCAATTTTTTTTTTTAAAAATACAACACTAATAACTTAATTGCTAGATGTTTTTATGACTAGGAGTTTGGTTAAAGTTTAGGAGACCTAATGATATACAACAACTACAATAATGGCCAGTAGTTATTTAAGGTCACCGGTCCTCTGCTCACATTAAATTATTCATATATACGTCACTTAGGGAGAGCTGAGTAGAAGTGAGAGACAAAATACTCGTGTAAATTCTGCAGCAGTTCAGATCACTCAACCGTCATTAACTCAGAGCTATAGCGAGAGGTTAGTACGATTCTTATTGTCACATATTAATGATTCCATGTGACATCATTAATCTAACAACATAACCTTTAAATTAAAATTTAAAATACTAAGTTTAATTATTTATGGATTTAATAATCAATACAATTAAAATATCTCGTATTTTTACGTTATTTTATTACAATATATTTTCTAAACTGGAAGTATAGTATAGAGTTAGGGGTGTTAGCAAATAGAGTTTCTGATAAACTACTCGTGTTTGTGTTCGTGTTCGGTAAGCGTTCGTTTATATTCATTTATTAAGGTAAACGAATATTAACAAACAAAATTTAGAGTTCGATTTATAAACAAACAGAGACTGAACAATTGTAAGCTCGTTTGCTAAGAGATCCTAAATAAGCTCATTTGTGTTCGTTTAATAATGTTCGTGAACAAACTCGTTTAATAATGTTCGTGAACAAGCTCGTTTGTGTTCGTTTAATATTTGTTTGTATTCTCTTTGTAGTTGTGTTACTTGTTTGATTATTTTTCGTGAACATATATTACATATATTATTTCTTGTTCACGAACGAATTGTGATCATGAACATGTTCATATGTTTGGTTATTAAGCATTCACAAACGTGTTTATGAACGTAAATGAACATTTTCGTGAACATATTCATTAATGTTAACGAACACATAACGAACATGTTCGTTAATGTTAACGAACACGTTTGTGAACATGTTCCCGAACCTTGACAAACACTAATGAGCGCTTAACAAACGAACACGAACAGGATTTTCAAAAACCTTAATAAGCGAACGCGAACACGAACACTCCAAAAACCTTAACAAACGAACACGAACAACCACTTCCAAATCATTTATTATATGTGGTAATATATATATATATATATATATATATATATATATATATATATATATATATATATATATATATATATATATAGTCACGTTCAAGTGCGAATAGGTGCACAGGAGAAATGCAAACCAATTAGCGCGCGCCACGTGTCAGCATTCATTGATCGGGTGCACCTACTTTCACCTACAAGTGCACCTACTTTCACCTACAAGTGCACATACTTTCCCCTGCAAGTGCATGTATTTTTGCCTGCATTCATTGATCGGGTGCACCTACTTTGTTAGGAACACTTGTATTAAGATTTTGATGATACCATTGTAACCTAGAATGTAGACCCCTAACCTTCGTTATTTTCTAATCGTTGCTTTCGTTCTAGACGAAAGTTGCCATAACTCACACTGTAATTCGTGTTAAGCTAGATAAACACAGCGAAGACGAGTTATGTTCTTTAGTTAGGGCTATCAAGACGAAAAGACACACAGAGCACGAAGATTGAAGCTTCTACAACGAAAGTTTATCAAAGGTTATCAACCACCTCAAAGAGACAGTTACCATTATGACGATTCAACAGGACATTCATTATCTTCAACAACAAGAAGAATGTCAGTACTGTCTGAGTTGACTAACCATCCTAGGAACAAAAGGACCTCAACATGTGGGACACGCATACCAAGGAGCATTAAATGAAGCTGTACCATCCTTGAAGCTAAAAGACAAAACCGTAAGGCTATCCATGCCCTCAACGGTTACATGGTACAACACATTAATGGAGCATTTAATGCAACAAGCTCCCCGGTCCTTACCCACTGGATAATAGGTTTGAAAATTTCATCTCCCTCCAACGGATGAAATTTCCCTCACCTATATAAACCCACCTTCATCAACTAAGAAGGTGCTGGTTCTTTTCACTCGACAACTTTCTCAAGCAAAAAGCTCTTAAGCAATCTTAAAGTTCTCATCAAGCTTTTTGCGAACCAGTGTCAAGGCGTGAAGATATTTGAATAAGCTCATTATTTCTTATCTTCCACCTTGAAGAAGTCTTGGATCTTAGAAGAATTGATCATCCCCCATTCAATCAAGACTTCACCACGTTGGAGAAATCAGAATCCATTTTCTACCAATCTCAACTCTGAAAAAGACGTTGATAGAGGCGGAGTAAACTCGCGGAGTTGAAAAACCTGCAGGAAACTGTCCGGCTTAGTGATCAAGGAAGCTTCTTGTGTATTTGTACTAACGAGTGATAGTGCAAACCTTCCATAAGTTGTGGAAGAAGAGTGGAAGTAGGCAAAGTTGGCCGAACCACTATAAAACTCTCGTCTCTCTATCTCTTTACTTTTCGCGATTTATTTTCTACATCATAACATCATACGCGCCCAAACCGAAAGCTTCATAAAACGTCAAACCGTGCAAAGTATTTAAAACTAACTCAATATTTCCGCTGCGCTGTAACGCCGAAAGGTTGTTACTTGCAAAAATCTGAAAAGAGTCTATTCCCCCCTGCCCCCCCCCCCCCCCTTCTAGACTCTCGTTATAACCTACCGGGACCAACAAGTGGTATCAGAGCCAATACCTTGATCGGTAAAGGCTTTGCATTTACTGCCTGGTAGATCCCCTATCAAAAGCTTTTGAAAATCTGCATATTTTCAACTTTGCACATTTTTTTTAAAAATGGAAAAGGATCATGCTAACCGCTCCAAGCAGCTTGCTTTTAGCCTCTCAAAATTTGATGACTGGAAAGTGAGAATGCAGGCTCTTCTTTCTTCAATCCATGACGAAATATGGGATGTAATAACCACAGGACCAATCACAGTCATGATGGCAAACACACAGGCTGCAGCTCAAGGAGCAGGTGCTGCGCAGATGATACCAAAACCAAAGGATCAACTCAACTCAGAAGAAAGAACAAGGGCGAAGCTAGACAATGTAGCACAAAACATTCTCTACAACTATCTCGACGATTCCTTGTTCCCCAGAGTCCAAAAATGCAAGAATGCCATGGAGATCTGGAACGTTCTAATGAACCTTGGCGAAGGAGATGAACATGAGAAAGACAACAAACTGACGGTAGCCATGAAGAAGTTCGAGGACTTCAAGATGCTGCCAAATGAAGCCGTCACGGACATGGAACTGAGGTTCACCAGACTCATGGGTGATTTGTCAGATCTCGGGAAGGAATTAACTGAGAAAGAAAAGAACTTGAAGATCCTTCGTGGTCTGCCGAAGTCTTGGGAAATGAAAGTCATTGCAATGAGAGACAACCGAGACATGAAGACTACAAGCACAGTCAAGATCTTCAGTGATCTTAAGGCATACGAGTTTGAGCATGAACCGAAAGATGCTGAAGAACCCGAAGCAAGAAACATAGCTCTCGTGGCCAACCAGCAGGGGTCAACATCCAACAGGTCAAAATCTAACTCTGGTGAATTTTTATTTGACGAACAATATGCCTTATTTGTCAGGAAAATGAAGAGGTTTATGAGGAAGAACAACTTCCAAGATTCTCACCGTTCGGGACACCGAAAGCAACATGAGAGTTCACCTCAAACCTCAAAGCCAGAAACTTCAGACTCTCAAATGATGTGCTACAACTGTCGGAAGCCAGGACACTTCAAAGCAAACTGTCCTCATCCAATTGTGAGCAAGCACCAAGACAACAGTGCTACCAAAAATTCGCCCAAAGAAGCTGGAGAAAACTATAAAAGGAATGATAAATCAGAATCGTCGAACTCCAGAAACAAAAGAAGAAGGAAAGCCATGGTAGCTAACGAGCCATCTGACACGGTTGAAGCCGAAAGCAGTTCCTCAAACTCAAGCTCAGAGGACGAAAGTTCCGAAGAAGAAAAAGGACTGCTATGCCTGTTTAGTCAAGAGACAGAAGATCTATGCCTTATGGCTGATGAGGATGAGGTAAATTCTCAATCATCCTCTTGTTATTCAGCAGAGTCCAGTTCTGTAGGGAGTCAAACTTCCAATGAATCAGTTACCGAAATGATGAGGAAGTTCAAAGTAATCAAAAGCACATACTCTAAACTTAAGGAGGAGAACTCTCGGCTTATGATTAGCTATAATGCGCTAAGGCAAGTTCGAGTCGAGAACATAATGCTAGCCATTGCTAAGAAGCAACTTGAGGAAAATGTTCTCGCTCTGAAAGAGCAGTGCACAACAAGAGAAAAGAGAGAGCAAGAACTGCGTGAAGTCTTGAATAAATTCAACAATTCGTCCAATCTAATGGACCGAATGGTGAATGAATCTAGACTGCCCGGAGAAAGAACGGGAATTGGTTTTGACCCCAGCTCCTCTTCACAAGTCGGCTTGAACAAATCCACTAATGCTTATTCTCACGAGAGTTTTCAAGCTGCATTTGTTCAAGGTCCAACCCAGGTGTCTGAGCCTATGACGAAAGTTAACGATTTCGCCACACCACAATCAACAAGCCAATCGAAAGGTAAGGCTGCACAACGAATTGTGGATCCTAGAAATGAAAGATCTTTCAAAGGCAATCCTAGACAAAAATATGTCAAAAGGAATGGACCAAATGGCAATAGACAAAATCTAAACCATAAGAAGGGTCAGCCTAACAAGAATATTCAATCAAGGAATATGCCGAATGTTAACCAGAGGCAATATCGTCCTAAACCAACACGAAAGAATCCTGACCAAGGAACCCCGAGAAATGGACGAGTCAGACAAAACGAAAGATCTTTCAAAAGATCTGGCTATGGCAATGGATGGACTGGGCCATGAGAGGAAGATTGGTTTGATTACCCAAAACCTCTATCAAGAGCCGAATTTGTAAATGTTCATCTGCGTAAACAAACCAATTACTCCAAGTATTATGAAAATCCTCCTGAAGAATATTTTCACGAGAGATATAATGCTAAAACATTTGCCAAGATCCATTATGATTACCGTACATCTAATGGATACAAAGGACCGAGGATGAGTCGAGGAAACTCTAGGTTCATGTGGATTCCAAAGCTGACATCTAACCCTCAAGGACCCGAAACTCAAGGGGTACCTAAAAATATATAATCTGTTCCCCGATGCTGTTCGTAAGGGGGAGGAGGATGATATATTGATGTATACGGTAACGTCGTCTGTTCCTTCCCCTGTTCCTACCCCTCCTGTCTTGCAAGTGTATTCTCGTCGACCTCGACCTGACACACTCGTACCGGCACCGCCTCCCATTCCAGACTCGGTACAGACTCTGTGCCCTGACACCACCTCTATGTCATCAGATCCAGTCTTAATTGATGACCGTCCGATTGCCACCCGGAAAGGTAAACGTACCTGTACTTATCCTATATCCTCTGTTGCATCATATGATAGGCTGTCACATGCCTCGTGTTCTTTTATTGCTTCCCTTGAGTCTATTTCCATTCCTAAGACTGTTAGGGATGCCTTGTCCCATCCTGGGTGGCGAAATGCCATGATTGAGGAGATGAACGCATTGGATCACAATGGTACTTAGGAGTTGGTCACTATGCCTGCGAGTAAAAGATCTATTGGTTGTAAATGGGTGTTTACTGTCAAAGTTAATTCTGATGGGTCTGTGGCTCGATTGAAGGCTCGTCTTGTGGCTAAGGGATATGCCCAAACTTATGGAGTTGATTATTCTGACACTTTTTCTCCCGTGGCTAAGCTTACTTCTGTCAGGTTACTCATCTCAATGGCTGCCATTCATGATTGGCCTTTGCATCAGCTTGATATCAAGAACGCCTTTTTGCATGGGGGTCTTCATGAAGAGGTGTACATGGAGCAACCTCCTGGGTTTGTTGCTCAGGGGGAGTTTGGGAAAGTATGTCGTCTTCGGCGATTGTTGTACGGGATGAAACAAAGTCCACGTGCATGGTTTGGAAAATTTAGTCAAGTTGTTGAGAAGTTTGGGATGGTGAAAGGCAAATCGGATCATTCCATGTTCTACAAGTGGTCCAAAACAGGTATCATCTGGTTGGTGCTTTACGTAGATGACATTGTCATTACAGGGAGCGACACCGAAGGGATTTTGTCTCTCAAGTCATTTCTTCACAGTCAATTCCAAACGAAAGATTTGGGACCACTAAAGTATTTCCTGGGTATTGAAGTTATGAGGAACAAAACAGGTATATTACTCTCCCAACGAAAATATGTTATTGACTTGCTCTCTGAAACAGGAAAACTAGGTACTAATACTCTCTGAAACAGGAAAACTAGGTACTAAACCATGCAATACTCCCATGACACCGAACTTGCAATTGTCAAAGGAAGGGGAATTGTTTGAAAATCCTGAGAGGTATAGGAGATTGGTTGGGAAGCTAAACTACTTGACCGTAACCCATCCAGATATTGCATACCCAGTTAGCGTTTTGAGTCAGTACATGTCATATCCAACTATTGATCACTGGGCAGCTGTAGAGCACATCTTGAGTTACTTAAAGGGAGCTCCGGGACACGGAATTTTGTATAAGAATCACGGTCACACTCGGATTGAGTGTTTTACTGATGCGGATTGGGCAGGTTCCAAATAGGATCGTAGATCAACAACTGGATATTGTGTTTTCTTTGGAGGTAATCTGGTTTCCTGGAAGAGTAAGAAGCAGAATGTAGTCTCTCGTTCGAGTGCAGAGTCTGAATATAGAGCGATGGCACAATCAACGAGTGAAGTAATGTGGATACACAACCTTTTGTATGAGTCTGGTTTCAAAGCTCCAATTCCTGCAAAGTTATGGTGTGATAACCAAGCTGCTCTTCATATTGCATCAAACCCGGTGTTCCATGAACGAACTAAGCACATAGAGATTGACTGTCATTTTGTACGTGAGAAGATACAACAAGGGTTAATCTCCACAGGATTTGTGAAGACAGGAGAACAACTTGGGGACTTATTCACGAAGGCCCTTACTGGAACCCGAGTCAGTTATTTGTGTAACAAGTTGGGCATGATCAATGTCTTTGCTCCAACTTGAGCGGGAGTGTTATAGAATATTCTGTGTGATTGAGTATCCTATATTTTAGGAAACTAGAATATTAGCATACCATATCAGTCTAGATCAAGCTAGTATTTAAGGGGAGGTTGACTAACCCTAAAGATAGACAGAAAGAGGAAGAACTCTCAAGAGGTATTCTTTTTCTCTCCCAGTACTCTAACAATTATTTACTAAGACTGTGTGATCTAATGGTACTCGGGTTGGACTTTCACTTGGAAGGTTGTGAGTTTAAGCCTCAATGAAGGTGTTATTGGTTCTTTATGTTTCAATAGGCTGAGAAAGTATATGAACATATACTACATTGTAATAGAGCCAGTAGCAATAAAAAATATTATTGATTATATTAAACAATAGTTTTAGCTATTTCGCTAATTCAAACGGGTAAAATCAAACAAATTCATTAAAAATTAGTAAATATGTCATTTTCCAAACACCACATTTATTTATATTTTTTTATTATTATTTGTGTTGTTACTTGTCAATCTACTTTTATTATTATTATTATTATTATTATTATTATTATTATTATTAAGTAAAGGGAATCAATTCATTAAATCAGAAACAATAATGGAAACAAAAAACGCAGGGGCTCGGCAAACCGATGCAAAACTCGAGACCTGATACATAACCAATTTCTTTAGCTAATACATGAATAGCTTGATTCGCGAATCTCTTAACAGACATGAAGCATAAATGAGCAAATGGCATATTAGCTTATTTTAATATCAGAAATAATTAAACCTAACGAGGAATAAAAGTCATCCGACTGAATAGTATTGCACACTTAGAGAGCATCCATTTCTACGTCCACATTATTATTATTATTATTATTTTGAAAACAACCAAACCAAATATATTAATTAGAACTAGAACTGTTACATAGAAGCGTACTCACATAACAAGGGGGATAAAATCTAAAAACATAATAAGTGTGAATGAAAGTTATATCCCTGATTTATGTCCGTTTTTTCCGTTAAGTTTTTTGTACATTATGCTATAAAGGTTGTACATTAAAATATTTTGGACAAACATACCCCTACCGTTATAACTTCCGTTATCTTTTCCACTATTGTTACCATGCACATGCATCCATCATATATTTTCTTATCTTCTTCATTAATAATAATATATACACATTATATATTTGAGTTATATGTTAATTATTACATAAAATATAAATATCAAATTTATAAAAATGATTTACATTATTATTATTATTTAGAATAATTTAAATATCTAAAATCTAAATATATTTAAAATTTTAATATAATGTATTAATATTGGGCACTTATTTTTTACGCATCGCGCATAAAAAATACTAGTAAAATAAAAATAAAAAAAAAAAAACTCAATTCTATTATCTCCTATATAACTAAGAGCTCTTTTGGCTAAACAATGAGCCATCATATTTTTACTACGATGCACGTAGCAAAACGTAACCATAGACATTTGACGCAGCAAGTCACGGATATCTACGTCCACATTATTAATAACTTATTTTTTGCTTTTTGTGTTGTGGTCTTTTTCAATGACAATTGAAAGTATGGAGTATCAATCCAAATACATTTCAGGCAAGTGGCAATCCAAATACATTATTACATTTCAGGCAAGTGGGCGCACCGCCATTGACTAGACTATGAACATACAATTAAGTCAATAATATTATGTATTATGCAGACATTTTTGAATGTCCGTCTTTAGAACATCCTTAGGCTCTATTTGGCAAACTTAGCTGAAAAGTTATAAGTTAGGAGCTGAAAGCTGAAAAAGAACTGAAAGCTGAAAAGCTACAAGTCCAGAGCTGAAAACTGAAGAGCTGTTAAGCTAGCTGTTATGATTGAAAGTGTTTGATAAAATTAGCTTTTTGATAAGCTGATAAATGTAAAAAGACTAAAAAAGACATCTTCATAAAATTTAAATTAGTTTGTTTATATATTAAAATTTAACATTTTATCTTTAAAAAAAATTAACATTTTGAAATAAAATTATTAGCATAATCATGATCTAGCATCTCATAATGAAGTAGTAATATTGTTGCAAACCTAATAATAATAATAATAATAATAATAATAATAATAATAATAATAATAATAATAATAATAATAATAATAATAATAATAATAATAATAATATTTGCGGTGAAAGTTACAAATAATGGAGAAGAGAAAAGAGTTTTAATTGGGAAGGGTAATTTATGTCGTTTCTTTAAAATAATAAAGATAAATATGAAAAAAAAAAGTTAGGAAGCTTGGAGCTTATTTTGGGAACATTACCAAACAGAGCTTATAGCTTATTAGTAGCTTAAAATAAGCTATAAACTCCTAAATAAGCTCTGCCAAACAGAGTCTTAATAGTTGATCTCCGTTGCGATTTTTGTCAAATTTTTGTAAGTGTGATTAGGAAAGAGATAAAAATGTGGGTGAAAAAAGAAAATGAAAAAATTAAATAAATTCTGACATATTATTAAAAAAAAAAAAGAGTAAAAAGTGTTTCAAAAGTCAGAGTGGCCGCCAACTACGCGCCCGCTGTAGGCGCAAGGTGCGCGCCAAGTGTCTTTAATTTGTTATTATTATTATTTTTTTAATTTTTAATTCTGACATTTATAAAATATCAAAGGGAAAAGAACACAAAAGTGAATGACAAACCAGATAAGGAAAGTAAATGTTAACACTTGAAAATCATTTTTAACTCTAAAAAAACAATTGAAATCTTAATTATAATATAGTCATATGGTTTGGTGAGCAATTATTGTTACAATTATTTTTTTAAATGGTGATGATGATTAATAGTCATTTATATTTATAAATAATTGTTTGGTCTTTAAAGGTCAATTGTATGTTACTACATCTAGAGTTAGAAATCTCAAAGGTCTAAAAAATTTGATCAGTGGTGACTTTAAAATTGTAATTCAATTACTATTGTAGTTTACTAAGTTCTTAAACATTTGTAATATTAAATACTATGTACTAAAATTTTAATATAGTTTAAGATTTGTAATAATCACCCACCTTAAATATTATTTTAATTGTAAATATATTTATGTTCATAATTTTATCATAGGAATTCACACATAATAATTATTAAATAACAAAAATTTTATATATGAACAAGGTTGCAGTAGGCGCTAGGCGCTAGTCGGGCGGCCGGGCAGCGCCTAGCGCCTAGGCGGATTCTAGGCGGCGCTAGGCGGGCACCAAAAAAATTTTAAAAAATAGTGACAGACTTGTAGTTCGACAATTTTAATGAGGTTGTTTTCAACGTTCACTCAAATAACACATCTAAATAAATGAAATAATGATAGTTTATAAGTCATAACGTCATAATAATATTAAAATCAATAATTAATGAAAGACGACATTGGTAAAAATCGAACAAAATCGGTCAAAAACGGTCAAAAACGATCAAAATCGAACAAAATCGGTCGACTCGGCCGAGTTTGGCCGCCGAGGCCGCCTAGGCGGCCGGCCGAGTTTTGGCTGCCGGCCAAAACTCTAAGGCTCGGTGCCGCCTAGCGGCTAGGCGGCTAGGCGGCCGAGTTTTGCAACCTTGTATATGAATAAACCTCATATAGGGTATATTTTTATAACATATTTTTCGTGCATCGCACGGGACAAATACTAGGCGATGCACTTGAAAGGAGACAAAATATATGAATTCTAGTCGTATTTTGATAGCTATATATATATATATATATATATATATATATTATATAGAATTACATTCAGGTGAAAACACATCTTAAAATACAAACCTGTGGACAATTTAGGGACGTTGGATTATGAGATTGGAGGGGTCTGATTGCTCCGCGTGGACATTTGGTTTTTACGGTAAGTTTGCTTGGTTTTTATTTTAAGTGGGTTATTTGTGGTATTTTGCCATAAGTTTGTAACCTAGTCAAAATAGTCTAGAGACTTCCACGCGCATCACACTTCATTATCGTCTGTCCGCTTCTCGCTCTCCATCCGTGCATTGTAGACACTGCCGATTGTCGCGTTGATTTCGCTGATTCGTCTATCGGTATTCACTTCCACGTAGCCATGGTAGTTGGTGGGGACCGCGGCGCAACTAAGAGGCGGGGACCACCGGTGGGAGCTGACGGCCGAGGTATGTGTTCCTTTTGCGTTTTCTGGTTTTTTTTTTTTTTTTTGGTTTGTTTATTATGTTTTTTGTTGTTTTGTTCTTCTTTTGTTGGGGGTTTGTTTGTTTGTAGGCATGGCAGGGGTTTTGTGGGTGGTGGATTGGTGTGTTCGCCGGATTTTAACCGGAATTGGGGATCTAGGGTTTTTTATTTTTGGGGATTTGTTGCATGGTTTATAGGTTTAGTTATCTGTGTTTTGATTTTTTTTTTTTTTTTTTTGTATTTGATTATTTCCCTACGTCTGTTTTCTCCATCCTTATCTAGTGTTTTTTTTTTTATTTATTTATATGGTGCATTGAAGTAATTCATTGGTATGGGTGTAAATATTGTTCTTAGATGATGTTAGTCCTTTTTTCTTTGGTTTTTCTGATGCCGAGGCAACCGTATTCCTGTTGTGGAATTTTAGAGTATGTGTTTGTTGTTTTTTTTTTTTTTTTTTTTTTCCCCAGTATGTAAATGGGTGTTCTTTTCTTTCGTTGTTTATTTGCTATTTCCATTTCCAGTTTTAGAGTAGAGTGTAAGCAGTAGGAGAGTTGTTGTTCTTGCATTCTCTGTTTTTTTTTTTTTGAAGAAACTAAAATCCCATGTTTTTAGTTTTGGATTATATTGGTATATATTGATCTGTATGGTTTAGCTAAGAAATTAGAAGCAAAAACACTATACACCCCCTCAACAATGGCCAGCAAAATGTACAAAACCTTCTTATGCAACAGCACAACAGAGTGGGCATCTGTGATCATCACTGGGAATTGGCACTTACCATCAGATGGATCCTCATCTGTCACCACAGCCAACCCGGAAAATCGCAATCCCACGCGTTCTACCCGATGAATAGATGGTGGGGCTATTCATCCCTTGTAGAGAACCATTGTTCAGTAAGTTTTTCAATGTGGTAACTCTCTACTGTTGGATGAGAGCTGTACATATGTTTGATACCCTCGCTTCTTTTTCATATTGGAAATGTATTGTTGGGTTCTACTACTTTTTCATTTTTTTATGCAGCCAATTAGCTATCTTCAATTTAAAAGTTAGCATCAACTTAAAACTCTCAGCCCACCTCACTTACCTTAGCAATGATTGCACGAGGCCATTTTTCATATTTGCTTTCAATGTGAAGCAGCACCACTTTGTTGTGTTTTTTTGCCACAAAATATTCAGCTCCGGACATTTGTCATATTGTTATATTGTTTAATCTCTTTCTCAGCTCTTGGAAACCATTATAAGAATATATATTTGATTTATATATGCGCATGCACTGCAAATAGTGTTGTAACTGCTGATCTGAGGGTGAATGTGTTTCAATTCTGGATATATGGGTTCCACAAATTGAAAGAAAATATATAAAAACTACTGCTACTTTTTGAGCTACGTACTCATCATTGATTCTGCCAGACTATGTTCACAAATAATGAAAAAATGCCAAACTATATGCACAATGAAATGGGGACCTATGATTCTGGCAGATGGAATAAGATGTTTGAGTAAAAATGTGAAACATATGGTTTGATTTTTGAGCACTGTATTTTTTATTTTATTTTAAGTGTGGTAGTTGAATCTTACAACCAATGCAAATCCACCTTTTCCCCTTCCTAGCTTGGTTACCATTCTATCTATCTTCCGCAAGTGCGTGCAGTGCGAGGACCACAGGCTCACTGATGATGGTGAGACCAACCAACTGAAATGTTCTCTCTCCAGTATTATTTCAGTACCCGGCCGGCCGGCCAGAATATTGTGATAGATTCATGCCCATTGAAATAAAAGTAGAGGGAGCTGAGCTGAGCTAGGAAGCTAAGAAGGCTTAGTTAATAAACACGTGTGTGCACAGTTGCATTGAATTCTGTGCATGGATACAAACTAGATATATTTCACAAAAGAGACTAATTCAAAAATCTCTTATACGCTTAGTTTTTAATATGTGTGTGCATAACTAAAAAAATTCCAACCATGGATTAAAACTAAATAAATTTCACATAAGTGAGTAGGTCACTATTAGCTTATAGGCTTCGTAATTACAAACTTGTGTGCACAACTGACTATTGAACTATTAACTTGTAGGTTTAGTTAATAAACACGTGTGTGAACAGTTGCGTTGAATTATGTGCATGGATACTGAATAGGTAAATTTCATAAAAGAGACTAATTCAAAAATCTCTTATACGCTTAGTTTTTAAATACATGAGTGCACATTGGGTTTAATTATGTGCGTGCACAACTAAAAAATTCCAACCATGGGTTAAAACTAAATAAATTCCACATAAGTGAGTAGTTTACTATTAGCTTATAGGCTTCGTAATTACAAACATGTGTGCACAATGGCGTTATATAGTGTCCAAAGCTCTACTAAATAATTACCAACCATGGGTAGAGTTTAAAACAGACTAGTTCAATATTATCGTATACGCTTAATTTTTAAATACGTGGGTGCACATTTGTGTTAAATAATGTGCATAGCTCAACAAACTAAATAAATTATGTGTGTGCACAACTAAATAAATAAATTTAACAATACTGAGTAGTTCACTATTGGCTTATAGGCTTAGTAATAAAAAACGTGGGTGCACAATGGCGTAAAACAGTGTGCATGGCGCAACAAACTAACTTCCAACGATCGGTAAAATTCAAAAGTTTGACGAGTATTTAATTCAACTTCAAATGAAGTTAGTATTCGTATTGCTTTAAACCATAAGGGACTATTCGTCTGATAGGTCTATTTTGTCTGAACAATTCTGGCTGTCGTGGCCTGGCCTGAACATAACGCACCTCTTATTATTGTCCACTCCCGTAAATGGTATAGAGACAAGTCTGTATCTGCAGAGTCAATATTGTTTGGTTATTAGTGTACACATAAAATAGTAATAAAAGTCAAATTTTTTGTCCCACCGCGCTTATCAGTAAAAATTCAAAAAACTAAGGGATTCATCCATGCACATAAAATTACTTAGGTGTGCACCCAACAACGAAAGACTAAATAAGACCGCAATCATCAAAAGTAAGGCTCAATAACTCATATATATGCGTCCAGTATTACCTGCAGTGTCATCATTTTTTTTTAGAGTTAATAGTGCACACATATCTGGTACGTATAACACAAACGTATATAATTAAGAACAGACTGTGTGACTATGTGCGTATTGTATATTGCGGTCAACTGTGCACACTTACAGTATAAAGCATGCACACATGTTACTACTATTTTAAATCTGCCCAGTTCTCCGATGCGCACACGATAATCTAAACTCGTGCACACACGCGGAATCTAAACAGACCAATAATTCAACCATTCAAAATAATAATTTTACCGTGGGTTGTAGGTCTGTTTTGCTTTGGTCTACTCCTACTATAATTACTATTCTTTAATTTAGGTTACATATCAAAATAATAATTTTACTGTAATTAGACTACCATTCAATTGTCTTAATTGCCCTTTTATTCTTAATTAAGGATCCTACTATATATTTTTCTTCTTAAATCTCAACCATTAATCTAATCTAATCTTATGGCCCATATTTGTCCACTAGTTTGTATTTTAAGGGGGTTTGCATGTGAATGCAACCCTATATATATATATATATATATATATATATATATATATATATATATTCCTACTCAAAGAAAAGAAGACAAAATATGTAGAAAAGTAAAAGTTAGGCGATGTTTCATTTCTTTGTTGTCCAATATAGTTTGGAATTTTACTAAATCTACTTTCAAATTCTAATCTCACACTTTTACTCTCTAATATGACAACAACTTTAAGTTATTGTCATCATGTGAGTCCAAGAGAAATGTCTATCTCAAAAATTTAAAATGAGTAAAACTTAGATATATAACACCCACAAGAGAAATGTCTATCTCAAAAATTTTAAAATAAATAAAATTTAGAAATAGAACATTAGAACTTAGAGTCCACGTATTAATTTTCTATAAGTCGTTCCAAGAAGACCCGCAAGTGAATAGAAGACCAATTCTTTTGCGTAATTTGTCACAAACGATCCATATTCCTTGGAATTTATGATAAACTTTGTCAATTGATCCGGCAAGGAAAGCTGGTGGCGGCTGAAATTCTGTTTTTTTTTTTTTTTTTTTAATTTTAAATTATTTTTTATTGACAATTATAATCAATTTTGACTATATTATCTTGCATTTGTAAACTTAGAATTACCTATTTAAATACGCAAATTCAACATTCAATTATCTATGCATGAATAATTCCAATATAATCTTGCATTGATATACTTTAAAGTACTTATTTAAAAAAAAAAAAAACATTAAGCATTATCTTGTAAAAAACTAGTATATATATATATATATATATATATATATATATATATATATATATATATATAGTTGTTAATTGCAGTAGTCGTAGAGCATACAACAAAACTTATACATAATATACTGCTAAATCAATTATATATCTTGAATCCTCCAATTAAAGCTGATGATGAGGATTTGTGGTTGTTATCTTCAGTGGCTTCTGTTCCTTTTGATTATTATTCAATATTCAAATGGCTGCTTTGAGAATGAGAGTAAAGCTCTTCTAAGCTTCAAACACAGCATTACTTTTGACTCATTCGGCTCTCTTTCCTCATGGGGAGATGATGATGACTGCTGCAAATGGAAAGGAATTGGCTGCGATAACAGAACAGGCCATGTTGTTGCTCTTCATTTGGGGAGTCAAGACTTACAAGGTGAAATCAGCCCTTCCTTGCTTCATTTACCGTTTCTCACTTTCTTGGATCTTAGTTTCAATGAATTTGAAACAATTCCGAATTTCATTGGCTCTCTCAACAACTTGGTCTATCTTAATCTTTCTTATAATTATCTGTTTGGAAATGTTCCTCCTCATCTGGGAAATATTTCCACTTTGAAATATCTTGACCTTGGCAACTACAATTTTCATGAACTAAAAGTAGTCGACACCTTGGAATGGATTTCTCATCTTTCTTCTTTGGAGTATCTCAAAATGGATGGGGTAGACCTTCATTCTGTTTCAGATTGGCTTCACTCAATTTCAAACCTTTCTTTGCTCACAACACTAAGCCTATATTCCTGCTACCTTCCAACTCCCCCAACTTTTCCCCTACTGAATTTGAGGCATCTTAACAAGTTGAAAATTCTCGATTTATCCTCCAACTCTTTGTCTTTCAACTTTTCACAACTCATTTTAGGTTCGGAGAAATTGATAGAGATTTTGAGATTGAGTGATAACAAAATTGTGGGATCACTGGATGATACCAGAGAGTTTAATTCCCTAAGAGAATTAAACTTGGAGAATAATCAACTTTCTGGTTCACTGCCTGACATGTCAAAAATGTTGTCCTTAGAAATTTTTGCAATTGGCAATAATCACTTCCATGGAAACTTAATGGGAAGTAACATCGGCCGCCTCTCTAATCTCAAATTTCTAGATGTTTCTTCAAATTCTTTGGATGGAGCCATATCTGAAATCAGCTTCTCTAATTTTAGCAAATTGGATGTGCTCATCTTGTCTGATAACTCTTTGACACTGAATTTAGGAACCCACTGGATTCCCCCATTTCAGTTAAGAGGTCTAGGCCTCAGATCTTGTGAGTTGGGCCCCAAATTTCCTTATTGGCTCCACACACAGACAGAACTTGATACTCTTGATATCTCAAATAATGGGATTTCAGATCTCATTCCTCAATGGCTCACCAACCTATCCGAGTTAGGGCATTTGAGTGCTTCTCAAAACAGAATTTATGGAAAATTACCAAACATTCAATCAACTGTGGATCTAGTAGACTTTAGCAGCAATTTGCTAGAAGGTCATATACCAAAAAATTATTCGGCAGTATCAGTACTGAACCTTTCCAAAAACAAGCTTTCTGGAACCATTTCAGTTCTGTGTACAAATAATTCTTTTCTACTTGACCTTTCAAACAATTTTTTTACGGAGAAGTTTCCTGAATGTTTGGCGAAAGTTAATGATTTGGTTAGTTTAAACTTGGCAAATAATAACTTCTTTGGTGAAATCCCCTTATCCATAGGACACTTGAATAGTATGCAATCACTACATTTGAGAAACAATAAGTTTTATGGGGAAATTCCTGAGTCTCTAAAAAATTGCACTTCATTGTTTGTTTTGGATCTTGGAAATAATTATTTAACTGGGGGTATTCCTGCATCGATCGGGGAAAGCTTAAAATTCTTGAAGATCCTTATCCTGAATTCAAATGAACTAAAAGGATCAATCCCAACTAACATATGCCAACTTCAATCCATTCAAATAATGGATTTGTCTTCAAACCATTTATCTGGTTCCATTCCAACTTGCTTCAATTCATTAATGACTGACTATGATGAATGGATGCCAACCGTGGAGACTTCTGGAGCTTCTCATGAACCCTATGGGATTAAAGACTCCCTCGACGAATCTTTCTTTGATTATGAATGGCTTATATGGAAGGGTACAGAGGTGGAGTATGGTAAGAATCTCAAATTCATGAAGCTCATAGATCTCTCAAGCAATAAATTGGTTGGAGAAATCCCAGTTGAGATAACTGATTTGCATATCCTTAATTCACTAAACTTGTCAAGAAACAATCTCACTGGATCCATCCCAAACAAGATTGGTGAGATGAGGTCGCTAGAGAATCTCGACCTCTCAAACAATCAACTTTCTGGAGCAATACCAATGAGCTTTGCTAGTTTATCATTTCTTGCTCACTTGGACTTGTCGAACAACAATTTGTCTGGTTGTATTCCACTCGGCACTCAGTTGCAAGGATTCACAGAGGCTTATCAGGGAAATTCAAAGCTACGAGGGCCTCCACTTCCAACAAACTGTCATAGAGATGAACCTGGAAATGCTCCACAACAAGGGGGAATTGATGAAATTGAAGAAGATGAAGGATGGATTATTTGGGACTTTGACTTCTTTGTGAGTTTGATACTTGGATTCATTCTTGGTTTTTGGGGAGTATGCGGAACCTTAATACTCAAGCGTTCTTGGAGACATGCATACTTCCAATTTTTAGAAGACAAAAAAGAGAAGTTTTGCACTGCCATTGTAATCTATGGAGCCAAATTGAAGAGAGGCATGGGAGTTAGCTAGATTGAAGTAAAAGGTAATATATTTAAGATAAATTCTAAAATTTTCATTTGAAATTACAATATATTTTTGTTTAGCAATAAAGATTAATAAGTAAATGGTAATGCATTAAAACAGGATCAACTCATCTCCTTGAGCTGAAGGAAGTACGAAGGCCATTGAAGTACCTCCGATCCATGTCATTCTAAATAAAGTTCAATTATGTGTATTTGTATTCATATTTCAAGTCATGTAATTCTATTTTGTTCTGTATTGTGTATATTGAGGTTCTAATATATATCATCATACCATAGCCTACCTTGTAAGGTGGACTATTGAAATAAAGTTCATTTAAATATATCGAAGTTTCATTTTTAATATATTTAATATTACTTTTTGTTGTGCGAAAATTAAAGTTGTTTTTTTAAGTATACTACCAAAGAATGAATATTTAATAAATTAAAAATTAACTTTCAGTATATTAAAAATGAATTTAATGTAAGTGGTCCACCTTGTATCATGGTCCTTAGTATAATTTTCCGAGTTTCTATAATAAATATCTTTTCTTAAAAATTCATGTTGTTTCCAACAACATTGGAATAAAACTACTATCCTATACGCTATTTTACCATGCAACGATTTCAATCAGCAGAAATAACATCACAAAATATGGCTAAAATAATTATATTTGGTAGAAAAAATATGTAATTAGATTTTGATGAGTCAAAGTCTATTTTAGGGCTAGATTTTAAATCCCCAAAACTTTAAATTTAGTTAGACATTCAATTTTTGTTCGCAACAAAATCGCTATGTAATGGAATTAGAGGTAGTTTATCACAACAAGACTATAGTGTTGATATTAAAGTAAAGTCACCAACATCAAACCAGCACCGAGCTGAGCTAGCTGCCAGTTTGGCCACACCTAAGTACTGGAATAACGTTTATCCTTTCCCATGTTTAAGGCAAGTTAAAAACTTTCGCAGCAAATACTTTGAGCATTTTCAAAAAAGTTTAAATTACTAAAAGTCTACACATACAAATGAAGCCTAAAAAACTTAAACCCAATTACTCTAGAAAAGTATAATTTTAAATCATACAAATTTAATACAAACCCATGATACAGAACCAGCCCAAAAATAAAACACTTGCTTGCAAACCAGCACATTGCCCCAGCTTCCACACCCAGCTGGAACGTTATGTTGTGCACGTAGGGGTGGAAATAGGCCAGGCCGAGCTAGGCTTTTTAAAATTAGGCCTGGGCCTGTTAGGAAAACTTAAAGCCTGGGCCTGGGCCTAGGCCTGTATGTAGGCTTTTTTTTAGGCTCAAGCCTGAGCCTACAGTAGGCCTGGCCTGGCCTGAAGCCTTTTTAAAAGCCTATTTAGTAAAAAGGCTTTTAAAAAGGCTTCAAAATAGGTTCTAAATAGGCTTTTAGTCTATTTAAATAGGCTCAAAGCCTATTTAAAGCCTACATTTTAAAGCCTTTTAAATATTATATATATATGAATATACCTATAAAAAATAATTATATTATTAAGTTACAATCAAGTGAATCAACCAATATTCATAAATGACAAAACTAAGTTCATATTTTATAATAAAATGTCAAACAACACCTACAAGTTTAATAAGTACGAGTTCATAATACAAAAACCATACAAGTTTGATAACATCAAGTCTACATGTCCATAATACAAAAGTCCATCACAAATTCACAACTCACAAGTTTAACAACAACAGAAATCATAAGTTCACAATACAAACATGAAACATTAAACATAATAACAACAATAGCATTCAAACATAAAATGAAACAAGTCATGGCTTCAACATAATCTCCTGTTGTCCAGAATCTCCCTACACAATGAAAAAAATTGAGAATAAATAATGAAGTCAATTACAAGTTCAAGTTCTCATAATTAAAGTAACAAGCAGTAATATAAAATAATATAAAATATTAAAGTAACAAGTACATTCTTACCTTTTGTTTTTTCTTCAGCCCGTACTTGTTACGAAGCCAATCCCCACCACAAATAAGAGCTTCAATAGATTCCTCATTTAAGCTAGCACGATATTCATCAATGACTCTTCCCCCGGCACTAAATGTGGATTCAGATGCCACACTTGAAATAGGAACAGCTAGTATATCAGAAGCCATCTTTGATAAAACTTTAAACTTTGGACTATTATTTTTCCACCACGCCAAGGCACAAAAGGATGAAGTAGAAGAAGGAATAAAAAGATTTTCCTCAAGATAAGTCTCCAACTCTGATTTCGTAAGAGGAATTGATTGACTTTGGTAGACCATACTCAATAATTCTTGCATCCCTTTATCCATTTGTTGTCCACCATCAACCAGAGTGCTGCTTTCAACATTGACTTCACTATGTCCACTAGTAGAAGAAGCATCTTGACTATACAAGTTCACATAATCAAGATATAAATCTTCTAATGCCCTTTTCACCTTCTCCACATTCTTTTCAACATCACTTGGTGTTTTATACAATAAGGGAAAAGTTATCTTAATACCATTTAATTTCATCCTTGGATCTAAAACACATGCAATAGACATTAACAAATTACACTCCCCCCAATATTTGTCAAATTTTGCTTTCATAGGTTTTGTCATCTCACGCATGAACATGTCAAAACACTCAGCTGCATTATCAATAACCTTTTTCACCCTTTGAATTTCAGCAAGATACAAGTTAGAAGTAGGGTAATCACTACCTGAGATGACATGAGTTGCATCATTAAAAACCTCCAAAAGTTTACAAACCTTCTCAATCTTGTCCCAATCCTCAAATGATGGTGCATACTTATAATGGGGCTCTTTTTCATTGTAATCTGAAAATGCATGCTTAAATTTACTTGCAGTACACAACATCAAGAATGTGGAGTTCCATCTTGTTGGACAATCAAGAATAAGTTTCCTTTCTTTCAATCCTTTTAATTCAACAACTTCATGGAATGACTTTAGCCTTGCATCTGAAGAATTTATAAATTTCACACTTTCACGAACATTATGAATGACATCTTTAATAGTGTTAAGGCCATCTTGCACCAACAAATTCAGAATGTGAGCACAACATCTAACATGAAAAAGTTGACCATCAAGTACTAACTTACTGCTCAATGACATGTTTTCTTTCAAACTTCTAACACAAGAGTCATTGTAAGATGCATTGTCAACAGTTACTGAGAATATTTTATTCTCAATGCCCCATCCTCTCAAACACTTGAAAATAGCATTTGCTATATCTGTTCCTCGTCGAGGAGGAGGCACTTTGACAAAATTCAAAACTCTCTTCTGAAGGTTCCAACTTGCATCAACAAAATGACCTGTCACAACCATGTACTCAACTACTTGGTGACTTGACTTCCACATGTCTGTTGTAATGCTAACCTTACTCACATTATTCAAAATCCTTTTCAAAGTATTCTTTTCAGCTTCATACAATTGCAAAAAATCACTTCTTGTTGTTTTACGACTGACTCTTCTAAAATTTGGATTTGCATATTCAAAAGCCCACATGAACATGTCATCCTCTACGATGCTAAATGGTCGCTCATGCACCATAATTCCACTAGCAATAATCTCTCTCATCTTTTCATTGGAGTATTTAGCATTAGGAACAATAAAGGGATTACCACCACATTCACTAGGCGGCCGAAATTGTATCGTTGTTTGTTTATTTTCTCGAGAGATATGCAACTTCCGTTGCAGGCAAATCTCTGAGTGCCTCTTAAGATGGCTAGTGCTTGCACCCTTTCCACCAGTAGAGTATTTTTCCTTACAATACAAACACACTGCTTTCTTTGTACCATTAGCAAGTTCAATTTCTTCAAAATCATTCCATACCGGAGATGTTTTTTTCCGCTTTTTTGTTAAGATTGAATCATTATCAACCATATTGACTTCTTCAGAATTGTTACTTTCAATTGGTTGACTTGAAGAAATTGATGGAGTTGTAGTTGTAACTTGCACATTCACTTCTTCAGGAATAGATTCATTTGTATTGTTACTTGTCATCCTATATAATTTTATAATTATTCAGCCATTAAAACACATAAACAAAGTAACATCTAAGTATCTAATATTAATTATTATAAACAACTAAACTATAAACTTTATAGTAATAAACTAATTATAGTAAAAAAAAAAACTAATTATGTTTAGTTGTTTATAATAATTAATATTATAACTAATCAATTTATTAGTCTGCTTAACTAATCAATAAACTGAGTAATAATTGTTTATAGTAATAAACTAATTAAATTGCTCATTGCAGACTTGCAGTTCCTTATTAGTGTATAACTAATCAATTTATTAGTGCATAAGTGCATAACATTATTTATTTAGTTATTTATTTATTTAGTTATTTGAACTAAATAATAACTACTGTCAATTACTTTGTTGACCATATACAATCACTGTGTCCTTTAATTAGCAGATTCATTACTTGATCTTTGCTTTCAATAGGTTTATTACGTGTATGGGTTCATGCTATTGGTTTTTATTATTCTGATAATTGTCAGAGTGTGTGTGATAAATTGATAATCGTGGCCACATATTTCTGCTTAAACAACACTCAGGCCTGTGTATATTAAATAACAGTCAAGGCAGTATGCATATTACTTCAATAAACAGGTGATGAAACGCATGTCTGAGTGTCTACTTCAATAAACAATTAAACAAACAAACGTATATTTAATAAAACTAACCTCCGATCGCCGGTCGCCGGTCGCCACCAAGCAGATAGCAGAAAAGCAATCTGAGTCGTCCAACTGCGGTCGCCGCTTGTCCAACTCCGGTCGCCACCTCGCCACGTCGCCTCACCGCCCGCAGCCTCGCCGGAGTCGCGTTAGTCGATTCGAAGATTTCGATTTTTGGGGAAGAAACGAGTACAGGACAGTTTGTGTCCACAAAGCCACAAACGCAGACAGTCCTAGGGTTATCAGATATTGACTTTATACTTATATATATATATACTGGGTTATATTGTAATTATTACAAAATATTAGTTATAAAATATAATATAAAATAATTAATATTAAATATATATTTTATATATATTATATACATAAACAGGCCAGGCCTGCAGGCTCGTAGGCCAGGCTTTCACATATAAGCCTAAGCCTATTTAACTAAATAGGCTATTAACTAGGCCTAAGCCTGGCCTTTTAACTAAACAGGCCAGGCCAGGCCAGGCCCTAAACAGGCCAGGCCATAGGCCCCTGGTAGGGGCCTGGCCTATTCCCACCCCTAGCCACCATAGAAATAAATTGTTTGTCATCAATATTTTGGAGCAGTAATTCAAGCCACACACCAAAGTCATCATCCACCGTACTCTGCACAATAAATCCCGAAATATTCCACACACATTTAGAAAATTCACATTGTACTAATGAGTGCAAAATATTTTCAGAGGTTAGAGCACACAAAGGGCATGCTAAAGGTACATCTACCCTCCTATTATATAAGTTCATGGTGGTGGGTAATACTCCTCTCACAGCTCTCCATAAGAAAACTTTCCACTTGGGAGGTACTTTCAGGTTCCAAATTTTATTCCAAGATGTGAATCCATTTTGGGGTGTAGTAATGGTCCCCATTAAACTTCGATAAGCCGCTTTTACCGTATAAACTCCTCTGGGGTCCCCATGCCAATACCACATATCTTCATAGGCAGGACTAATTGGGATGGCCGAAATTTTGTCCACTTCCTCCGTATAAAATAATTCATTAAGCAAAGGTACATCCCAGGTACCCGTCGTCGGATCAATTAACCCTGAAACTGTTACTTCCCCCAGATGTGGAGGCTTCTCAGTAATAATTCTTGGCTCAGGATCATACGCCAACCATGGATCACCCCAAACCAATGTGGAATTTCCATTTCCTATTCTCCGCCTGATATTCCCTTTAATGAGTCCCTGGGCAGCCATTATACTTCTCCACGGAAAACTTGGATTATTCCCAACTGAGGCATTCAAAAAATCCGTATTTGGGTAGTACCTGGCCTTGTAAATTTTCGCCACTAGAGACTGGGGCTCTGTCAAAAATCTCCATCCCTGCTTACCCAACATAGCCATATTAAAAGCTCTCAAATCCTTGAAACCCAGGCCCCCATATTTCTTTGGTACACTCATTTTATCCCAGGCTAGCCAGTGGATTCCTCCTCCATCCCTTCCGTTCCGCCACCAGAATCTATTCATCATACGCTCCAGGTTCGTACATAGTGAGTCAGGCAACAAAAAAACACTCATAGTAAACGTGGGCATTGCCTGCGCCACTGATTTGAGTAAAACTTCTTTACCTGCTCTAGACAAAAGTTTCTTATTCCAGGAGCCTATTCTCTATCTCACCTTATCCTCCACATAAGCAAACACCGCCCGTTTATTTCTCCCTACAAACGCTGGCAGTCCCAAATACTTTCCAAAATTCTGTGCCTGGTGAACACCAAATTCTGCTGCCACTAAATTTATATCCGCTTGTTGGGTGTTCCTGCTAAAACAAATATTCGACTTATTATAATTAATCGTCTGGCCAGATAATTTCTCATAATCAGTTAGACACCGTTTTACTGCCTGGGCCTCATCAACATTTGCCTTAAAGAACAAGAGACTATCGTCCGCAAACAAAAGATGTGAGAGGGCAGGTGCTCCTCTTGCCACCCTCAGACCGTGGACATCACCCCTATCTTGAGCCTGTTGTAACAACAATGATAACCCCTCCGCACAGATAAGGAACAGATATGTTGACAAAGGATCCCCCTGCCGGAGTCCGCGAGATGGGGTCAATTGTCCTCCAGACACCCCATTAATCATAACATTGTACGAAACAGTGGTGACACACTCCATAATGAGATTAACCCAACTTCCCTGGAAACCCAGCGCCAGCAACATATTCCTCAGAAATGCCCACTCCATCTTATCATATGCTTTTGCCATATCTAACTTCAGAGCTCCCCACCCCACCTTCCCCAATTGCTTCCTATTCAGAAAATGTCCAACCTCGGCAGCTATTAGGATATTGTCTGTAATCAGCCTGCCAGGAATAAATGCACTCTGCGATACTGAAATAATATCGCCTAACAGGGGCTTCATACGGTTAGCAACTACCTTGGCAATAATCTTATAGACAACATTACTCAAAGCAATCGGGCGCAAATCCGTGACCATCTCGGGAGATTGCATTTTCGGGATAAGCACAATATTCGACTCATTAAGCCCGATAGGCAAGGACCCTGTATTCAAGCACTGCAGCACACAACTAGTCACATCCGGCCCCACAATGTCCCAGAATTTCTGATAAAAACCCGGATTCATTCCATCCGGTCCTGGAGCTTTGTCTGGAAACATAGCAAACAACGCATCTTTGACCTCCCCCGGGTCATACGGCCGATTTAGCCATTCATTATGGGTTTGAGTAACACGAGTAGGGATAGAGGCGAAAAAGTCCACTCCGTTACTCACATCAGGGTTAGCAGTAAAAATATCATCAAAATAATTCATTATAACTGCCTTCATAGCATCACCATCTACCCACCCTCCCAACTCATCCTTAAGGCGTAATATAGTATTTTTCCGTTTTCGGGCAGAAGCATACCTGTGATAGAAACGAGTGTTTGCATCTGCCCCACGAAGCCAATGCTGCTTCGCCCTCTGCCTCCAGAACACATCCTCTTGCTTCTCCAGTCGCACTAACTCAGTTTCCAGGCGGCGGAAATCTGCCAACGCCTTGGGACTCACACGACCACGACAGCTGAACTACTGTTTCTTGAGACTAGCAATCCGTTTCCCAAATTTATGGAAACGGTCACCACCCCACCTCTGGAGCTTTATACCACACCTTTCTATCCTGGCCTGCAAATCGTCCACCCCATGTCCCCATGCCTCCTCCACCACCTCCCTACATCCCTCATCCAACAACCAGGCCATCTCAAAGCGGAAATGTCGCGGACCCACACGGAATCCCCCCCCCCCCCGGCCGTATGTCCAGGAAGAGAGCCGAATGATCCGATCTCCTAGTCAGAACATTATAGACCCGGGCTCCTTCAACCACCCCTCGCCACTCATCTGTTACTACCACTCTATCCAACTTCTCCTCAATCCAATCCTCCGTCCCCTCCCCCTTCTCCCAAGTAAACTGATAACCAATCATAGGGATCTGTATCAAACCACAATCATCTAGTGTTTCACCAAAACCCCTCAACAACGATTCCGGGTGTCTGCAACGTCCCCTTTTCTCATACTGGTAAAGCAGATCATTGAAATCCCCCAAGACCATCCAAGGCAGCGTAGACCGAGAACTCAAGTGTCTCAAAAGATTCCAAGACTCCACTCTATCACCTCGATCCGGGAAACCGTAAAAACCAGTCATTCTCCAGGGCGCATAACCGTCCATTCGTATCTCCACATCCACATGGTTACGAGAGTAACCTATTAGACTCACTGTATCATTCGTTTTCCTTAACAGCGCCAACCCTCCACTACGTCCCCTATTATCCACATAGAATAACCCCTGAAACCCTAACTTCACTCGCAACCGCTCAGCATGATCTCTAGCAACTTTCGTTTCCATAAGAAAAATAAAATCAGGTTTCTTCCTGGATGCCATATCCAGCACTTCTCGAACTGTTCGTGGATCACCCAAGCCACGACAGTTCCAGCTCAAAGTACTCATTGGGATGGGCGGGTCTGGGAACCAGAACCCGCCGAGAACATGTTTTTTGAAATGTCTGCCATGGCCACATCCTCCCCAACTCTCTCCACCACTCCCTCACCCTCCCTTCCCATAAGATCCACGCTCACCCCCTCCTCCCTACGTCTTTTCGGTCCACACACTACCCCTTCCCCATCCCTCGGCCGCCCCTCCACCGTAGAACCCGCCCCAAACACCCCACCCGTAGGACCCCGCCCACTCCCCTCCTCGGCCACCTCCTCCCTCTTACCCCCAACCGGAACTAGCCACGAACTACCCACCGGCCTAGGACCGCGAGGTAATCCTGCCTTCATCTCCACCCCAAAAGGATACTGATCTAAGGTGAGAGTCGAATTCCGAGCCTGCAAACAGAACTTATATGAATGGCCAAGCAAGCCACAAAAGAAGCAAAAATTGTGTAATCTTTCATACTTGAAAGTCACCCAACACCAAGACTTATCCCGTTTCGCAAACTTCATCCTTCGGCGCAAGGGTTTATCTACCGGAATACTAACACGGATCCGATAAAAAGTTTTCCACGGGCGATCATCAAATCTCTCATCACCCTTCAGGAAACCCCCCAAAAAATTACCAACCTGCTCCTGTATGGCCATGGATGTATAGCCCATCGGGAGCCCGTAGACCTGGACCCACATATCAACCGAATCAAGCAACACATCGTTCGGCATCATCCCATCTTCCACTGGCCGGCAGACCAATGTATGGTTATCAAACGACCATGGTCCCTCATCTATCACTCGCTGCAAATCCGTCTGGTGATAGAAAACAAACATAAACAAATTCGGTTGCAACTCAGAAATCTGCACACCACACACGGGCTGCCACACGGACGCCAACACCTCTCGCATAAACTCAAGCTTCACCATCTTACGCGTCAGGAACCTTCTAACCAAAACCAACGTGCGGCCCTGCATCTCCGTCACCGGCGCAACATTCTCCCCCACCGGTACCAACATCTCTTCCTCATCGAGCAAGGAGATACCCGCATACCCCTCCACCAATTCCTCCTCAATTCCGGACTGCATCTGGTGCCCCACAGCCCCATCCCGCCGAGCAACTCCCCCCTCCTCCACCGTCGCATATACACGACGCTCCAAGCTTCCCTCTCGCGCAGCAGTTCCGCGCCCATGCATACCCGCATGAACCTGCCGTTCCATACTCCCCTCACATCGAACACTGCCCGTACATCAGTTTCCGACCCCCGCTGCCGTTCCATAGCTTCCCACCGTCGGCGTTCGCTAGAGACGAGAACAAGATCGCCGGATAAATGCTGTTGTTTCCGAAAAAAAAACCCTAGGCAAACCCTAGTAGGAAAAGAGAGAGAACTCTAGAATGAAACCCTAGAGAGAGATATTATCAATTCTCCACTGTTAATGAATTCAATTACATGGTGATTGAAATTCTTAGTTATGGAATTTGCAGGAAATAAATATTTATTGACTTGGAACCTATAAAGTGGGTTCCGGTATAATCAATCAAATATTTTATTTCACAAGTTCATTGATTGAATATTAAAATTCTATGATGCCGGTTATATCTAATCAGGAAGAGTTTTCCTCCACTTCGTGGATGGGTTTATCTGCTTGGATGAGGTGTTTTTTCCTGGATTTCTAAAAACCAAAGTTGCATTTCAGATTCAACTATGGCATATGAATTTATTGCATTGGTTTAGGCATGCAAAGAAGTTAATTGGCTAAGGAATTTATTTATTGAGATTCCGGTTTGGCTAAAACCGATGTCACTAGTTTTAGTGCATTGTGACAGCGCTACTACACTGGCCAAAGCATATAACAATAAGTTATAATGGCAAGTTAAGACACATAGGCATGAGATATAGCTATGTGCGGGAGCTCCTAAGTTATGGTGTTGTAGCACTGGACTTGGTACAGTCCCGGTTTTAACGGTTCCGTTTGCAAGAATCCTTGCAAAGGACATGGTACATCAGAAGGGATATGGAAAGCCTAATTATTTAATTACAAGTGAAGGAAAGTTCAACTCACGTCTAAGTTATTACGTTAGACCTTGAATTCAATGTAGATGAGTACTTCATTTTGTGATTGCAAGCATCAAAAGTTATAATTAAAAATTATATCCCAAGGAAAAGTGATGCTTGGTTCTGTATTGTTGTAGGGATGAGTTTTTACTCTTAACTGATCTTTTGAAAAAATGCAAGGTGCAGTGCATGATATAAAAGATTAGCCTCTGTGAGCATGAAGTGTGGCCGCTTCAAACATGTTTGGGCTTTACTTGGTACGTGCTCATTAATGGATACGGACACATGGCCTTAATAGTGTCAAGTTACAGTGAGTTGTAATGACTGTAAAACTTGTGTGTATTATATCTACGTTTATTCAAAGAGACTGCGTGATTCAAGGTTCGTCCATCACTGCAATCCGAATTTATGTACCGCATATAATACTATGTGAAAGTTCAATATCTAAGACACTTTCATTTATGCATGAGTTTTGGATTTATCTTGGTACAGTATTAATTTTACTATATAAATGGAGGAGGAATGTTAGAGATTTATATAGTAATGGAGATTAATGGTTCAGATGGACTACCATGAAAGCTTAAATAATATTTGGAGTTGTGGAGTTATAAATATTATTTTAGTTTGATAGAAAGTTAACCGGAAAATGAGTTTGCTGGAAGTCTTTGTCTATTCCCCAACATTGGGAATTATTCCCCAACATTGGAGATTATTCCCCAATATAGGGGAATTGTGTGTTTCATTTGGAAAATGATTATACAACACGTAAGCTTCCAATTTCTCAAACTTACATGCAAAAGTGTGCTAGAAAATTATAATATATATATATATATATATATATATATATATATATATATATATATATATATTTGCACAGTTATTTGCATGTGGTTCACAACCTTTCAAAGGTTCATAATTACATATATATTCATGTTGAACATGATTTATGTAATTAATATTCTCCTATGATAAATATATCATTTAAGATATATCTTATGGAAGTTAATTTTTAAATTCAAATAATTAACTTCCAGGTAACTTCTCCAAACTGGTTTATTTGCATCTATAAATATTTGGAGAATCATCTGAAAAAGAGATATGCAAAAGCAAAATTGCAGTACACTGGGATATTTCACAGTTCTACATCTCAACAGGAAATTCTCAAACAAAGCAACTTGAGAATTTCATTAATCTTCTTGTATCCCATAAGATTAAATCTTGAACCTTGTTGCTTTTATAGAGGGAGATTTAAAGTTTATAGGAAAGTGATTACACGTCTGAAGATATCAAATGATCCAGTTTTTGTTCCCTATTGTTTTCTGTATTTTGTTGTATTTCAAATGTATTACAGATTACAAGCATTTTTTCTAACACCGTGTTGAATTCTGCCCAACCTAAGCCTAATCAAAATATAATCCCTGTATGATTATTTGAAATTGCGTCGTGCTTCGCACCCAGGATAGGATTCCCGAGCTCATATGATCGGGAAGGTTATCCCAAGCACTGAGTCTCTCGCAATAAAAGATAAACACAGCCCTATCGAACCACCCGATCATGTCATAATAATACAAATGCTAGGAACCTCAAGCCACATAAGGCCATTTGGACTGCCGTTATCGTGACCAGTGCATGGAGGACACGTGAACGACATGTCGAACCCTCAACATGTGTCCCCCAGCCCTCTATATAAAGCACATTGATTACTTGAGGGGGGGAGTGAGGGGGAAGTTTTGGACTGATATAGGGGTGGAAATAGGCCAGGCCGAGCCAGGCTTTTTAAAATTAGGCCTGGGCCTGTTAGGAAAACTTAAAGCCTGGGCCTGGGCCTAGGCCTGTATGTAGGCTTTTTTTTAGGCTCAAGCCTGAGCCTACAGTAGGCCTGGCCTGGCCTGAAGCCTTTTTAAAAGCCTATTTAGTAAAAAGGCTTTTAAAAAGGCTTCAAAATAGGTTCTAAATAGGCTTTTAGTCTATTTAAATAGGCTCAAAGCCTATTTAAAGCCTACATTTTAAAGCCTTTTAAATATTATATATATATGAATATACCTATAAAAAATAATTATATTATTAAGTTACAATCAAGTGAATCAACCAATATTCATAAATGACAAAACTAAGTTCATATTTTATAATAAAATGTCAAACAACACCTACAAGTTTAATAAGTACGAGTTCATAATACAAAAACCATACAAGTTTGATAACATCAAGTCTACATGTCCATAATACAAAAGTCCATCACAAATTCACAACTCACAAGTTTAACAACAACAGAAATCATAAGTTCACAATACAAACATGAAACATTAAACATAATAACAACAATAGCATTCAAACATAAAATGAAACAAGTCATGGCTTCAACATAATCTCCTGTTGTCCAGAATCTCCCTACACAATGAAAAAAATTGAGAATAAATAATGAAGTCAATTACAAGTTCAAGTTCTCATAATTAAAGTAACAAGCAGTAATATAAAATAATATAAAATATTAAAGTAACAAGTACATTCTTACCTTTTGTTTTTTCTTCAGCCCGTACTTGTTACGAAGCCAATCCCCACCACAAATAAGAGCTTCAATAGATTCCTCATTTAAGCTAGCACGATATTCATCAATGACTCTTCCCCCGGCACTAAATGTGGATTCAGATGCCACACTTGAAATAGGAACAGCTAGTATATCAGAAGCCATCTTTGATAAAACTTTAAACTTTGGACTATTATTTTTCCACCACGCCAAGGCACAAAAGGATGAAGTAGAAGAAGGAATAAAAAGATTTTCCTCAAGATAAGTCTCCAACTCTGATTTCGTAAGAGGAATTGATTGACTTTGGTAGACCATACTCAATAATTCTTGCATCCCTTTATCCATTTGTTGTCCACCATCAACCAAAGTGCTGCTTTCAACATTGACTTCACTATGTCCACTAGTAGAAGAAGCATCTTGACTATACAAGTTCACATAATCAAGATATAAATCTTCTAATGCCCTTTTCACCTTCTCCACATTCTTTTCAACATCACTTGGTGTTTTATACAATAAGGGAAAAGTTATCTTAATACCATTTAATTTCATCCTTGGATCTAAAACACATGCAATAGACATTAACAAATTATACTCCCCCCAATATTTGTCAAATTTTGCTTTCATAGGTTTTGCCATCTCACGCATAAACATGTCAAAACACTCAGCTGCATTATCAATAACCTTTTTCACCCTTTGAATTTCAGCAAGATACAAGTTAGAAGTAGGGTAATCACTACCTGAGATGACATGAGTTGCATCATTAAAAACCTCCAAAAGTTTACAAACCTTCTCAATCTTGTCCCAATCCTCAAATGATGGTGCATACTTATAATGGGGCTCTTTTTCATTGTAATCTGAAAATGCATGCTTAAATTTACTTGCAGTACACAACATCAAGAATGTGGAGTTCCATCTTGTTGGACAATCAAGAATAAGTTTCCTTTCTTTCAATCCTTTTAATTCAACAACTTCATGGAATGACTTTAGCCTTGCATCTGAAGAATTTATAAATTTCACACTTTCACGAACATTATGAATGACATCTTTAATAGTGTTAAGGCCATCTTGCACCAACAAATTCAGAATGTGAGCACAACATCTAACATGAAAAAGTTGACCATCAAGTACTAACTTACTGCTCAATGACATGTTTTCTTTCAAACTTCTAACACAAGAGTCATTGTAAGATGCATTGTCAACAGTTACTGAGAATATTTTATTCTCAATGCCCCATCCTCTCAAACACTTGAAAATAGCATTTGCTATATCTGTTCCTCGTCGAGGAGGAGGCACTTTGACAAAATTCAAAACTCTCTTCTGAAGGTTCCAACTTGCATCAACAAAATGACCTGTCACAACCATGTACTCAACTACTTGGTGACTTGACTTCCACATGTCTGTTGTAATGCTAACCTTACTCACATTATTCAAAATCCTTTTCAAAGTATTCTTTTCAGCTTCATACAATTGCAAAAAATCACTTCTTGTTGTTTTACGACTGACTCTTCTAAAATTTGGATTTGCATATTCAAAAGCCCACATGAACATGTCATCCTCTACGATGCTAAATGGTCGCTCATGCACCATAATTCCACTAGCAATAATCTCTCTCATCTTTTCATTGGAGTATTTAGCATTAGGAACAATAAAGGGATTACCACCACATTCACTAGGCGGCCGAAATTGTATCGTTGTTTGTTTATTTTCTCGAGAGATATGCAACTTCCGTTGCAGGCAAATCTCTGAGTGCCTCTTAAGATGGCTAGTGCTTGCACCCTTTCCACCAGTAGAGTATTTTTCCTTACAATACAAACACACTGCTTTCTTTGTACCATTAGCAAGTTCAATTTCTTCAAAATCATTCCATACCGGAGATGTTTTTTTCCGCTTTTTTGTTAAGATTGAATCATTATCAACCATATTGACTTCTTCAGAATTGTTACTTTCAATTGGTTGACTTGAAGAAATTGATGGAGTTGTAGTTGTAACTTGCACATTCACTTCTTCAGGAATAGATTCATTTGTATTGTTACTTGTCATCCTATATAATTTTATAATTATTCAGCCATTAAAACACATAAACAAAGTAACATCTAAGTATCTAATATTAATTATTATAAACAACTAAACTATAAACTTTATAGTAATAAACTAATTATAGTAAAAAAAAAAACTAATTATGTTTAGTTGTTTATAATAATTAATATTATAACTAATCAATTTATTAGTCTGCTTAACTAATCAATAAACTGAGTAATAATTGTTTATAGTAATAAACTAATTAAATTGCTCATTGCAGACTTGCAGTTCCTTATTAGTGTATAACTAATCAATTTATTAGTGCATAAGTGCATAACATTATTTATTTAGTTATTTATTTATTTAGTTATTTGAACTAAATAATAACTACTGTCAATTACTTTGTTGACCATATACAATCACTGTGTCCTTTAATTAGCAGATTCATTACTTGATCTTTGCTTTCAATAGGTTTATTACGTGTATGGGTTCATGCTATTGGTTTTTATTATTCTGATAATTGTCAGAGTGTGTGTGATAAATTGATAATCGTGGCCACATATTTCTGCTTAAACAACACTCAGGCCTGTGTATATTAAATAACAGTCAAGGCAGTATGCATATTACTTCAATAAACAGGTGATGAAACGCATGTCTGAGTGTCTACTTCAATAAACAATTAAACAAACAAACGTATATTTAATAAAACTAACCTCCGATCGCCGGTCGCCACCAAGCAGATAGCAGAAAAGCAGTCTGAGTCGTCCAACTGCGGTCGCCGCTTGTCCAACTCCGGTCGCCACCTCGCCACGCCGCCTCACCGCCCGCAGCCTCGCCGGAGTCGCGTTAGTCGATTCGAAGATTTCGATTTTTGGGGAAGAAACGAGTACAGGACAGTTTGTGTCCACAAAGCCACAAACGCAGACAGTCCTAGGGTTATCAGATATTGACTTTATACTTATATATATATATACTGGGTTATATTGTAATTATTACAAAATATTAGTTATAAAATATAATATAAAATAATTAATATTAAATATATATTTTATATATATTATATACATAAACAGGCCAGGCCTGCAGGCTCGTAGGCCAGGCTTTCACATATAAGCCTAAGCTTATTTAACTAAATAGGCTATTAACTAGGCCTAAGCCTGGCCTTTTAACTAAACAGGCCAGGCCAGGCCAGGCCCTAAACAGGCCAGGCCATAGGCCCCTGGTAGGGGCCTGACCTATTCCCACCCCTAGACTTATATAAGATAACTTAGCTCGGGAACGTTCTCTGACAACATACTCAACTACCCGAAAGTCCGAGACTATACATAGTGAACGATTACAGCTCACATCAATGAGGATTGTATAACCCTTATTTAAGTGTTAAAATCTTGAAATCAGAACTCCTAATAATAGAATATATTAGTGAGTTATAAAACTTAATAATTCCTCAAAAATATAACGAAAAGTGCAATTGAAAATATGAAGCAGTGATTAAATATATTTGTCTTATTCGAATAAATTGAGCAAGTAGAGAGACAAATTGTGCGCTAAAAGAAGTTGACGTCCATAGACTTTTTCCACAAGATTGAGATGCGATCTTTCGTAGAAAAAGGAAGTTGAGGTTGATGATTTGATTATCTTTAACCAGGCCAGCAAGCATGCTTTTAAACCCAAAATACGCAACTTGAGAAAAAGACGCCCACGAATATAATAGTACGTCTTAATTATTATAACATACAACATAGTCTACCTTTAAGATAAATCACTTAAATATATTAAAGATACGTGTATTACAAATAATGTATTTTTAAATAATGCATCTTCAGGACACAAATACTCTATCTTCAATATATTAAAAATGTACCTTATGTCAGTAATCCATCTTACATGGTGGACCATGGTCCATGATATAATGATTGCGCAGGCGAATAAGCTGGAAAAATAAAAAATCGCACTTTTAATCCACCAATTATTAGCATATATGCAATGTAGTCCCTGGTTTCCAATTTGAGCAGATTCGTTCGCTCAATTATTTCAATCGTAGCCAATTTAATCCTTTTGTGAAATTTTCTTTAACAACTGTTTAAAACTGGGTATTTTTAGGAATTTCATGCCCACTAATTATTTCCCCCCACCATTTACTACACTAAAATCTTCTACCCTAACCCTTGCGGAACACTAACACCATACACATTCCCCTACCAAAGGATCATGCCGTTGCAACGCTGCGTTCGGAACTGTTGTTGGGTCTGTTGTCAGAGTTCTATTACATGTATTCCAAAATTTTATACCTGACGCCATATCAATAATTTGCCTGTTTTACACTTGACGTGACTGCTAATTAATTTGTAACGATTGGATTAGATTAGCACATAAGTAGTACGTGGACTGTGGGCGGATAAAAGAATTGGAATCTACCCTGAAGCTCCCTGTATTGTTTAAAGCAAATTTATTTATTTATCGCAATCAAGAGAATCTTTTTCTTTCAAAAGATTAAATCTTCAACTCACGGTGTGATGACGATCTGCTTACTTTGAGCATAATTCTCACACTGTTATTGTCGAAATTCAAATTTTAATATCTTCTTCTAAATACTGCTTATTAAACCAGTGAGTTAAGTCCGTACGAGCGCAATCAAATCAAAAGATCGAGTCTAAAAGAGTAAAAGGTAACCCTTATAATTTGATCATTGGAGATAAAGTGCAACATCAAGAGGACCTCTATTACTTCTAAAAAAACACATTATACAATTTTGTAAACCACAAACTATCAGAAACTGTTTCTTAATTTGATTAATGAAACTTATATTCAAATTATCTACGAATTTATTTTTTATAATATTTAGTTTTGATATATAAAGTTTATATATTTAGAAACCACATTAAAATACTAAAAGAAAAACTTATATATAATGTGTTGAATTGTAATATCGTGTCTTTGCAAAGCTGTGCGTTATTATTTGCATGTTGTACTCTTCTCTTAGTATATATCTTTGACAAAACATAAACTATAAATTTGTAAAGCACACCATTATAACTCGTATAAAATTTCCCTTAAATCAAACTCATTTAGCGGAATGATAAAGACTACATCAATTTAACCCGGCATTATACTTTTTTAATTGCTAGAGATAATAATTCTAATTAGTATAATTGCTTCGCTCTGTCGGGCCGGGGTGTGGGGGGCCCTTAGGGTTGGGGTTCAGCCTTTTGGAATAATTAGTATAATTGCTTTAGTTGGAATCCAATCATTATAATTTTTTTTAAAAATTCACTATAAATTATGATTAAGCACTTGATTACAGCCAAGTGAGAGTGTAACGGCTCAACATCCCTCTAATAATTTAATAAACATTATTATTATTATTATTATTATTATTATTATTATTATTATTATTATTATTATTATTATTATATTGTTTTGTGTGAAGTTGTGAATTGTGAACAACTGTGAAGCAATGAGATTTAATAGATTACAACTGTTTAAGTTCATATATTTAAGACTGTTGGTATTTAAAATTATGATAAATGCTATTTTCCCCAATCGTATGTACCAAATTGGCAAATCTATAGACTATAATTATCACAATGATGCAACAATTTTGTACATCCTGTTGTTGATGTAATGTGCTGCCATTTGGGCAACAGAAATGGCCCTTGTTATGTAATGTACAAAACTTGGTCAGGGAAGTACATTTTTCAAATATTAGTTGGTAAATCGTATCACATATTAATCAAATCAAGTCCCATCATTTCTGATAAAATTTGTTACAAAAGATTTAGCATCCTCATCATCAGTTGTGTTTTTTTTTTTTTTCAATTTTTTATGGGTCACAACATTCATCCCATCATCCACTATCTCACTCAATCACAAAAATCATTCTTTCCATTTATTTTAAGTTTTTTTTTCTCAATATTTTGTAGAGCCACGCTATTTTACTATATTATATTTTAATGATTTTTTTATTTATTATCATTCCAAAAATTATAAGTGTAATTGTAATCATAATTATAAAATTGATCCAATGTTATTGATAATTATAAATTTAATAATATAATTATTGATAATTATGAAAATTTAATTGAATTGATAATTATAAATTTAATATAAAAAATAAAAATAAAATAAAAATAAAAAATAAATTTAATAATTGAGTATGTTAAATTAATTTTTTTTTTTAAAATAAACAACATCAAACTGGCCGTTGCAACGGAGTCAACAACGCCCCCACTAAGGCTCAATCTCATGACCTCCCACATAAAAGAGGTCATTACATGCTATCTGAACACAAGGTGCTTGGCAAACTGCACTGAACTTAGTATGTCTTGTGTTTCGAAAAGATTAGATTTTGCATTTAGTAAATACAATTAATTTTTCTTGATAATCTTTTATATTCTAATTAGATTTTAAAATTGATATCATAATAACTAAAACTGAAATGTTTTGTTGACAATAGACCAATGATGCATGTATTTCGCATCAAATAAGTCATAAATGAGAAACAATGGGGTGTTTGGTAAATAGCTGTTAACTGATTGGGTTAATGAGTTTGACTAGTTGATAGCATTAGCTGATTGTAGAAAAGTGTTTGGTAAATTAGTTGTTAGCTGATAGCGGATTACATGCAAAACGACTTTTTTGTATTTTAGCATTTTGGAGCAATAAAACTGTTACAAAAAGCTAAGTAATCAAACACTTATATTGGCTATTTAACAAAGTCAAACAACCTAATAGTGGTCAAATAAATCAAAATTAACTGATGATAAGTTAACTATGTTACCAAACAGGGCTAACATAGTTCGCCAAACTCTTTTTTTTTTTTTTTTTTTTTTTTTAAACTAAACAAAATGTGGCAATGTTACAATTGTCCGTGACTATTGTAGTATTTAACATTTAACAAATACTATACACATGTAATTCAATTATTTAACTTTAATTTCTTGCCTCAACATTTAATTTAACTTCCTCTCTTATAAACTCTTGTAATTGAATGAACTTATGATTAATCCTCTTTATTAAACCGTTGAACGATATAAATTTTAACAGACAACTATTTGTAACAAACAAATTAAAGTCAAGAATGCAATGACACAAAATTAAAAGAATAAGATAAAACGTGACAATGTTACAATTGTCGATAACTAAAATTTGAATTTGCTCCCAATGAATATAATGTTTTATTATCATGTTAAAAAGTAAACATGAGAGTTGATAAGGGAAAATAGCATTATTCATTGGATAGCTATTCATTTCCTACTTTGTACATTTTTGTCCCCATTCCATAGTATTTAACACCCAAATGTCATTTTGAATCAAGCAAATCAATATTGATTGGATAGTTCCAAATTTAACGAAATATAGCAAAATTCTACACTTAACTTGTACGTGACAAACACATACATGTCAAATATGTAATAAGTCAGACAAAATATAGCCGCAACTAGAGAGTATTATTCATATAACTAATGGGTGTAATAAATTAAATTAAATGTGTGAGATATGAGGCTTCTACGTAGCTGTGGTTGAGATTGAGAGCGGTTAAAGTAGTCAAGTTAGGCCAATAGCCCACAGAAACTTGAAAAGTAAGATGGTAAAATGCTAAAATATAAGTCAAGCTCGACAACTCTCATGCAAGTCCAAATCTTCGACCTATATATCCTAGTAGTTTCCTTTGCTCAAACGTGGTTTTAATTACATAGTACTAGTATATATACCACGTGTTTTGTAAGGAAAATGAAATGTCGCTTGTACGGGTTTAGTTCACTGGTTCAGTGGGTAGTATTTTGGAGAAGAGAACAAGTTTTGAACCTCGACAGTGACAGTGTAGTAATTATGTCCAAAGTAAGCAGATCTCTTGTGCGCACTGACATTTAGTCATGTCTGCTGAGCCATTGAGTCATCGTGCATGATTTAAATTCTCTCAAATGCTTTATCGAACCCTTGTGGTTGGAGATTAAACTTTTGAGAGAATAAGAAAGAAAATGAAATGCCCCACATAAATTAGTTGGTGCATGTAACAGGGCGTTTGGTTGAAGGGGGGAATTGCGTAGGAAAGAAATTGCAATTCCATGGGAGATGAATTACTGGGAATAAAGTGAGAATTTAAATTCCAGTGTTTGGTTTACAGGATTAGAATTACTGAGAATTTCAATTTCAATGTTTGGTATACATGGGAATTGAAAGGAATAAGGAGTATAAAGTTCAAAATGTCCATTATTGTTGTGGTATTAATTTTAGGTTAAAAAAAGAGAGATAATTTTGTCTCATCACTAAATTTTTTCTTCTTAAAATCCTAAGAGGGACATGAGATTTTAATTCCATGAAAATGGGAGAATTGCAATTGCATGGAATTGCAATTCCTTCCAACCAAACTAAGGAATTTTATGACCTTTAGAATAAGGTAAAAAGAGAATTTAAATTCCCTCCAACCAAACGCCCTGTAAATGTAATTGTTTCAACATAAATTAGATAATTAATATGAGAAAAATAAAACAAAAATGAGGGTAATAAAAATTGGTGTGTCAATTCGGGTTACGTCAACGTTTTTGTCTATTTTTTCTTATGCTAATAAATGTATAAATTGTTATTCAAATGTTATACAATAATGCATTCTTATTCGACAAAATTACGCTTACGGAATTTTTGTTTGACATAATTAGTTAATTCCATTTTTAGTCCTAGACTTATAAGTAGCAGCTCACTTTTAATTCTTTTTGTATCAGAACATCCACATTTGGTTCTAGTATTATTGTGGTATGACCATTTTTTGTCATTCTTTAACGAAATCGTTAAATGCAAAGACATATCGGTTATTTTTATACAAAATGAGTTGACCCCATTATATTTTATGTTTATTTTTTTGAAAAAATCTGTATTTGAAGACTGAAATGTCTTTGTATTTCATGGTGTTAAAATTGTTTTGTTGATAGAGGACCAAAAATAATGGTCATGCCACAATATAATATACTAGGATCAAATGTGAATTTCTGATAAAAAAAATACTAAAAGTAGACTGTCACCTATAAATCTAAGACTAAAAATAGAATTAACTCTTCACATAATTAACATTACATTGTTATAACTTCGTTGATATTTAATGATTTTTAATATTGATGACTAAATAAATAAAAGTATAATGTACCGTTATAACTCTCAAATATAGTGTAAAGATTATAAATAAACATTTTCTTTATATGGTTCTACACCAATCGTTGTATAACTTTGTACATTATATGTAACTAAATAATCTTAATTACCTTTTTTTACAATATAAATAGAAATATTACGATAATATTTAATTATTTCAATATAATAGAGATTCTATCACTTCTAGTATTTATTTATTATTTATTTTTTACTATTATGTCTCTATCATTATACATTACAATTTCTGCTATACAACAATGACTTGCCATTATTGATAAAGAGTAGCTTCTGGGTGGATTCCAATCAAGCAATGATGTAACACTAATTTACCGGTACGCTAATCCGATCAAATAGTTCAGACATAAGCAGTGGCGTCATCAATTTTAAAAAATCGGTGCAACTCCACGTACTTGAAAGTAACATTTTGATTGTCACATTTTATTTTGTTTTGTTTTGTTTTTTTTTTTTTTTAAGAAACAAATTCATACGAAAGATCATAACAGAGGGAATTACAGATAAAGTTAGAAAGTTAAATAACCATTTCTTAAGATTTGCATTAGAAATGGAGTTCCGAGCTAATAAATGAGCAACTCAATTCGCAGAAGGTTTAACAAAAGAGATTGCAACATTAGTAAATTGACTCAGTAAATCTTTAACATCAAGGATAATAAAATCGAAAGAAGATGCCTGGCTTGACGACTCTCGTAATTGAGGGATTGAACCACAGTTAGGACATCGAATTCCACTTGAACTTAATCATAGTTCAGTCTTTTGAGCGAGCTAAGAGTCTCTCGAATAACCAAAACCTCTGCTTCCTAGCTTGGGAGGGCAAAGCCCAGTCCTTGAGATGCTGGAGGCTACTACAAGTCTACCTAGGTCACAATTTATTTTTATGCTTTGAAAAATCATATTTATGGTTTGACTTAATTAACTATAAGCAATTTAAGTTGATTTATTTTATTGTCATTTTTTGTGCATTAGGATCATAGAGTGAACTTCACGCATAATTCATATTTATATTCAAATAGTGATTGCATAATTCATATTCAAATTCAAATAGTGATGGCAGACTTTTTTATAAATCAAAAAACATATCTCTAATAAGTAGAAAAATAAAAGTTTACAAGCATAATGTATTTAACTTGGAATAAATAAATATTCTTAATCATATTTTTAAGCTTCGAAAATTAAAACTTAAATAAAAACCTTGATTTAAAGAACACCTCTCTCTCCTTTTTTTTTTTTTTAAAAAAAAAATGGATGATGAGAGAAAACTTGCAATTATACTTGAAAATATAATGTACACTTGAAAATTTTAATTACTCTTGTATAATACTTCACAAATTACATAGGAGAGCTAAACCACACAAGAAAGATCTTTTGTGACAAAGCACGGAGTGTTTGGCAAAAAAAAAAAAAAAATGCCTCTCTTGAATTAATTAATGACATCATTTTAGCTATGTAGCATGGAAACTGGAAACATAAAAATGAGAAAACAAGAAAATGGAAATTTCATATATATATATATATATATATATATATATATATATAGGGTTGAGTTCAAATGAGCACAACAATATATAGAGGACTGTGCGGACAAATAATTGGCACATAATAAATTAATATCAGGCACACAAGAATACATGTAAACATCAGGTTTCGAACCGAGGCTCTATTACAGGCTAATGACACACACGTCTGTCCTCACAGTCCTCTATAATATAATTGTCCTCATTTGAATTCAAATATATATATATATATATATATATATATATATATATATATATATATATATATACTAATGATCAAATGAAAATTTCTCTTTTCGTGATGAGAACCTACAAATCAACATGAATATACACAATCGTCAACATAAATACACACAAACTATTTCAGAATAGATTATGCATATTATACATTAGAATCTGAAATTATATGTATTTGTGTACAAGTTTGCAGTTATCACAACTTTGTTGTTTTATCAAAGTAGTTTTAGATTATGTGGAGCATTTTCTTAATTTCTTCCCCACCATTTTGCGAATGCTTAAGCATAGAGAAAACCAAGTCTGCTGCTTATTGAAAGTAGTGCATTTTTATTTTATTTTATTTTTTTTCGCATTTGTTGGAAGAATGGATAACAAGTTTGTTAGGGGGAGGGGTTAAAATGTTTGAATCGCCACACTAACACTTTTAGTCAATACAAATTTATCTTCACTAATATTCAAATACGTTTTTTTGAAGGTACATATCTTCAAAATGGTTTTTTTGGGTTGAAAAATATTTTATTTGGGTTATAATTTAAAAAAATGATTTGAAAATACTGAAACTAGTTTTTGAATTTTTTATTAGTTATGAAACTTGGAATTTTTTTTCAAAAACTTTTAATCAATTACGAACCAACACAAAAATGTTTCTTAACAAATTTTGACATGTTAAAAGACAAAAACAAAAACAAAAACAAAAGGTCTATCACCATAGAGTTTACGTGCAATATACCATATTAAAATATTACGGAGTAATATTTACGAGATCTTCAAAACTTGTTAATATTTGATTTATACTTTTAAAAAATCTTGATCACCACAATTCTTTAATTTGTTTGTTGTTTCTTCCTTCTAAAATATCATTATCTTCTTTGTAATTTGTAAACTAAGAATTAGGGAGTAGTAATTGTGTATTACAATTGCATTATTCAATGTGAGATAAATATTTTCTTTTTGATAAATAGTATTGTTATCATTCGTAATGGAATGAATAGGATTTATTTATTTATTTTTTTAGTACTACTGACTCTATTACAATATAATATGCAGCACAAAGAGTCAATACTCCATTCTCCTCCCATTTGGGAGAAGAGTCAATATCAATAAGAGAGCCATTTGCGTCACTAGACCACTAGATCAAAAATTTATTTTAAGTTGAAAGTTGCACTAAACATGAGAATAATTTTCTCCATCTTTTAAATCATATAAATGCAATTTGAAAGTTAAATTAATCTCCAAATTTATAAGGAAAAATGATGTGAAACAAAATCGTTTCTCATCATTCTTCACAAAAGATTCAGGGCAAAGAGAATATACATTGAACTGAATCCAAAGATTCAAAAAATCCCTTTCTATATCTACAACAGAACTCCCTATCCTATAAATTTCACTTTTTCACTTTTTTCAAACACTTTTTTATTGTTGCAATTTCAATTCAATATCCCGTACAAACGGGTGCTGTAACAGTTGCTGTGCGCTCCACCGTTCACCGGATTCCTTCTGCAAACACCGATCAATGAAATCCCTGAACTCGCCGGAAGATTCCTCCGGCAAGCTCGGCGGCTCCCCGAAGCATATGGCGCACATTAGCGTCGCCCAGTCGGGCCTCTGCTCCGGCGGCAGCAGGGGAAAGTGGCCCATGTAGAGCTCCATTAGAGTGAGCCCCAAGCTCCAGACGTCGCCGGCGTAAACGTCGTAGTTTGCGCCGTAGGTTTCCGGATCGAACCTCTCCGGGCTCATGTAAGCGCAGGTTCCGACATAGGAGTTGCAGGAGTCCAGCGTCCGGCACATCATCTTGCTCACCCCGAAATCGGCGATTTTCACCTCGCCGTCCTGGTTTACCAGTAGGTTTGAGGGCTTCAGATCCCGGTGAATGATCTTGTGGGAGTGGAGGTAATCCAGGCCGAGAAGCACTTGCTTCGCGATTCTCGCCAGCGAGGTTTCCGCGGCGGCGGAGGCGGAGGAGGATTTCTCGAATTTCTCGGATTTCTTCAGGAAGCTATCTAGGGTTCCGGCGTCCATGTACTCCATCAAAATCGCGATGTCTCCGCCGGGCATCTCGACGGTCCCGTGGCACTTGATCACGTGCGGCGAGTCCGTGCAGCGGAGGATCGAGATCTCGCGGTGGATCTGGCGGCGCACGGCGGGGTCGCTGTCGCCGTGCACCACTTTCAAGGCGTACGCCGTCGCCGTCCGCTTGTGTCTCACCTCGTACACAGTCCCCCCGTTGCCGTGCCCCAGCACCTGCAGCTTCTCGAAGTCCGATATCGCGAAGGAGGCGGCGGCGGCGGCGGACGACGACTGGCCGACGACGGCGGCGAAGGGGAAACGCGGGCGGCGCTCGGAGGGTTCCGGCAGAGGGAGGCGGAGGTTGATCTGGCGGCGCTCTCGCACGAGTGCCATTTGAAACACGTGAGCCGAGGGAGAGATAATCGGAGAAGAAAGCGGAGAGGTTTATATAAGTGGAAGAAGAGAGCTCATAGGAGGAAGGTGAGAGGATAGCGGGAACGATAGCGTGGGACCCATAAAGTGTATGTGAAGTGGATATTTACGTCGACGTTTTTGTCTCACTCTGGAATTTCGATTACTTTTATAAGTTTTATTTAAGAAAAATTAGCTCATAACAACTATATCTATATGGATAAATAGAAATCTTTTCCCACTCATCATAAGAAAAGACTTTTATATTTGTAATTGTCTTTTTCCACTCATCATAGGAAAAGATTTTTACTTTAAAATTTGAAATTACTTTCTATGTTAAAATTAGGGCTGGGCACTTCGGTTTTCGGTTTGGTTTTTTCGGTTTCGGTTTCGGTTTCGGTTTTTCGGTTTTAGAAAAAGTTGAACCATTCGGTTTAACATTGTAGTTCGGTTTGGTTTCGGTTTGGTTTCAATCGGTTTGGTTTCGGTTCGGATTTAATTCGGTTCGGTCTTCGGTTCGGTTTAAGACTTTACGAGAATTACATTCATCAAATTTCAACATTTCATAATTTTCCAAACATACTACCAATTACCAAACAATACCTATTCACATAATCCACATCTAAAATATAAACGTTATATAACAAAATAAAAATTTAAAGTTTAAACATACTACTAAATAGTAAATACTAACATCCCATACTAATAGCAATCTAATTACCAAAACATCACATACTTAGAAATTAGAATCCAAAGTTCAAAGTTCAAACATTACAAACATGAATCAATAACTCAAATCCAAAGTCTAATATCTAAATAAAGGATACCAACATAACAATTCAAAAACAATCAACATAACAAAACGAATTCCAAACTCATAGGTTGTTAAGTTGTTCATCCATCATCACGGTCACAGATCAATATGACGTTGCCCTATTGATTTGCGAATCTCTGTACAACAAAACAAAAGGTTCAAAAACAAGTTAAAATAATAAAATATTGAAGCATAAACTAATATAGTATATACTATACATAAATTCATAAAAAAATATAAAATTGTAACTTACCTTCTGCAAGCATATCCATAAACTGAGTTTCTTCCAATATTTGAGCGAGGCTTACTGTTGAATCAGATTGGAGTGAAGACCGTAACCAATCTTGTGTCAAAATCAATGCCTCTACCATATACGGTGTCAAAGAACTCCGATATTGGTCTAAAATACGGCCCGAAGTGCTAAAAGCAGACTCTGATGCAACACTAGAAACTGGCATTGCAAGAACATCACGTGCCATTTGTGACAAGATTGGGAATTTCATACTTTCTTTCCTCCACCATGACAAAATATCAAATTGCATACCCAATCTATTAGGAGTTGGCATTTCAATCTTTTCCATCAAGTATATATCCAACTCATTTGATGTTTGTTGCACATCTCCTTTTTCACATATCAAACCGATGGCATACGTGAAGGCGTGAAGTGTTGTCGTAACTGGTAAGGGTGAACTGGAAATTAGGGTTAGATCTTAGAATGTTAGATTATATTAAAGTTTATTTATATATATTATTAGTTATTATATATATTATATATATTTTTTATTTTTTTTTTAAAAAACCGATCGGTTTGTCGGTTTGGTTCGGTTTTAAACCGAACCAAACCGAACCGATCGGTTTCTCAAATCTTAGGACCGATCGGTTTTTCGGTTTGAAACCAAACCGAACCAAACCGCTTCGGTTCGGTTTGGTTCGGTTAAACCGAACCGAAATGCCCAGCCCTAGTTAAAATAAGGGAAAATCAACGATTTGGTCCCTCAATTGTTAGCGAAATATCAATGTAGTCCCTTAATCGTGTAATTATCGATTTAGTCCCTGAAAATGACTGTTTTTAGTTGATTTAGCCCCTCCGGTCATAGCCCATCCAAAATGCGGCGATAATTCCGATTTGCCATGAGTAATTTAGTCATTTCGCTTTTTAGTCTTCTTCTTACATTGTTCTCTTTAGTTTCTTTAGTATGAGTGCCCGCTGCGTCGCTGCTTTGATTGAAGGAGAGGATTGGAGATCATAGTTTTCAATTTAGGGGACTGCAGAGCAGTTCTTTGTAGGAGTGGAGTAGCTGAAGTCCTTACGAGAGATCATAGAGTTGGACAAGAGGATGAGCGGAGAAGGATCGAGGATAAGGTACCTCTTTTCTTGCATCAAAACTGTTCTTTGAACTAATAACATATAGGAGAGCAGTGTTTGCTGATCACAACTTCTTTGAGCTTCTGGTATAGGGAGGCTACGTTGAGATTCACCAAGTGTTAGAGATGTTATTATTTATGTTATTATTTCTATTAATTATGTTGACTAGTCTTTGTATTAGATTAGTTAATTATGGCTTTCCTAGTTAATAGGATTAGTTCACGCTGTGTATTTAGAATACTGTTCTGTAATCTCTATTGGGTTGGAATTGAAAACTGCAATCCTTATCTCATCTGGTATCAAGCCGGGTTGGGTTTCTCTCTCCTCTCAATCATTCTTCGATCAATTTTATTTTCCGATCGAAAACTCCTCCCCCAAAATCGACGGCGATACACCATGTCTACTAACTCTTCCGAGAGAACAGTATCCGCCGGCGATCCTACCCTCCCTCACCCCACAGCAAATTCCCTGTCAGGAGCGCACCAGTTTGTCTCCATCAAGTTGACGTATCGCAACTTCCTGTTTTGGCGAACGCAACTGGTGCCTTTCCTCCGTGGCCAAGAACTTCTTGGGTACGTCGACGGCGAGACTCCTTGCCCTCCACCGACACTGCCGGCTGCTCCGGTCTCCGATGGATCCACGTCCGCCGCCACCACTGCTGCGCCGGTTCCGAATCCCGAATACCGAGCGTGGGTGAAGCAAGACCAGGCGCTGCTCTCATTGCTTATTTCGTCGCTTTCCGATGAAGTCATGCACCTGGCTGTCGGGAAAACTACGTCACGCGCCATTTGGGAATCCATAGGCGCTGCACTCGGGAGCTCGACACGGGCGAGGTGTCTCAGTTTACTCGGCCAATTCCATTCCCTCAGGCAAGGGAACAGTACTGCAGCCGAATACTTGGGCCGTGCGCAGCTGCTCGTGGAAGATTTAGCACATGCCGGTCGCCCCATCTCCCTGGACGAACAAAATTTGTTCGTGTTCCGAGGATTGCGTCCCGAATACCGAGCGATGGCTTCTTCTCTCACGGCGACAGGTACTCCTGTGACGATCCCTCAAATCGCGGACTACTTGCGCGCCCAGGAGTTCATCTACTCCGACGAATTTCCGGCCGGGACAGACACTGGACTCATGACTCCGCCGACTGCCATGTTCGCTGGACGAGGACGCCGAGGTGGAGGTGACAGTGGCCGAGGCGGCTCCGGCAGTAATGGTCGCAGCAACCAGAATCGTGGTCGGGGTGGCCGCGGAAACGGAGGGCGTGGAAGACGTGGTGGCGTGCCGCGCTGCCAGATCTGTCGTGCGCAAGGGCACACTGCCTTCTACTGCTACAAGCGGTACGCTCCGATGCCGCAGCCCCAGGCAAACATGGTGGTGTCCGGTGATGAGTCGGCGACAGTCTCCACGGCAGCGGCAGGTTGGTTCCCCGACACCGGAGCCACGGCGCATGCCACCCCGGACCCGTCCATGATGTCTCAATCTGAAGATTATACCGGTGGTGACGTTCTTCGCGTGGGTAACGGGACAGGTTTGATAATTTCGCGTGTTGGGCATGCTAATATACCATCTGCGTCAAAACCATTACGTTTGTCAAATGTGTTACACGTTCCAAAGTTGTCTGTACCTTTATTATCTGTTTCCCGTCTTACTAATGATAGTGATGTGTTTGTTGAATTTCACAAAAGTTACTTTCTTGTGAAGGATACAATCACGAGGAGCTTGGAGAGTTCATGGTGTACTCTTGGTTTCCAGAAGCATTGGAGATGCTCATTTGAAGGACTAGGTAGTGGCCGAGCCTGACACAAAGAGAATGTGCCTTACTGCAGATGTGCAATATCTTGTTTTAGCTTCAGATGGACTTTGGGACAAGGTTGGTAGAATTAACAAGCCAATATTTTTTTTCAAAAATAAAAATAAAAATTATGATATCACATTATCACAGGTAGCAGCAATCCTTTGAAATTTTTAGTATTTTGTTGATGTAGGTTGAGAACCAGGGAGTCATAGATATGGTGATGCAATCATGTCAACCGGGACCAAAAGATGCTGATTTAAAAGAAAATGTGTTTGAATTTGATTGTATAAGCATCAGTCCCTCTTCAAAGTTAAAGAGAATTTCTCTAGTGAAGTCAAACAAAAGAAACGAATGCGATTTTGGCACTGAAAATGGAAGTCCTGCACAAAAGTCTCTTAGGATTTCATTGGCCAAGTCAAGTAGTAGAGCCTCAGGCTACTCTCCCTGCTCTAACAGAAGTGCTGATATCTGGAAAGAAACAGATGATGAATTCAACAGAGAAACCGAAACTCCATTGAAGGCTCAACGAATTTCACTGGCCCATTCAAGTATAAGGGCAGGCTGCTCTCCATGCTCTACTAAAAGTGTTGATGCCTGGAAAGAAACAGACGATGAACTCAGCAGCGAAAATGAAAGCTCTCTAAATCCGAGTGTTTGAGGAGATTAGTTGAAGAAGAAGATTAAAGAAACTAAAGAGAACAATGGAAGAAGACTAAAAAGAGAAATGACTAAATTATCCATGGCAAATCGTAGCTATCGCCGGATTTTGGGCGGGCTACGGCCGGAGGGACTAAATCAACTAAAAACAGTTATTTTCAGGGACTAAATCGATGATTACGCGATTAAGGGACTACATTGATATTTCGCTAACAATTGAGGGACCAAATTGTTGATTTTCCCTTAAAATAATGCCAACTATTCTTGTATTGTGATGGTATTCCCGTTACCATTCTAATTGGATGGTCATAAATTTGAACCCCGGTTATACTTTCTTAAAATTACAGTATATATATACTTTCCTATCCGTAATACAATTCTACTTATTATTTTACCGAATCTCCAAATATTAATATTAATTGAAATTAATTATAATATAAATAGTTTCCTAACCTTAATACAATTATACATGAAACATATACTTTCTTATCCATAATACAATTCTACCATTAATATTGAAATTGCACAAAATACTCTCCTAATCGCGAACAATTCTACTATCGATTATTTTATATGTTCTTCTCCGCTATTTCTCCTTATCATTGACTAATGGAATCTATTTTCGTCTCTGCCTCCGACCTATCCCCTAAGAAGAGGAAAAGCTCTATATAGCTCCGCTTGATGCGTTGTTATTTGTCCCGGGAATACCAACGCTCCGCAGTCAATCAACAGACACTCGAGTGCTTATTCAGACTCCCAGGTGAATTTCTCCTAATCCATATTACTATTCAAATAATTTAATGATATTTAGAATTTAGGTTCCTATACCTCTTTCCAAATTCTCAACAATATATTGTTTGCAAAATAATTTTGCGCAAAAAACTTACTATCAGTAAAGAGGCAAACAATATATTGTTATACTTATTGAAAAAGTTTTGTATTTCTTACATGGCCTTTTTTTTTTTTTCCCTTTGGGTTTGTATCATAGCACGTCCCTAAGCAATAATTTTCTGGCATTAAAACTCACTATCAGATAATTACCTTTGCCACTAAATTCATTATCAGTAAAAATAAGAATACAGACAAACATACTTGCATGGGCAACTCAATTGGTTACAGATGTGAAATTTTGGAAGAATGACCAAGGATCGAGTCTCACCAGCGGCAGTGTGGGAGCAACCTCTCAAAGTGAGGGGGGTTCTTACATTCTCCCAAATGCTATGTCTATTTACTTATTATATATATATTTTCAATCCCCCTAATAAGCCTAGCTCGCATATAGGATAAAATAAATATTTTCAATCCCCCTAATAAGCCTAGCTCGCATATAGGATAAAATAAAACAGAATAAGCATACACTCACAGCATGTTTGGTTCACGGAATGAATTTTGAGTTAATAGAAATGCTATTCCATAAGGAATGGAATAGGCAAGGAATAGAATAGGAATTGTATTCTATTGTTTGGTTCGCGGAAGGAATAGACTTTAGGAATTATATTACAGTGTTTGGTGGATTTAAGGAATAGAAATGAAATATGTTTTAAAAGACATAAATACCCTTATAAAAATATGTGATGGTGGCGATGGTGGTGGTGGTGGTGGCGGTGGTAGTGATGGTGGTGGTGGCGGTGGTAGCTAGGGTGGTAGTGGTGGTGGCAGTGGTGGGGTGACGGTGGTGGTGGTGACGGTGACAGTGACGGTTGTGGCAGTGGTGGTGGGGGCGGCGACGGTTGTGGCGGTGGTGGTGGTGGTGGTGGCGGTGGTGTTGCTGGGTGGTGATTCCGGTGGTTCTGGCAGCGGTGGTGGTGGTGGCGGCGGCGGCGATGGTGGTGGTGGCAGTGGTGGTGCTGGGGTGGTAGTGGTGGCGGCGGCGGTGATGGTGGTGGTGGCGGCGACGGTGGTGAAATAGGATAAATTTATATATAGGATAAAAAAAGTAGGTTAAAGAAAGGGGTAAAAAAGAAAATAGATTCTAAAATTTATTCCTGAGCGTTCAGTAATAGGCTAATACCAGGGGGCCCTAGTAATAACTATTACCTTATTTGAGGTAATAGGCTATTACCAGGAATATTATTCCTGGTAATAGAAATGGTTACCGAACAAAGGAATAGGCCTATTACTGGGAATGCTATGCCATTCCCGACCTATTCCGTGAACCAAACGGGTCATCAAGGTATTAATAATTGACTTTCAAAATATGATTGTGCAATAACTTTTCAACATACTTTCCTTAGGGAATTTGCATCAATTTACAAATTCTCAAAGAGTTTGTCAAAAAATTCAACAAACTCTTGAAGGAAGGGAAAGTCTATGATATTCACAATTTTTTGTGCAAACGTTTCGCATGAGGTTTAAGTCGTGCGAGCACAAGTACATTATGAAAGCAAACAACGACACTTTGATTAGTGTGACAGATCAAAATGAATTCAATTTTTTCAAACACATGTTCAAACTCAAGGATTTTGTGTCGTTGAAGGCTCCCGGAGGTGTTGATAGCAATCAACTAATTGGTAACTTTTTGTTCTAATTTCATTCTATATTGAGTGTTTTTTTTTTTTTCTTTTTGATATACTAATATTATATTCTTGACTGTCAACTAGCAAAAAACACCCAATATAAAAGAAATTACACTACTGGAAATTCTAAAATTTCCGACCACCTGAAAGTGATCTTAAATCAAGTCAAAAGCCTTGTTCCGACCACTTTTAGTGTCCGGAAAAACCTTTGTTGCTATTTCCGACCACTTTTTGGTATCAACTTGATTTAAGATCACTTTCATGTGGTCGGAAATTCCCTAATTTTCAGTAGTGTTAGAACAAAAAATTATCAATTAGATGATTGCTATCAACACTTTCGGGAGTCTTCAACGACACAAAATCCTTGAATTTGAACATGTGTTTGGGAAAATAGAATTCATTTTGATCCGTCATGCTAACCAAAATGTCGTTGTTCGCTTTCATAATCTACTTGTGGTCGCACGACTTAAAAATCATGCGAGACGTTTTCACAAAAAAATTGTGAATATCATAGACTTTCCATTCCTTCAAGAGTTTGTTGAATTTTTCGACAAACTCTTTAAGAATTTGTAAATGGATGCAAATTCCCTAAGAAAAATATGTTGAAAAGTTATTATTGCACAATCATATTTTGAAAGTCAATTATTAATATTCAACCTTAAGTGCATGCTTATTTTGTTTTATTTTATCATATTACGGGTTACATGCGACCTATTGAAGAAGCATATATGCAAGACTCATGGAGACTGGAAATATATATAAATAAGTAAATATAACAATATTATATTTGCCAATCTCTGTATTTTTTTTTTTATTAATAATGAGTTTAGTAACAAAATTAATTATCTGATAGTGAGTTTTAATTGCAGAAAATTATTGGTTGGGACGTGCTATGATACAAACCCAAAGGAAAAAAAAAAAAAAAAAAAAAAAAAAAAGAGCTCAGAGGTAAGAAATAGAAAACTCTTTCAATAAGTATAACAATATATTGTTTGTCAAGTACTTTTTTTTTTTTTTTTTTTTTTTTTTTTTTTTTACTGATAGTAAGTTTTGTGGGCATAAAATTATTTGGCAAACAATATATTGTTGAGAATTTGGAAAGAGGTATAGGTACTTAAATTCTAAATATCATTAAATTACTAGAATAACGATTATGAGAAATTCACCTGGGAGTCATGAAATAAGCATTCGAAAGTCTGTTGGTTGATCGCCGAGCATTGATATTTCTGGACAAATAACAACGCATCAAGCGGAGTCTTAGAGATTTTTCATCGATAAGGAGAAATAATAGAGAAGAACATAAAATAATCGGTAGTAGAATTGTTAACGATTACGAGAGTATTTATAGTGCAATTTCAATATTATTATTTACAGATCTCGTAAAATAATCATGCATGAATATTTTACGGATTATGAGGCCGCAATATTTTACATCGATTGTGGTCTGAATCTACTCATACAAATTTAAAATTTACATCTTTTGATTTTTAAATACAATTCCTTTAATGTACTAAAAAGATATAATTACTTTAATTATTATTCATATTATTGAAAATATATTAATCTATATGAAATAAAATTAGGAATAAATCAATTTAATTATATAAATTTCATTTATAAATTTATCTAAATATGTACCTGATTAGAGATTATTTTAACCATACAAAATTTTAAATTTAATTTTAATTTTGTATACTATGAAAAAAAAGGCATACCTAACCAAATATATAAGAAGTTAATTATATTCTACATACCTATCCACAATTTTAAATTTTAATTTTAATTTTGGGCACTTATTTAGTTCTTTTTAATTTTGTAATTTCTATCTTTTGGAGGGTTTTGCTTTTTAAGTTCTTTTTTCTATCTAATGTGAATGTATTACCTTTCTTCATCTTCTTTATTGTTTTAATACTATTTTTAATACTCTACATTATTACAATTCAATATGCAAACATCTCTATAAATTTTATGTTAATTAAACCTTTTTGCGCTATAACTTGAATGCAGAAACACAATTATAAATTAAATTAATTAACTAAACAATATTCATGATCATGAATTTTTAATTAAATGAAAAAAGATAGAACTTAACTTGAATGCAAAAGCACAATTAACAATGAATCGCATGTAAATCAAATTAATCAACTAAATAATGCTCATGATCATATATGGATTTTTAATTAAATAGAAAAGATATAGAACTTACTCGATTCCATTGAAGATGTACTATCTAAATTGAATAAATCAAGAATGATGTTTCAGTATGCCTTAATCACCATGCTATGGAGATTGGAAAACTAGAGACTAGAAAACTTAATCATCTATAGAGTTTTCTTGGGTATTTATAGATATGATGAGAAACCCTCTTTCAAGAGGAATGAGAAACTTTCTTTTAGGAATAGAAATTCCTTTAGGAATGTAAAACCTCCTTTTATGAATAGAAATCCCTTTAGGAATGTGAAACAGAATGAGAGGGATGTAATTTCACCTAGTAATTTCGCATTTACACATCACTAATTATCACGGTGAATACCTTATACAATTATAACCTTTATAATATGAGTGGTGTAATATGTCAATTATCAATGTCACCCCTGAATTATGAGTGGTGTAAATGTCGCCCCCCAATTATCAAAATGGTGTACATATAGCCCTTCCCGTAACGGACTTGTGGTTCCCCAACGCTGTCCATCGCTGGTACTTCGAATCGAGGGAGGGAAAAAACAACTAAATTACATATTTACTCCGACTTAACGGTGTCGTATGTTGGAATTTTTAGCTAAAAATGGCATTTTGAGTGATTATTTTGTGGTACAAATATATGTGGGATCCACTTCCGATTTGGGTCGGGTCAAAGTGGATTCGGGTTCTTCGTAGTGAGACGAAGAATTTGATATAATGTACGCTCAAAATGGGTAATAGGTGAATGAGAAATTGATTCTCAAAGTGAACCTATTTGAAAGAAGTCAAAAACTTAAGTTTAAATGCTAATTAGAAATCAGCATTTTAATAGCTTTCGTTGCATTGCACGAAAGTTGGTTGGAAGCTTAAGTGTAATTAAGCTTGAAAAGCTTAATTGAATTGGGATGCATTCGTGCTATGATGATGCATGGATGAATGGAATGAAGCTTTTGTATTAATTAAGCCTTGGAAGGCTTAATTAGTGAAATGGAGTTTAGCTCCTTTCGTGTGAGCTTTCGTGCTGCACCAATTTGGTGCTTCCAGCATGAATCAAATGCTATATGCATTGATTCGTGCTGCACCGTTTCGGTGCTTGCGGACCACTCGGGTGTGGTTTCCGGTCCCAATTCGTTAAACCTTCGGGTTTGTACGGACTTCTCGGTCACTCAGATATTTTGAAACGGGTCGTTATGGTCGGTACGAATTAATCGCGTATTAAGTTCGTGACCGTTGATATTATTTCGATAATAAGTACGACCGTTTCGAACGTTATAATTCAATTATAAAATTGAATTTATGTTGGATTAATGTGCCATTATAAGCTTTTAACTCCACTCTTCCCTACAAATACCTGATGTTGGCAGATTGTTGTTTTCACTCTGTTTGAGAAATCAAAATCCTTATTTTTCACTTCTCTCTATGCCCATCCTTTGTTTCAAAGAGAAAAGTTTCTACCAACATCTTCCGTAAAACATCAGAGTGCTCAACTTGTGTTCTAGTTCGTCGGGCTTTGGGTTGGAATGCTCGAACGCCAAAGTCGTAGTCTGTTTTATACTGGGAGACTGACGCCACAACGATCCCAGCACCCTCGGGAGGCGGCGAATCGGTTTTAAGGAGAGTGTGTGTACACACGACTTGGGCTTCATCTGCTTCTTCTTATTTCTTCGCGTTGGGTTAAACCTCAGGTTAGAAACCCGTCTCTTGTTTATTTTTGTTCTTGGTTTCGGACCAAGTGATAGGATTAATCTCGGATAGATTAAATCCTTGTACTAGTTTCGTACTAGTTGTGGTGGGATTAATTTCGTGGAAATTAAGTCCCGTATACTAGTTTCGTACTAGTTGTGGTGGGATTATTTTGATAAAATAAATCCCTATTTGGTTAATATATATATATATATATATATATATATATATATATATATATATATATACATATATACGCGGCATATATATGTAATTTTGGTTTCGTATCAAAATTGGTTGGAATTAATTTTTCTATAAATTAAATTCCATTTTTTGGGACAAATATATATTATATATATATTTTTTGTGTATCGATTTATTCACCATTTCCAACATCGTACACTAACAGGGAACTACATGTCCGTTACGGGAGGGGCTGTATGTGCACCGTTTTTATAATTGAGGGGCAACATTTACATCACTCATAATTCAGGGGTGACATTGATAATTGGCATATTATAGAGGGGCATTTTTTATAATTTTCCCTAATTATTTCTAACATTTTATTCAATAATATTGTTGGCATCTCAATTATGCACAATTATTAATTGTTTTATTTGCTAATCGTAATGCCAAAGTTCTTTGTTGTTGGATTCAAGAGGATCTAGTTGGAATATGCACTTCAATGACTAGATTATAATTACTTTCGAATCCCAACCCCAATGGTCTCTCACAAGCCGGCTCGACAAAGTATTTGAGATGATGTAAATCACGATGACTCAATGACTCAGCAGACAGGGTCAAATGCTAGTGCACACAAAAGATCTACCCACAAATGGACTACAAGTTATATGTTCAATTGGGCATTCTCTTCTTTTATAAATATCAATCATTTACGCCTTCAATGAAAAATTTTTGGCTTTAAATAAAGCACTCAACCTAGTTGACATGTCCAACTAACACACATCCTTAGTCCCGCAATTGGTTCAAGTGTTTCAAGTATAGCAACAACTCCATAGCAACTGTGCATATTTACTAAATTTCATGACTTTTATGGGCTTGCAAGCCTAAATATATGATTGAGAGGAATGCTAAAACGTTTAGATCAACCATGGTGTTTGGCATTATTTGACAAGTCGATAGACTTGTTCAACCAACCTACTCCTTACCATTTGTATTATTTTCAACCTCTTTTAATTCAATAACTGTTTCAAGCTTCTCTAGCGGATCAACTCCATAGTGACTAGCTTTAGTCTTCAAGCTAAGCATATTGAATGAATTTCACGTGACAAGGTCCTACGGGCTTGTTCACTCTGGCTTGACCTCACCCATGGCGGAGGCCATATGAATCCTGACTGGCAAATTATTTTGTGGACAGGGACGGAGCCAAAGGTGGGGCGGGGGCTGCTGCCCCCCCTCACCCCACCTAGACCCCCATATGTATATATGTATATATAGTATATGTGTTAGTATTAGTAAAATAAAACTATTAAATATCAACAAGAGATGAGTTGGTTAAGCATATGTTAAGTTATGCTAAAGGGTAGGAGTTTAAATCTTGATAGTAATATATTTTTTATAGTTGGATTCAACAGTTTTTTTTGACTCCTCTCCAAGGGTTTCAACACAGTCACATTTTTAATAACTTTTTAATAATTAATACACACACACACACACACACACACACACACACACACACACACACACACACACACACACACACACACACACACACACACACACACACACACACACACACACACACACACACACACACACACACACACACACACACACACACACACACACACACACACACACACACACACACACACACACACACACACACACACACACACACACACACACACACACACACACATATATATATATATATATATATATATATATATAACATTCTTTTATATTAATAATGAGATGTGTTTTTTTTTTTTAATTATCTCTTTTGTTTTAGTGTTTCGCCTTTACTGAAAAAAATTCTGAATCCGTCCCTATTTCTTCGCCCCCTCAATCGAATTTCTTGCTTCGTCCCTGTTTGTGAACACGTGTTTAAAATACACAATTTATATACTGAATGTTCACAATTTTGTAAAAGGTAAATTGTGAATATTTAGTATGTAAATTATGAACATTAAATATGTAAATTATATATGCAATTGTGAACATTTAACATATAAATTGTGTATTCTGAACCCGGATCCATCTGACAAGGTGGACCCTGGTCCATAGTATAACTACTGGTCCTGAATATTCTTGGATTGCTATAGTCTCTCCCTAGACTTTTGGACCACTTGTTTTCATCACCGCAACTGTAGAATTAATTCAAATATATTAACTTTGAGCATAAATTTATATACAATTTTTTCTTAGAAATTTGCAAGATTAGCCATTAAGTGCGCTCATGATAAAAATTTCCAAATTTAGGCATAAAGCTGGAGCCTGGAGGTACATTCATTATAAGCAGAGATTTTGTTATTGAAAACGTGAGAAATGAAGCGCCATCAACAGAGGCGGCTTTGCAGGCCAAAAGGTGATTCAGTGAACGGAGTCGATTTCCCCCTGGAATTCCATGCTCAAAGTAACTAAACATAGCAGCCGGTTAATGGAATTGAGGTCCCCGTCGCCGTCGGCAACAAGTCACATCATCCTTGGCCTCATTAATATCAAATGCTCTGCGTTCTCATTTTATTTATCTGATTTGGTTAACAAAATTTGATCGAAGTTATTTTTAATTTAATTTTTTATAAGGGAAAATTGTAAATAAGTCCCTCTATAATATGCCAATTATCAATGTCATCCCTGAATTACGAGTGGTGTAAATGTTGTCCCTCAATTATCAAAACGGTGCACATATAGCCCCTCCCGTAACGGACATGTGGTTCCCCGTTAATGTACGACACTGTTAAGTCGGAGTAAATATGTAATTTAGTTGTATTTTCTCTCCCTCGATTCGAAGTACCAGCGATGGACAGCGGTGGGGAACCACAGGTCCGTTACGAGAGGGGCTATATGTGCACCATTTTGATAATTGAGGGGCAACATTTACACCACTCATAATTCAGGGGTGACATTGATAATTAGCATATTATAGAGGTAGGGGTATTTTTTACAATTTTTATAATATTAAATTTTGTATTAATATATAAAATTTATATATTTAGAAACTAAATTAAAAGTATTACTAAACAAAAAAAAATAAAAAAATACCAAAGAAAATAAGTAAAGAAGAAAGAATTAGTTTGATCAATCAATAATAAACATGACAGATAAATGCTTTGTTTGGTAAGATAGTTTATTAGCTAATTTTGGACCACTATTAGCTGTTTGACTTGGTTAAACAGTCAATATGAGTGTTTGGTTAATCAAGTTTTTGTAACAGCTTGGTGTTCTAAAACGTTAAAATTTTAAAAATCGTTCAAAACAGTTTTTTCGATAAGCTTTTTGAGAAAAATAAACTATACCCTTAAATGTCATTTTGTATGTAATTAGCTGTCAATTAATAACTAATTTATCAAACATTTTTCTTACAATCAGCTAATGCTATACACTAGTCAAGTCCATTAACATAATTTGCTAGCAGGTATCAGCTAACATCTATTTATCAAACACTTCTCAATTGCGACGGAGGGAATAACATTGTACATGGGAGTGTGGGAGGGGAGAGCGTAGCTGTGATGAGATGGATGGCAACGTTGTTATTGGTGTTCCATCATTGTCTGCGGAAATCATTCATGACGATTTAATTATGCTAAGAAATTGCACTCTGCACATTGTGGTAGGTAATGCCAACACTGAATTGGTACGTTATAAGGATATAAGGCCGGCTACATTTTTAATAACTTGCTACCTAAGTGAAAATCAATTTTTCTTAACCCTGGCAAAGGGTACAAAATAAAGAAGTACAAATATATATATATATATATATATATATATATATATATATATATCCTTTATATAATAAAGCTATATGATTTGGGAAATAATTAATGTTACAATTAATGCCACAATATCCTTTATTATTAAAAAAAAAAAAGGAATAAGGATCAAATAGGCCATTGAACTGCACACAATAATGCAATTAGGCCACTGAACCTAAAAAAACAACAATTAGGCCACTAAACTAACCAATTTCTTTCAATTAGTCTAATTTACAAGTTTTACATGTTAGTAACAGGTCATCCAAAAAATTTAAAATATTTATTAAAAATAATAAATTAAAAAAATTATTAAAAAAAAAAAACTTTTCTTCACTTTCTTCGTCTCCCCATGGAGACGAAGAAACTGATACCAATCATCTCCCTCGGTTTCGAGCTGGACTGTGGGAGGTGTTGTATAGCAATTTACTACGACTAAGCCGCAATGAAGGTGCGTGTGTGGAGCCAAGGGGAAGTGCAGATAATCAATGTTTCCACAGGTGAATCTCTTGGGACAATTTGATAGGGGCGATTCATCTTCTTCTCCATGACCAAAGTAAAAGTAAAAGGCCATCATTAAGGGAAGGAGAAAGAATAAACGAGGACTGAAGGGCAGAGCCATAGGAGCTGAGCTTTCTCCTTCTCTAACAATGGAAGGCGAGAATTAAGGAAGAGACTCTCTCCGTCCGGCTATGGAGACATCTCCGGCAGAGACGAAGAAAAGTTTTTTTTTTAATATATTATAATTTATTATTTTTAAATAATAATTTTTTAAAAAATTATTTTAAATTTTTTGGGTAACCTGTTACTAACCTGCAAAACTTGTAAATTAGACTAATTGAGAGAAATTGGTAAGTTTAGTGGCCTAATTGTTGTTTTTTTAGGTTCAGTGGCCTAATTGCATTATTATGTGCAGTTCGATGGCCTATTTGACCCTTATTCCAAAAAAAAAAAAAAAACACAACATTTAAAAAATAAAATAGCTATATATTATATAATCATATAAAAATATACTTTTGAAAAATAAAATAGCTATATATTATATAATCATATAAAATATGTGTTCAATTAGAGTTTAAATTTACACATACAAAATTTGAAATTTGTTTTCCAAATGTAATTATCTTAGTTATTATTTGTATTGTGAAAATTATAATATAGATGAAATACAATTAAGAATAAATCAATGTAATTATATATGTAAATTATCTCTATAAGTTTATTTGAATATGCACATAATTAGAGATTATATTAACCATACAAAATTATAATTTTAATTTTAATTGTAATTTTGTATTCTATAAAAATAATAAATACTTGACCAATGGAAGCTCAAAAATATTATTATATTAAATAATTTAAAATATTTTAATTTTTCTATTTTTTATTTATATTTATAATAACATAATTTTTTTCCATGCATCGCGCGGGTGAATTACTAGTGTATATATATATATATATATATATATATATATATATATATATATATTTGCTTAGAAAGTTTTTGTCACTACACTATGCATACGGGATAAACTTCATTTTGTGCAATAAATCATAAATCATATAGGAGAGGTAAACAACTTTAGAAATACCTATGCAATGAATTTGGCTAAAAGGGTGTTAGCGAAAAAACATAGAAGCAATGCAATCTTAACAACTATTATTAGCAAATTAAATGGTAACACTACACTTAAAAGACTTTAAATCAAGCAACATAACTTTAAGAGGCAAAACAAGTTATATCTCTGAATTATATTCATATTTTTTGTACTTGTGAAGTTGTACATGCTCGTCCCAATGTTGGGAGCCGTAGCTTCTTTTTTTTTTTTTTTTTTTTTTTGATGAAGTTATAAATATTTTTTCGTCCATAAGTGGGCACTACTCCAATGCTAGCCCAAGTTAAAAATTATATGTTGACAAAAATTTAAAGTTATTCTTTAATTATTTTCAATTAACTCATACAATCTTTTGAACTAAATAATGCTATACATACATACATACATATATACATACATATGTGTGTGTGTTCATTTGCGAACTAGCATTTCCATACGAACATGTGAACTACTGAATGAATGCACCACAACTACTACACGAATGTACTGCAATTACTCTCAGGCATGCTTGGAGGACGCGTGGATACCTTTGGCCAAGCTAGGAGTAGGTACAGTGCATTCTTGTAATTGTTGAGGTGCATTCCTTTAGTTTGATGAAAAGACCAATTCGCACCTGAGCGCGAGCATGTTATATATATATAGTTCTTCCAATGTTATATATATATAGTTGTTTTGTTGTTTGTTTGTTTGGTTATTGTGTTTGAACATAGATTATTTCTTGATCACGAACGAGTTGTGATCTTGATCATGAGCTTCTGTTTGGTTATTAAGCGTCCATGAACATGAAGGAACATGTTCACATAATGAACACGTTCGTGAACGTATTCGCAAACGTTAACGAACACGTTCGTGAACGTATTCACAAACGTTAATGAGCAGTATAAACACGTAACAAACGAACACAACATGATTTTTAAAACCTTAACAAACAATCACAAACACGAAAACTCTAAAAATCTTAATAAACGAACACAAGCAACCTCCGTTTGCAAATGTTTGGTTCATTAACGACCATATTAAGGGTTCTTGTTTTTACTTTAGCCTTGACCTGTTGGGTTGGCCTGATGGTGTATTACATTGATTGAGGGCTCAGTGAATAATAGGGTCAAAGCCAATGGTCCCGATGCTTGGTTGGCGTAGACAATGAAGCGATTGAGTCAATGGAGTGTATGTGCAAGGTGGAGAAAGGTGCAATCAATTTTCCAAAATTTTCAGTTTTCATTCTTTATTTTTTTGTTTAGAAAACTTGTTTACTAATATTTACTTTTTCAAATTTATCCTTTTTAGATTAAAGCAATAAAATTAATAAATTTCCGGTGATTTTTAGACCTTATATTTAAAATATTTTAAAATATATTTCGTTTAAACTTTAAATAGAATAAATATAATTTTTACTTTTAAGTCCAATATGTAAGACTTTTACATTTGATATTCGAATCAAATTTATATATGTATATAACTTAACTAGAAATATATCCAAACCAATAACATATTAAGTTCACATTTGGCTGCCTTCGTTTACCAACAAGTGACTACGTACCGATCATATTCTCCACGACTGGCAAGGTGACCGGTGCCTTTCTTGAAGGTGCGCCTTTTCCAGTAGAGAAGGCGACTAACGGTTGCCTTCTTTACTAACAATGGCACCGGCAACCGTTAGCTTATCGCTGATCGCTGAAACCTATAACCGATTATTCTAAGTGGATAATTAGTTATTGGGTCTAAATGCATCAAAATATATGACAAATTTGAGAGTTTAATTATCACATTAATTATATCAAAAACCAGAGGGAGGGGAACGAAAAACCCAAGCCTAGCTAGGCTTACTTTATTACCCATTACAATCGTTATGCTATGGACCCGTGTCCAGCATGCATTGTAGACATGGTAACGGTATCGTTAGTGGCATCATTATCTTTCAGTTTTTTTTTCAGACCACTTCATTATAGGAGCATATGTTCATAATTTTATCACTATATGTTCATAATTGTAAGTTCATAATGTCAGAGCTCTGTATTCATAATTCCATAACTGTACATTCATACTTCCGTAACTGTACATTCATAATTCAACAACTACAAATTCATAATTTTTGAAGCTCACCAGGACTATGCGGTCTAATGGTACCTGGGTTGGACTTCCATTTGGAAGGTTGTGAGTTCAAGCCTTAGTGAATGCTACTACAATGTAATAGAGCTAGTAGCATTCAAAAAAAAAAAAAAAAATTTCGAAGCACTATATGTTCATAATTCCATAACTGTACATTCATACTTCTATAACTGTACATTCGTAATTCAATAACTGTAAATTCATAATTTTTGAAGCTCTATGTCCACAATTTTAGAGCTCTATGTTCATAATTTTATCACTATATGTTCATAATTGTAAGTTCATAATGTCAGAGCTCTGTGTTCAAAATTTCATAATTCCATAACTGTACATTCATAATTCCATAAACGAATACTGTCGTTAACGCCGTTAACGGCGAGAACCAATTCAATTTTTTTTTTTTAAATTGAAATACCGCGTTTTTCCTAAAAACGACGTTGTTTTGGACTCGTGTCTACAATGCATTGTAGACACGAATCCACAGCATAATTTGCGTACCTATTACGAGTAGTTTTTATTAGATCAAACCATATAATACCTGAGTCACAATAATTGTGTAATAAAAAATATTCTTAAACAAAAAACCATCAAGTACAAATGCAAATCAATTGAAATAAAATGAATATAAAGTTCGTTCAAAATAAATTAAATAATGTAATTTATTGTAAAAAAAAATTGAAAATGAATCTTAAAAACCCAAAAGAAAAACATAAAGTTCAACTAAAATAAATATAAAATATAATAATATAAATGAACAGTACTACACATCAATGAAATCATGCATATCCGAAAAGTTCTAGAAGTAGAATATACAATAATGTTTTCCCATACTATGAGCTAAGAGTTGAATACTCCGTATAAATAAATATAATTATTAAAAATATATATGTGTGTAATCAATAATATGAAAATAAATATTAAATAATTTTTAATTTTTTTTTTTTAAATAATAGTGATAAGAGGTTCGGTGCTCACCAGAAATAGTCGGTGAGCCAAAGCTCATGAGTCATGACGTTATTTGCTGTACAGCTTTGATTCGGTGATCACGTGATGATAAATTATTTATTTATTTTTTTCTAATTTTCTAATTTTGATTTTCGTTTCTGTTGCGCACTTGCACTTTCTCCTTAAAGCACGAAATTATCCCAATCGCGTTTGATTCACGAAATTTAAAAATATAGAAATTACAATTTTTTTTAAAGACCTCGCAATACTACATTGCAACCGAATCACTACTACTTAAAAAATGACAATATAAGTGATGAATTTAATTAATCCGGGGTGCACCCGAATCAATAAATCCGGATAAGAATGTAATATAATAAATAATAAATGAAATATAGAACGATGTCGTAAAGGTCGTTGGGGACCGTATATTATATTAATTGCCGTAGTATTTGGCTATTACAGAGATTCGATAGACAAAGTGTGTAATAATCGTATCACATAGAATGAATTGCCCTTTGTTAGGACAAGGAGAGGGGGTTTTTATACAAGCTAACACCCAACCGCCTCCCCCTAAATCAGGGGGTGGTTAGATCTCACTTTGACCGGGCCCGGGCGGGCCGGGCCGGGTCCCGAGCTCGGGTGGTGCCGAGCTCGGGTGGGACCGAGCTCCCCGACCCGAGCTCCACGTAAGTCGGCTCGGGTCGGGGCACCTCCATGGTGCTCCGGGTCCGCGTTGGTCTTGGGCACCTCCATGGTGCTCCGGGTCCGCGTTGCTCTCAGGCACCTCCATGGTGCCCCGGGTCCGTATTGCTCTTGGGCACCTCCGTGGTGCCCCGGGTCCACGTTGCTCTCGGGCACCTCCATGGTGCCCCGGGTCCGTGATGCTCTTGGGCACCTCCGTGGTGCCCCGGGTCGGGTCGTGGGTATAATATATCCATCATGAGTCCCCCACTCTCTTCGTTGCGAGTAGGAGTCAACGAATGAGAGTAAACATCCGGACCCGACCTCCATGTGCGAATGTAGCCGAACTCACCACGGCCGAGGTGCCTTGTGCCGAGGCGTCTTGAGTCGAGGTGTCTTGGGCCAAGGTGAGACGTCTTGGGCCACTCCACCTCCTTGCTCCGCTCCCCCCGGGTCGGTTTGCTCCGCGCCCCGACCCTCCTCACGCACGTGGCCCGAGCTCAAAGTAGCCGACCTTGTTCTCCTTTGGTGATGTACTAGACTTGGATGTTATGACTGTTGCGCCTTTGCCTCGGTGATGGGTGCCACCTTTTACTTGCTACTGCCCTCCTTTGAAATACTTGTGTTTTTTTTTTTTTTTTGGCCACCCCGGCACCAGCCGAGGTGGACCTCGGCACCAGCCGGGGTGGACCTCGACAACTCGCCGAGGTGGGCCTTGGCAACTTGCCGAGGTCGACCTCGGCAGCGTGCCGAGCTGGGAGCTTAGGCCTAAATTTTATTTTATTTTTTTTTTTTTTGGCTATGTGCCCATGTCTTAGCCTCTTCAACAAAGTCCTATGAGACTATGCCATCGGGCTCTCCCGTTGGGGTTGGTACGCGAGGTCGGACCTCGTGCCCCCTTAGGGTACGTTAGCCGCTTGGGCTAAGTCTTTCCGGACTACGCCACCGGGCTCTTCCGTCGGGGTTTGTACGCGAGGTCGGGCCTCGTGCCCCCTTAGGGTGCGCCAAACCACTTGGGCCCAGTCCTGTCGGACCAAACCACCGGGCTCCTCCGTCGGGGTTTGTACGCGAGGTTAGACCTCGTGCCCCCCCTTAGGGTGCGCGTTAGCTGCTCGGGCACAGTCCGACAGGACTGTGCCACCGGGCTCTTCCGTCGGGGTTGGTACGCGAGGTCGGCCCTCGTGCCCCCTTAGGGCGCGTCCTCCGTCGGGGTTAGTACGCGGGGCCGGACCTCGTGCCCCCTTAGGGTCCGCAGGGGGGGGGGAGAGACATGAGTGAGCGCTCGTTCCCCCCTGTTTCATAATTTTTTTTTTAAGGAAAGAAAATGCATGAGAACCAACTTTGTAACAAAAAGGTCCTGCGCACACTGTGTTCCGTAACATGCGATTTTATTCCGACTACTGCCGCTCACTAAGAAATTATTGGAGGAGGGGAATGGTCGTCCTCCTAGAATAACAACGCAAAGACCCACCTCTCACGTGGTAGGTCTACTGGTAGAATTTCAGCAGGTGCTCTGAGTTCCAGACCCTGGCTATCATCTTTCCTTTGGGAGTTTTGAGCTTGTAGCTGCCCGGGCGGACCACGGCTGCTATAATGTACGGGCCCTCCCAATTAGCGGCAAACTTTCCCCCGGCTTGGGGCTGGCTCGCCTCCCTTCGCCTGAGCACATAGTCACCTACTTGAAAATAGCGGGGCCGGACCCGCTTATCGTGGTATGCCTTGGTCTGCCTCTGGTAGTTTTCGGCTCGGATCACAGCTGCTTCGCGCCTGTCATCAATCAGGTGGAGGTCAATTCTATGGTGCTCCTCGTTCGTGTCAGGGTCGTAGTCCTCCTCCCGCCGGGAAGGTATGACTACCTCTGCTAGAGCTCGGGCTTCGAAACCGTAGGCTAAGGAAAAAGGTGTCTCCCCAGTAGCCCTCCGGGGGGTGGTGCGGTAGGCCCAAAGAATGGCGTCGAGCACCTCCACCCACGCTCCCCCCTCGGACTCCAGTTTCTTTTTCAGGCCGCCCACAATGGTGCGATTGGCATTTTCCACCTGGCCATTTGCTTGAGGGTAGCACACGGCCACCCGGCTGTGAGTAATGTGCCATTCTGCACAGAACCCCTCGAACTCTTGCCCCTCGAATTGGCGTCCGTTGTCGGTGATGAGTTGCATCGGGACCCCAAAACGGCACAAAATATTTTTGTACACAAAGTGCTTGCAACGGGCACTTGTTATGGTTGCCAGCGGTTCCGCCTCTACTCACTTGGTGAAGTAGTCCACTGCTACTATGAGGTACTTCCTTTTTCCCGACCCCATGGGCAGAGCTCCTACTAGGTCTACTCCCCACCTGGAGAAGGGGATGACCGAGCTGATGGGGGTGTAGCTCGTGGCCGGCCGGCCGGGGGCGACTTGGAAGTGCTGGCAGGTCTTGCAACTCCGGGCGTAGTCGGCGCACTCCTTGGCCATTTTGGGCCAAAAGTACCCCCGTAAGATGGCCCTCCGGGACATGGCGGGCCCCCTGGTGGGCTGAACAGGTCCCTTCGTGGATTTCTTCCATGACTGACCTGGCTTCGTCTGGGTACAAGCAGCGCAGCATGGCGCCGTTATAGGACCTCTTGTAGAGTGTGTCCCCAATGATCACGTACGTGGGGGCTCGTCGTTTCACCAGCTTGGCGTCGACCTCGTCGGGAGGTAGCGCACCTGTCCTCTTGTACTCCTTGAGGTGGTCTAACCAGCAGGGAGGTTGGGTCTGCACATGTAGGACTGGCTAGGCGTCCAGGCTCGACCTCTTGAAATCTTCAATTCGGGCTATTTTTTAGATATGTTCCGGGGCCCCTTGGGCGAGCTTGGATAACATGTCAGCATCTGTGTTCTGGTCTCGGGGTACCTGTAAGACCTCGTAATTGATCAGCTGCCCCAGTAGCTGGAGCACCACGTCCCGGTACCTCCTCATTCTTTCATCACTTGCTTCAAATTCACCTGTAACCTGTCCCACCACGAGTCTAGAGTCACATCGGATTTTGAGCTTCTCCACCCTCATATTTAGTGCGAGGCGGAGCCCCCCCAGGAGTGCCTCATACTCGGCCTCGTTTTTGGACAATTTGAACGCGAAGCGGAGGGCGTAGTAGGCTCGAAACCCCTCCGGTGTTATGAGGACGACTCCACCCCCGCAGCTTTTAGTGTTGGAGGACCCGTCCGTTGAGAGGGTCCACCACTCCTCGTCTTCATCCCGGACCCGCTCCGTTGCTTCCCGGGCAGTGCACTCAACTATAAAGTCAGCCAGCGCCTGCCCCTTAATGGCGGGTCGGGGCTTGAACTGAATGTCGAACTGGCTCAGCCGCATGGCCCACCTGACCAACCTGCTGGCCGACCTCGAGGCCCTCAGTATTGCGTCTAGCGGTTGGTTGGTGAGGACCTGCACGGGGTGGGCCTGGAAGTAGTGGTTCAGCTTCTTTGCCGTCACATCTACCGTGAAAATGGCCTTTTCCACGGGTGTGTACCTGATTTCCGCTCCCCGTAGAGCTCGACTCGTGTAATATACGGGCCGCTGGACCCCCTTGTCGTCCCGGACCAGCACGGAGCTGACCGCGGCCTGCGAGATGCCCAGGTATAGATATAGGACCTCCCCTTTAACGGGTTTGGCCAGGGGGGGAAGCGACATCAGGTACGTCTTGAGGTCTTCGAACGCCTTCTGGCACTCTTCGGGCCACTCAAAGCCCTTATTAGTCTTTTTGAGGACTCCAAAGAACGGCAAGGACTTCTCGGCCGACCTCGAAAGGAAACGGCCCAGGGCTGCCAACCGCTCGTTGAGGCGTTGGACCTCCCGGAGGGACCTCGGAGGTTCCATGTCCAGGATGGCTTTGACCTTGTCGGGGTTGGGCTCAATGCCCCTCTTCGAGACCATGTACCCCAAAAATTTTCCCCCGTGCACCCCGAAGGTACACTTTTTGGGGTTCAACCGTAAATTGAAGCGTTGCATAATTGAAAATACCTCGGTAAGGTCATCTGTGTGGAGGTCGGCGTCGGTGCTCTTGACGATCATGTCGTCGACGTAGGCCTGGAGGTTGCGGCCGAGGACCTGCTTGAACACCTTGGCCACCATCCGGGTGTAGGTGGTACCCGAATTTTTCAGCCCGAAAGCCATGACCTTGTAGCAATAGACCCCCTCTGGCGTGGTGAAGGCCGTCTTCTCCTTGTCGGCTTCCTCCATAAAAATTTGGTGGTACCCCCTGAACGCATCTAGGAAGCTCATAAGGGCACAACCTGCAGTCTCGTCCACCAGCTAATCGATGTTGGGGAGGGGAAAGGGGTCTATGGGGCAGGCCTTGTTGAGGTCCGTGTAGTCCACGCACATCCTCCAGGTGGGCGGCTTTGGGGCGAGGACTACGTTGGCCAGCCAAGTGGGGTATGTGACCTCCCTAACATGACCAATTTTCAGCAGTGTGTCGACCTCCTTTTTGACGAGCTCCCTCCTCTCGGCGGAGAGGTACCTTTTGCACTGCTGGATTGGCCTGACCGCGGGGTCGACGACCAACTTGTGTGTGATCATGTCTCGGCTGAGGCCCGGCATATCATCGGGACCCCATGTAAAGACCTCCTTGTAGCTCCTGATGGTGTTGATTATCCGTGCCCGGAACTTGGTCGGGAGGCCGACCCCTACCTTCACGACCCGGTCGGGTCGGCTGAGGTCGAGGATGACCTCCTCTGTCTCGACCACGGGCTCGGCCCGAGGTCGACCTTCCTCCTCTCGAAATGCCTTCTCGGCGATGGTATGTACCTGGAGGTCCTTTTGAACAATCTGGCGGCACGCCTTCAAGTAGCAGCTGCGGCACAGGTGCTCCATGGAAATTACGCACCTGAGGTCTTCTAGGGCGGGTCGACCGAGTATGATGTTGTGGGCGCAGCTGATTTTCACGACTAAGAACTCGACTTCCCACCTCCTGGTGTGAGGAGGGGTGCCTATCTCCACCTCCAAATTGATCGACCCCTCCGTTTCAATTGAGTCCCTCGTGAACCCAGACAGGGGGGTCCGTATCTGCTCCAGCTGTTCTCTTGAGAGTCCTAGCTGGGTGAAAGTGTCGTAGTACATGACGTTCACCGAGCTACCCGTGTCTACGAGCACCCGGTGCACCACCACGTTGTTGATGTCCAGCTTGACCACCAGGGCGTCTCGGTGGGGGAGGGACCCATCTGGAAGGTCGGCGTCGGTGAACGTGATGGGCTCCCTCTTTGGCTTCTTCTCGTGGGGGGAACGTGTGACCTCCCCCACGTACAAGCTCCTCGCCCACCTCTTCCGCTCGGCTGGCGAGTCCCCTCCCTTGGGCCCCCTTAAGATGACGTAGATGGCCCGTTTCTTCGGGGGCTGGGAGTCCTCCGTCGTCTTCTCCTCCTCCTCGGAGCTGTGGTCGTGGTGGTCCCTCTTGCGGGGAGGAGCCGAGGTGGATGGCGCCTGGCCACTCCCCTTCCGCCATACGTTGCCCTGCTTCTGGCCCTGGGCCTGTTCCTGTGCCTGGCCGGGCTTCTTAATGAATTGGCCAAGGTAGCCCATTTGGATGAGCTGCTCGATTTGTCTTTTTAGGAGGATGCATTCGTCTGTATCGTGTCCTTTCTGCCGGTGGAACCTCACGTACTTGTTGGGGTCCCCCCTCGCCGATATCTTCATGCACTCCTCCTTCGGGAATACCACGATTCCCTGGTCCTCCGCGTGCGCCAAGATAGTACCCACAGATTGTGTCAGCGGGTGAGATAGCGTGTGGGGTTCATCTTGGGCCTCTCAGCGTACTCACGTCGGTGTGGTCGGGGCACCTTGCGCTCCTCCTGGGGTGCCTTGTCTTTTCAACCTCTTCCTTCTTCCTGCTCCTTCTTCCTCTTCTCGGCAGCCTCGGCGTCAGCGTACCTCGCTGCCTTGTCCATCAGGTCGGTGTAGGTCCTGGGGGGGGGGGGGGTACCTGATGAGGTCCTGGTGAAAAGCGCCCGACCTCAAGTTGTTCTGGAAAATTACCATGGCCGACTTCGCATCAAAGTCGCCCCCATGGCCTCTTTTTTCCACTTGCTGAGGTACTCGGCTAGTGATTCCGAGCTCCCCTGCTTCAAATCACACAGGTCGGCAATTTGCTTCTTCTGCTATATGCTGGTGGCGAAATGGGATAGGAACTGCCGGGAGAGGTCCGCAAAGGTGGAGATGGACCCCGCCGGGAGGGATCCGAACCAATCATGCGCCTGCCCGTCCAAGGTGGCGAAGACCCCCTACACAGGATGGCGTCCGTTGCCTCGGTGATCATCATGGCGGCTCTGTACCTAGTCAGGTGTGCCCGTGGGTCTGTGGTCCCCGAGTACGCTTTAATGGTGAGAAAACGAAAATCTCGAGGTAAGGGCTCCTCCATGATGGCGTTTGCGAACGGGGAGGATGATAAGTGCATAATTGTTCATATTTATACCCATGTCTACCCCATATTTAGCCTTGTTTTTCTTATGAAGTGTCACAATGTTGTTCAAAATGATCTTTATTTGTTCATTTGATCCATTATGCACAATTCATTATCTTTGAGTAGAAATGAAGGATTTTAGATCATGTTGGATGCATTTGGAGTCAAGGGGAGCCAATGTGAAGCTAAGGAGATGGATGCAACACTTCCAAAGGAGCCAAAGAGTGATGTTTTCAATGGTGTTGATCATATGGACAAATTAAACCAAAGGAAAAAGTGGAACAAGTGTCAACAAGTTGAAATTCTCGCATGGTTTGGCCACTGTTCTGTTTTTGGGGCATATCTCGGTCTAGAAATATCCAATTTATGTGATTCTTGTCCCATTGGAAAGATGGGACAAGAATACTCAAAGAGCTACAACTCATATTCAGACATCAAAGCCTAAAAAGGAAGCCACAGGGGTCGAAATTATCCTTGAAGTTGAAGTTCCAAACTTACAATTCAAAACTGACCACTGTTTGGTTTTTTGGACCATATATCAGCCTAGGAATGTCCAAATGAAGTGATTCTTGCGCCATTGGAAATATAACTTGAAGGGCTACAACTTTTATTCAAGCACCAAATGCTAATTCAAACATTTAGAAGGTAAAAAATGACCTAGAAGACAGACTCAGTGCACAGGCAGTGCACACTGCCTTGTGGCCACGGGTCTGGCCACGCCCGTGGCCACACCCGTGGCCACTGGGCAGTGTAAACTGCCTTTCTGGCCACAGGTGTGGCCAAGGGCGTGGCCACACCCGTGGCCAGCCCTCTGCAACTTTATATACTGCGTTTTTCACTCATTTTAGCTCGGTTTTTGACCCATGGTTGAGCCCTAGCTTCTCCCTTTCATTCTCCTTCATATTTTTAGGTTAGATTAGGCTTAGATTTATGTTTCCTAACACTTTTGAAGCTTGTAATCTTGGATTTGAAGCTTGGATTCCAACATTTGAAGATTCTTCTTCCATTTTCAATACATAAGTTCTTCTTCCTTTTATCTCTTTATTTTGCAAGATTTATGTTTCATGCTTATGTTTTTGAGTTCTTTATGCTATTTAATCATGAGTAGTTAGTTTTTGGACTTGAGTTAGGGTTGTATTATCTATCTTGATACTTGATTTGTGATTATTGCAAAAAAGGGGAAGAACACCGACCTAGGGTTCATGTGTTTGTGAATGTTTTGTATTTATATCTTGTTAATGTTTGATGTACACATCCATTAGCTTGTTTTTGGAGGATTCCTTGCCTCAACGAGAGTTGGGTGATGAATCCAAGCCACCCCTTGCATAGACCCGATTTCTTCCTACGAAAATAGGGGAAATTGGGGGCTTTAGATGCTTTGTGTGCTTGATGGACTTGGAATTGATTCACCACGAAAGTGGGGCAATTCCTTGTTCTAATCCTTGTTTATTAATCATGAGAATGGTTCGTAGACTAGGATACCTACGTGCATTCCCGCTTGATTCCTTGGTTACTTGTTCTCCCTAATCCCTTAGGTTGTTAAAGCATCTAGATGATAATGCTCCCTAGCTTGAGTCCTATTTCTTTATTTCGTGTTTACATCTTGTTAATATGTGTTTGTGTTACTTTGTTTAGTTACCGTAGCCTCAATCTCGCTATGATTTGTTTAGCTTCTTGTTGATTTCCTTATGCTAGTGTCTAGTTTCTTGTGATTGCATATTGCGTGCCATAACCCCCAATCCCCTGAGGACGACATAACACACCCGAGCTCACATCTTATTTTTGCTACATCAGAGGACAACACATCCTGGGGCTCTGGAGATCCGTCCCTCTCGTCGACTTTCTTTTGGAGATCATCCATCCTCCTCCGCAGCTGCTCGACCTCTGCCCGATGGGAGCTCGGAGCTCTACCATTCGTTTCCCCTGATCGTTCGACCCGGGAGGCCTGTGCACGTCGAGGTGGTACTCGGGTCCCCCGTCCTGGTGACCTCCGGGAGGCTGATTGTCGTCGTGCCTGCCTGCGTGAGCAAGATTCTGCTGGTGGAGGCTCATTAGCGGCAGGCCTCGGGCCCAACCTCTCTCGGGCTGGCACCTGGCTGCCCAACCTCTCCGTGGCGGGCCTGGTCTGGTTTGACCTCCTTCCGTCGTCCTCCTGACGTCGGTCGCGTCGTGAGTCCCCTCCTCCCCGTGTGTTCGTCCGGCGGGGTGAATTGACCTCCCCCTGGGTGACAGGTGCCTGGGGCGGTCGGGTGCTTAGACCGCTGCGCCCCCAGGTGGGAGGGGAGGTTGGGGAGGTGCAAGCAACCTTCGGTTGACGCCTGGGCAGGTATACGCGCCCGGAGGTCCGCCACGACTCGGGCCAACCCTGTGGATGCTTGTTCGAAAACCGCCATCCCCTCCCGGATAAGGTCCAGGTCCTGAACAGGGGGGGCGGGCGGTGGAGCTCCGCCACTGCGGGGGTTGGTGAGCTGGGCCCTCAGATCTCCCTCCGACCTGGTGGCGGCGGCCGGTTGGATGCTGAGGGCGGGGGCCCCGTTGGGGCCGTTCCCGTTCGCGACGAGCTGGGTGTCGCGGGAACCGTTGGTGTGGTGAGAGTTGGATCTCGATCTCTTCATCGCTGTGGATGAATGATAATGGGGAGAGCGCTTAAGCTTGTACAGCAGCTCTCAACAAGAGCACCAATGATGGATTTAATTAACCTGAGGTGGACCTGAATCAATAAATCATGATAAGAATGTAATATAATAAATAATAAATGAAATATAGAACGATGTCGTAAATGTCGCTAGGGACCGTATATTATATTAATTGTCGTTGTATTTGGCTATTACAGAGATTCGATAGACAAAGTGTGTAATAATCGTATAACATAGAATGAATTGCCCTTTGTTAGGACAAGGAGGGGTTTTTTATACAAACTAACCCCCCAACCGCCTCCCCCTAAATCGGGGGGTGGTTAGATCTCACTTTGACCGGGCTCGGGCGGACCGGGTCGGGTCCTGAGCTCGGGTGGTGCCGAGCTCGGGTAGGACCGAGCTCCCCGACCCGAGCTCCATGTAGGTCGGCTCGGGTCGGGGCACCTCCATGGTGCTCCGGGTCCATGTTGGTCTTGGGCACTTCCATGGTGCTCCGGGTCCGCGTTGCTCTCAGGCACCTCCATGGTGCCCCGGGTCCGTGTTGCTCTTGGGCACCTCTGTGGTGCCCCGGGTCCTTGTTGCTCTTGGGCACCTCCGTGGTGCCCCGGGTCCGCGTTGCTCTCGGGCACCTCCATGGTGCCCCGGGTCCGTGTTGCTCTTGGGCACATCCGTGGTGCCCCGGATCCGTGTTGCTCTTGAGCTCCACCATGGTACCCCGGGTCCATGTTGCTATCCCGGGTCGGGTCGTGGGTATAATATATCCATCAATAAGGATTATGAATTAAACTCGCTTGTCCAATGTCCAATATAAACAGTAAATGGATGAAAAATATACTTGAATAAAAATGTAATATATATCAAATTTTCGTCGTATCATTCAAGAGAAAACAATATAGTTTTAGGGGATAAAAAACATTATTTTGAAAAATTATTTAGGGTAAAATGTTTTTTTTTTTTTAAACCATACAGGTTTAATTGAAAAAAAAAAGATTATTCCAAAAAAAAAAATTTAAGGGCTGAATAATTTAGAAGTTTAATCGGACTCTGGTGGTAGGGGCATTGATTATTTAGGCTGAAAAAAATTGAAAAAGTATAGAACAAATACTACTTTGTAAATAATTGTGAGTGTTTCAAACAAAAAATAGGTGAAGAATAACATAGTTTTGTAGAAAAAGTATTATTTTGAAAATCCATAAAGTTTTAATTAAAAAGTATCGTGACATTTTTATAAATATGTAAAAAAAAAAAAAAAAAAAAAAAAGGTAAAATGAAATTTTCAATCCATTTTGTGATTAATTTTGACTCTTATTAGTTTTGTATGTAGATGTCAACTACAGACACATTAACAAGCACATAATATGTTAATTGCAGACATATAATATGCAATTAACATATTATATGTTCAGTTTATTTATAAACACATAATTTTTGAACCAAGGTCTATAATGCAAAGTAGATCATGATCCATGGTATAACAATTGTGTGTCAACGGCAAATTATTGGTTCACACAGTGTTGTATGGACCATAATAAAAAGTACATTTTTAATATACTAAAAGTACATTATTCGTGTACTGAATGTACATTATACGAAATAATGTACTTTTCCTGAATATAATGTACATTTTTAATATACTAAAAGTACATTATTTGTGTACTGAATATACATTATTTGATAGTATAGTCTACATAGCTATGTGGACCATGATCCACACAATAATGATTGGTGTGTCAACCTCTTGGGCTATTGTATATATGTATTTGTTCAGGCAATTGTTATGTCGTGGAACCATGTCCACTTTGCAAGATGGACACAGTTCCAATACGACGCCGTTTAGTATTTTTGGAGTAACGGTGCCGAAAGTGACACCGTTTTCCTCTACCCCCACCGTTTTCCTCTACCAATCAAATTTTTTTTTTTTTTTTTTTTTTTTTTTTTTTTGTCAAAACAACTCAGCAAAACGTTGTGAATATATAGATCAAGAATAATGAATATAGAGTTATAAAATTATGAACATAGAGTTCTATAATTATAACATAAGAGTTCTGTAATCTAAAAACATAATAAGTGTGAATGAAAGTTATACCCCTCATTTATGTCCGTTTTTTCCGTTAAGTATTTTTGTACATTATGTTATAAAGGTTGTACATTAAAATATTTTGGACAAACATACCCCTACCGTTATAACTTCCGTTTATTGTTACCATGCACATTCATCCACCATATATTTTCTTATCTTCTTCATTAATAATAATATATACACATTATATATTTGAGTTATATGTTAATTATTACCTAAAATATAAATATCAAATTTATAAAAATGATTTACATTATTATTATTATTATTTAGAATAATTTAAAAATCTAAAATCTAAATAAATTTAAAATTTTAATATAATGTATTAATATTGGGCACCTATTTTTTGCGCATCGCGGATAAAAAAATACTAGTTGTGAATATAAAGTTTAATAATTGTGAATATGGAGTTCAAAAATTATGCACATAAAATTCAGTAATTATGAACATAGACTACCTGATGACAAACGCCGTTAACGACAAAAAAAAACATATTTTTTTTTTATTGACACGACGTCATTTTCCACCAAAATGACGCCGTTTTGGAACCGCGGTGGACACGGTTCCACAGCATAATTTGCCTTGTTCAGGCTGTTGGGCCTCCCAAACAATAGGCTGGGGTATATATATTGTAGTGTGATCGGTGTACTTAATCTTTTTAGTTTTCTACCAAACTTAATTTGCAGTTATGGTTGGTTCAAGTTTAGCAATTCAAGTGCTGATCATAAGAGACAAATAACTATACCTGAAACCATGATTGAGGAAGTACAAGGTAGAGGAAGAACATGATGATATGAGAGAACAGGGGCGGAGCCAGGATTTGTTGGTGCGGAGGGTCAATATTAATTTAAAAGAGAATAACGGTAAACTGAGAATAATTAACTCTATAACTTGATGGTAAAACTTCTCTACCAACTTGCAAACGTCATCAATTTTGAATGATATACGCATCTCTTTTGGATCTAACGATAAACTGAGAATAATTAACTCCATTGTTTTACCATCAAACCTATTGTTCAACTCTTGTAACTGAGAATTAATCGCGGTATTAAAAATATCAAATTTGTAATGATGCCCAATTGTTAATTCATCTTGTTGATGCATATACCTCCTCTTCTTGCAATATATTGAGTATCAAAATTTGACACAATTATGTTGACAGTTTCACAAAAAGACTTCACACTTGCAACTAATTCATCCCATCCACTATCTCTTAAATTTTGAATAAGCAACTTATTAGATGACACAAGATGCATTGCAATCAATAGTAAAACTGTTCATTATTATGAGTATATAGTTCAAAAATTATGAATATATAATTGTGAACATATAATTTTGTAATTATGAATATATAGATCAATATTGTGAATATGAAGTTCAAAAATTATGAAATATAGCTTTATAATTATGAACATATAATTCAGTAATTATGAACATAAAGTTCTGTAATTGTGAATATAGAGTTCAATAATTATGAATATAAAGTTCAAAAATTATAAATATATAGCTTTATAATTATGAACATATAGTTCAGTAATTATGAACATAGAACCGTGTCTACCTTGCAAGATGGACATAATTCCACAGCATAACGATTGATTCTTTGGTGAAGGGGGCCAATAAAATAATAATATACTATAATATTTTTTTGGGGAAGGGGGGGCCAAGGGCCCAAGATGCCCAGTTAAAAAATCCTCTAAAGTAATATGTTTGCCAATATTAGTATTATTAATTATTTTTTTTTTTTGGGAGGAGGGGGGCCAAGGCCCCTGCAGTAACAATGTGCCTCCGCCCCTGTGAGAGAATGAAAATATCTGAAGATTGGAAAGATTTGTGCCACACTCTTGCATCTGAAATGCATTTGTTACAAAGGCTCGATGGTGTTTTAAAAGATGTTGATGGTTTAATCGATGAAGAAAATGATCTTGATTCAAAAAAACTCGGTGAACATACTATAAGTTGTTTTCTTTCTTCGCCTTCGTCCTCATTGAAGACTATGATGAATAAGAAGACTCATTGTGGACAATTAACATACATATTAGTTAATTTTTTGGATAAAAGTATTTTCATATCATCATTTTGGATATTATGATTGCCCCGACACATAACACAATGATTGAAAGCTAAGGTTGAGTGTAAGTATATTGAATTTAGTGACCCACCAAATATTCGAGTTTGAATCCTCAAAGGGAGAGGATCTTAACCTTGGGACAAAAAGCTAAGCAAGCACTAAGACTCTTATATAAGTTTAACATAAGTTATCACACCATTAAAATCGTAATTTATGAAGTTACTCAGACTCTTATATAAGTGTAACATAAGTTTATAAACAGTTTAATTATTGCAATTGGTGTGTGTATAGTCTTAGATGTAAAAAAAATAATGAAATAAATTTACATAGATGTTTTATCAAGAGTTTTAGTTTTAAATAATTGTATTAATAGCGATTTTATTCATAGTTGTCAAAATAAATCGTTACACAAAGATAAATTACATTTTTTTTTTTTGAAAGTCAAAGATAAATTACATAATATTGAAATATTTTAATTCTTTTTCGTCTAAAATGTAATAGTATTTGTAGATTATTATTAACTATTTGAGTGGATTATTATACTCAACAACACCTATGCTTTAAAAATACTGTCAAAGTGGGTCAGCACATACCACTGAAGACTTAATTTTGGCAGGCTTTTTTGGGCCAACTTGTCAGGCCCGCAGGCTAGGGTTCATGCAACCCGAACTCTAGCCCACCCCACACGAGTTGGCAGCCCTGCAGGTTGGCTCGTGGGTAGACAATTTTTTTTCTAAAAAATTAAAAAAATTGCCCAGAAAATCAACTTCATCAACTTCCAATTTCCTCGATTAATAAAAGCAAAGGCATGTGAGACAAAAATTTAATATTCCTTTTTCAAATGATGTGTTGGACTTAGCTTTATCTTCATTAAATATTCTTCACTCTGGATTAATTGATTAAGGACTGTTTATTGAGATTTAGCGAATGTTGGTGACTTGGGCCAGACCCATTAGGCCCGCTCTTTCGCGGGTCATCTTTTTTGTGGCCCTAATTCGCCCCACCACGGGACCGGTGCAGGTCAGCCCGCGAGCTTCAGCCCAATTTGACAGCGGTACTTAAAATGAGTAGTTATGTTGTGCATCCGTATGCACCATGCATGGTGCATACGGATGCAAAAACGACGTCGTTTTATTAAAAACGCGCGTCTCCCCTTAAAAAAAAAAAAATTCAGGTTCGATTCCCAGCAACAACATTATGTTGTTCATTTATTCTGGAATTTTAGTTCATAGATTATGGAATTTTAGTTCATTGATTCTGGAATTATAGTTCATCGATTATGGAATTGTAGTTCATCGATTCTGAAATTTTAGTTCATAGATTCTGGAATTTCAGTTTATTCATTCTGAAATTTTTAGTTCATAGATTAGATTCTAGAATTTTAGTTCATAGATTCTGGAATTATAGTTCATCGATTATGAAATTATAGTTCATTGATTCTGAAATTTTAGTTCATGTGTTGTTGCTGAGAATCGAACCTGAAATTTTTTTTTCTAAGGGAAGACGCGCGTTTTTAATAAAACGACGTCGTTTTTGCATCCGTATGCACCATGCATGGTGCATACGGATACACAGCATAATTTGCCACTTAAAATGGGTAGCACATGGAAATTGTAATAGCATGAGGGCATTCATCCAGAATGGTTACTTAGAGGCTTTAACCATGCAATTCAGAGGAGTGGTCTTCGTGAGCTGGTGTTTGAAGGGTATCAATTCACCTGGGAAAGGGGAAGGGGGACTCCGAATTGGGTGGAGGAGAAGCTTGACAGAGTTTTGGCTTCTGATCCTTGGTTTGAGATTTTTGGTAGAGCACGTGCCTTCTCCGAAGTGGTTCCATCGAGTGACCATATCCCACTTTTTGTCCTGCCTATTCCTACTGCCAGAAGGTACCGGGTCAAAAGGTTTCGTTTTGAGAATATTTGGATTAAGGAAAGTGGTTGCAGAGAACTGATGTGGTCTTTGTGGGAAGAGTCCAGAGGGAACGATATCTCAGTTCGACTCGAAAGATGTAGCAAAGCTTTGTGGAGATGGGGGAAAGATCTTACTAAGGATTTTAATTCTAGAATCGAAGAATCTAGGAAGCAGATGGAGTTCTTGAGAGGTAAATATGATCAGCGAAGCATCCTGGCTTTCCGTGAAGCCCAAAAAAATTACTTGTCCACTTTGAAGCAACAAAGTGATTTCTGGAGGCAAAGAGCCAAGGTCTCGTGGTATAAAGAGGGTGACGCTAACACGAAGTTTTTTCACAATGTTGTTCGGGGGAGAAGGAAGACCAACTCTATTCAAAAATTGCAGGATGATAGGGGTGTTTGGAGACACAAGGGACCGGAGCTGCATAGCCTCATCAATACATACTTCATGAATCTGTTTGCAAGCAATTCTGGAGATCCGAATTTGGTTACTGATTGTATTAATCCAAGGGTATCATCAGCCCAGAATTCTGCGTTGATGCGCAGAGTAGCACTGGAGGAGGTTAAACAAGCCGTTTTTAGCATGCAACAAGACAAGTCACCGGGGCCCGACGGCTTTAATCCGGGGTTTTTTCAAGCGTATTGGGACATTCTTGGAAACGATCTGTTGTATCTCTGCAATACTGTGTTTGCAACAGGAACTCTGCCCGAGGGTATTAATCACTCCCATATTGTTCTTATTCCAAAAAAGAACAACCCGGAAAGGATGGGAGACTTAAGACCGATCGCTCTTTGCAATGTCACGTATAAAATCATTTCCAAAGTCATTGCAAATCGTCTCAAGCCCCTCCTTAATTCTCTAGTGTCCGAGAATCAATGTGCGTTTGTCCCCCAAAGGTTGATAACGGATAACATAATGCTGGCCTTTGAGACACAACATTTTCTGAAGAGGAAGACGCAAGGGAGAGAGGGGTATGCAGCAATCAAAGTTGACATCTCCAAAGCATATGATAGAGTTGAATGGTCTCTACTCAAAGCTCTATTGCTAAAAATGGGGTTTGCTGATAAATGGGTTAGCATGGTAATTCATTGTGTGTCTACTGTATCCTACAGTGTTCTACATGAGGGTGACGAACTGAATACTATTGTCCCTAGCAGGGGCCTTCGGCAGGGAGATCCTCTCTCTCCGTACCTCTTTATTCTGCTTGCAGAAGGTTTAAGCGCTATGATCAGTAATCTGGAAACCAGAGGCATTATACACGGCATTGCAATTGCTAAGGAAGCCCCGAGGATATCGCACCTCTTCTTCGCGGACGACAGTTTCTTTTTTATTAAAGCTAATCAGCATGAGATTTCTGCCCTTAAGGAGGTTCTGGAGAGTTATGGGAAAGCTTCAGGCCAAATCATAAACTATGAGAAATCTGCAGTTTCTTTTAGTGCAAATGTCAGCCAGAATATGAGGAATATTGTCATGAATATCTTGCAGGTTAGCACTGATGGTGTGGAAGGAAATTACCTTGGGCTCCCAGCCGTCATTGGTAGAAACAAAAGGAGCATTCTTAATTTCATCAAGGATCGTATTATCAAGAGAATGCAAGGTTGGACCAACAGGTTTCTCACTAGAGCAGGTAGGGAGGTGTTACTAAAGAACGTCATTCAAGCAATTCCACTGCATGCTATGAGTCTGTTTCTCCTACCCAAAGGGCTTCTTAATGAAATTGAAAGGGTCATGAACTCGTTTTGGTGGAGGGGTGTTAGTGATGGTAGGCGTGGCATCAACTGGAAGAAATGGGATCATCTGACTATTCCAAAAGTTTGGGGTGGCCTTAATTTCAGAAATCTAAGGAATTTTAACTTGGCTATGATATCTAAACAGACTTGGAGATTGCTACAGAATCCTTCTTCACTTGTAGCAAGAGTTTACAAAGCCAAGTATTATCCTAATTGTTCTCTTCTAGCAGCAAAGAAAGGTGGCAGCCCATCTTTCATTTGGAGCAGCATACTTGAAACCCAGGAGGTGATCAATAACAATTGCAGGTGGAGGATTGGAGATGGCTCTTCAGTCCGTATTTGGGGGAATAAATGGCTGCCAAGTCAATCAGATCCTAAAGTTCACTCGCCACCTTTTCCCCTTCTTGAAAATGCTCCAGTATCTACTCTGTTTAGGGAAGATAACTCCGGGTGGGACGAAGGCATCATCCGTGATATATTTGAGGAACGGGACGCAATTCTTATCTTGAGTATTCCTCTCCCTCTAACAAGGAGAAACGATAGTTTGATATGGAATGACGGCCAGAAAGGTGTTTTCTCTGTTAAAGGTTGCTATAAGGCACTGTCTCCTCATCTGGATCCTAACCAAAGGAAGAAGTGGACGTGTATTTGGAAGCTCAACTTGCCCAGGAAAATCAAAGTGTTTGTCTGGCAAGCTTGCAACGACTGCCTCCCTACTGCAGACTGCCTGCGTGTCAGGCGCGTGGATTGTCAATCAACATGCCACATGTGTCTCTCATCTGAGGAAACCACGGCTCATCTCTTTACAGGATGCTCTTTTGCGATGGAGTGCTGGAGCCTCACGGGGCTAACAATCAATTCTGGTCTATTTGCCTCGTTTGCACAATGGGTGGACTTTCATACTGCATCTTTGGATAAGGATCAATGTTGTCTGCTGCTTATGGTTTGCTGGAAGATCTGGCTTGCAAGAAATGACAAATTATGGAATCACAAATCCACCTCTAGTAGGAATCTTGTTGAAGGCGTCAAACTGTTTCTCGCTGATTGGACATCCACCTTTGAGAGCACCTCCATTCTCCCTAGAACAATCACGACTCCAGTTCAGAAATGGGAATTACCGCCGCCGGGCTATCTAAAAATTAATACCGACGCGGCAGTTGATACAAGCAGGAGCCGGGCAGGTTGGGGCTGGGTACTAAGGGACGATCATGGGCATTTCTTGGCAGCTGCTTGCATCCCAGGCAGTGGAGTTCCATCACCAATGGAGGCGGAAGCCTTGGCAATTAGGGAAGCTTTAAGTTGGATCAAGAAGAAGGGGATCAACCATGTTCGTGTTGAATGTGATGCACTTCAAATTATCCAGAGTTTGAACCATGTTCTTAGTGTGTCTTCTTGCGATCTTGTCCTTCTTGATGTAAAAGATTTGCTTCGTTCACTTAACGACGTAGCTATCTATCATGTTTGTCGTACTGCGAACAGTGTTGCCCACTACTTAGCTAGGGAAGCCTGTTCTATGTCTGTGCGTCAGGAGTGGATATCATCCCCTCCGTCTTTTATTGTTAATCATCTTTATGCCGATTTGAATTAATGAAAGTTGAGTTTGTTTTCAAAAAAAAAAAAAAAAAAAAAAAAAAAATAGCATGAGGGCATTTTCGTCTAGGAAAAATCAAAAGTCAAACATCTTCACTTCCTCAGCAGTGTACAACTTTTCGATACATAGACACAGGTACAATTTAGGGGTACCAATGCTTCTTCCTCATTCATTTAAGCTCTGACTCACACGCATGCACATGTCCATCCTATGCTCTAGATGCTTACATCTTTGTCACTTATTAAATTTGAAAAATGATACATATTTTTAGGAGTGATGTACGTGGTTGATTGTTAAGGTCAAATGATTTGCGTTTTAGGTTGCATATGGCATCTGATATTGGATTCGGCACAAGTTGTGCCACTCCGATCATATAATTACATTAGCAGTCAAATGTATTTTTTTATTTAAAAAAAAATCTCAATCGTTATTTAAAGATGTATTTAAAGGTGTGTTCCAGGTGTAAACCAATTTTGGGTGAAGCTCACCTTAGCTTGTCACTCTAAAGGTGTGCTTTGGTGTAAACCAACAAAAATGTCAATAAACAACGTATGTAACTCTCACATAAAATCAAATTTGAAATCTTGGAGTTGAGAACAATGTCTAACTAACATTGAGTTAGTGTCGATTCACCATGTCAAGAAGTCAGCGAACCCGGTGGCTCATGTCTTAGCACGGACAACTGGTTCAAGGTCTGTCTTAGAGTCGTGGAGGTCTGTTCCACCGGCCTGTATTGCTCAGCAGATTTAATGATTATCAGTTCAAAAAAAAACAGAGAATTAAATGCTTCTTCAATTCTATAATTAGTTAATTAAAAGATGTCACATCACATTTAAAAATATTTCTACTTGCAGAAAATATAATAACCAGCATTGCTCATTAAACTTATCATGTGAACCTTTTTTAAAATAATCTGTTATCATGACAATGATACTATAAAGAATTGAATGGATGCCAAATGGTTAGAGGAAAATGTTAAGAGGCAGTACAAAAGTTTGACAAAACTCAAAGCTAAGTTAGTAGTCAAATGGTTTCCACACACTCCAAATGTCAAAAGTACTCACTAAGTCAACTCTAATCCCTTACTAACTTGTAATTTAATAGTCATGGAATCTGCCTATAATTGATACCATCAACTAATGGCTATTGTCATTTGTCAATAAGCTAAGATAAATTAAAATAAACAATTCAAAATACAAATAGGGAAATAGGAAAAGAGGGTTTTTTTTTTTTTTTTTTTTGTTTTTTTGTTTTTTTGTTTTTTTTTGCCTCAGCCTATCATTGAAACAAGACTTCCAGGGTGATCCTTGAACCATTAAGCTAAGCCTCAAGGGCTAGAGAGGGTTATTTTGTTGTATACATGAGTGCTAACAAACAAAACTAGACATATTCCTATGACTTTGATTTATTGACCACATACATACAATACCACAACGTTAATTACCTTCCATATATAAATACCAAGGTCACACATTGACTCATGCATCCAAATCCAACCATTCAACTGAACCTCAGACCAAAACAAACCAAAAAAATGCAGCAAAAGGTTCACAAGAACATGAATTCTTGGGAAGAATTTGAGGGCGACGATGAAGACAACAACGATGTTTTCTATGCCGAAATTAGAAGGCAAGTAATGCAATTGACAGCAGAAGATGAAGATGAAGAAAAGCAGAACACAAATAAGGAGAGAGGCTCAAAACAAAAAGGGTTCACAGTATTGCAGCCTGGATTTCAGTTTAACTGGACAGGAATCAAGGATGGTAGCAGAGTGCCTCAATGGATGGTAGACCTTTGGAGAAAAGAAAATAGGGATGGAGGATTTAGTGGAACTGGGGTATTCATTCCACATATTGTCAAGTCCAGAAGAAGACATAAGCCAAGTATGTGACTTTTTTTTTTTTTTTTTTTTTTTTTTTTTTTTGCCTATGCCATTGATAACTAATTCAAATTCGAATCATATTCAATTGAACTTTTGATTTTTTTTCCTTATTTGGTTTTCTTTTATGGTGGTCTCTTGAGTATGCTTGTAATATTCTTTATCACCATTTTTGCAGGAAGGAAGAACAATGAAAGAGGAAGAGTGTACAAGCCTGTCACACAAAAGTAAACTGATTCGTTCGTTTGTCTTGTTAGCTTCTGGACCAAAATTCATGTCCACAAAAGTAAACCAACAAAAAAAAACAATGATGTGTATAATGTACCTTATAATATAGGACCAAAATTTATGTTCACTTCAACGATTTCTAGTACAAGTCAAATGAATGTGAAATTCGGCTTTGATGAACCAAGATGCTGATTGTATCTACCGCGCCATATATATGGATACAAAAAATCTATTAAAAAGGAAAACATAATATTATTCAAAACATGCACAATAAATTGAACTCTTGGTCCATTATCTCTTTTTATAAAATCTCATCATTGCAATTAAACCAAGAAAATAAATCTACAGTGGAACTAACAAATTCACCAAAGTTTTCAAAAAAAAAAAAAACTAATTCAACCAAAAGTAATTAATAAGAGTATACAAACAAATTTTCGCAAGTGAAATGTTACACATTCAAGAGTCATGCAAGACAGTTAGACATTTATATACTAAATGGTTGAATATATATTGATGGGGTGTGAATCCCGTGGGCTCGGGGCCCAAGAAGAAAAGGGATCAAGCCCAGAGAAAGAGAGGTCCAGGAGGAGAAAGGGCCAGATCCAGAAGAGGAAAAGTTCAAAAGAGATACGGGCCAAACCGAGGGGTCGGTTCGATCCGGGGGTCGACTCGACCTGGAGGTCGGCACAGGTAGAAGGTCGGCCTAAACTAGCCGTTAGCTCATATTAAACTCCTAATTATTACCCCACCGTTCCTAACCACCCACTTATTACCCAATCATTATTATTACCCATAACCCCCCCCCCCCCCCCCCACATAAACTCCACTTACTACCCACTTAAAACCACCCATAAATCCCCTACTAAATGCCCCTACGGCCATAATCTTGAGCCTTGGCTAGCTATAAAAAGGAGGGGAAGACAAGAAGAAAGTGAGTCATTCACTCACCCACACATGGGAGGACTCTCCCAAATACTATTCTCCCACTCACTATTCTTTCTCCCATAGAGAGACATGTCACTCTTCCTACACCACTATCCCAAGAGAAGGCTATTCACATACACAAGAGAAGACTATTCCACCATGCACAAAAGAAGACTCCATCACTCTTCCCTACTAGAAGATGCATTATCCATTCACTACAAGAGAAGACTCTACCACTCTTTCAACAAAGAAGGTCAAGAAGAATGTTCCCTCTCTATATACAAAGTATAACTCTTTCCCTACACAATATTTCTATACACAAAATAGTCATACAACATGTACAAAGACACCTACAAAATACATAGTGAATTTAGGCTTGGCACCGCCCAAAAAGGCCCGTGGTTTTCACCTTTCGGTTTCCACGTAAAAATCATCGAGTCATATTTCTTCTATTTTAGTAGCCTTATTATGAAAGGTGAATCCACCAACTAAGGTTGTGTTGGATCTCCCTGGGCCCAAAAACCCTAAAACCAACATATATATTTAGACATGTTTATCGGAAACATAAATAATATTTTGGTGTTGTGGAGTTAAAAATATTATTTATATAATTATAAGAGAAGTTGGGTTTACTTCTCTTAGCTTGGTTTTACTTCTCTTGAGTTTCACTCTTCAGAAGTTGACTTCTCGGGAAGTTAATTTTCGAATGACTTTTGGGTTACTCTTCGGATGACTTCTCGTATTCTCACAAGTTGTAATTATTATATTTAATAATAGGGAAAATGGCACTTTTTCCCCTTGAGTTATTCATGCATTCACATTTGTCCCCTCAATTATTATAGAAGTGGCGGTTTTTCCCCCTGATAATATTAAATGGACATTTCTACCCTTAAAACAAATATTTTATTTATTTCTCTTCTTCAACAAATTATTGTTTATATGTAGGGATGACCACGGTTTGGTTCGAACTGAACCAAACACTATAGCAATCAAATTAAAAAATTTCGGTTATGATTCATAACATAACCCAATATTTGGGTTTCCGTTTATTAAAATCGTGAACTGGAAAAAAATGGATCCTGAACCGTGAACCGGAGGTTCAAATCGGAACAACTACTAGCAATAGCTTAAATTAGAATTATAATATTTGCAAATAGTGTATGTTTTTTTCCGCATTTATATTGACTCTCACATATAAGTATATATAATCGCGGTTTGAGTTTTATTTTGAACCGTCGGTTCACGATTTTGGATCCAATTTGAACGGTTGGTTCAAACTTTCTTTTAAAATTTTATTTTTTTATTTTAAAAATATTCTAAATTCAACACTTAATGTATTTTATTTTTTCAAATCGTGGTTATAATTTGTTGGAGAAGAAAAATAAATGAAATATTTATTTTAAGGGTAAATATGTCCATTTAATATATCAGGGGGAAAAACTGCCACTTAAATAATTTAGGAGAAAAAAGTGCTATAAGTATATAACAAAGGGGGAAAAAGTGTCATTTTCCCTTAATAATATAATGCATGAATTCTTGATCAGTTACACACTAATTTAAATATTAAGTTTGAATTATTGTTATCTTATCAATATAATGATAGTGGGAGTTACAAAATGCTTTCAATTAATTTCTTCATTAATATGACATTAATTATTGTTCTAGTGGACTGAATTTCAAAAAAATATTTTTTTATGTTTGACTGAAAGTTAAAAAATTACATATTTCAATTTGGTTCATTTTCTTAATAATAATAATAATAATAATAATAATAATAATAATAATATGTGGTGTTATGGTAGTAGTGGTAGTGGTGCTATGGTAGTGATGGTGGTGGTGATGGAGTGGTTGTGTTGCGGTGTGGAGGTGTCATGGTGGTAGTGATGAGTGGTTGTGTTGCGGTGTGGAAGTGGTGGTGGTTGTTTTGTGGTGGTGGTTGTGGTATCATGGTGGTGTGGTGGTGGTGGTGGTGATTGTGTGGCTGTGTTGTATGTGGTGGCGTTGGTGGTTATAATAATAATAATTCGGAAACTATTTTTTTTTTAAAGAAAAAAAGAGAGGAAAGATAGTTGGAAATTAAAATAAAGAATTCAGAAAATGTCTTCCGACTAAAAAATTAGGAAGATATTTTTCACAAAATTAGATATTTTTCAATTGATCAGAATGAATATTTTCATTTGACTTTATTTTTCTTGAGCACCCAAACACGAGAAAATCTAAAAAATAACTTTTGGAAGTCATTTTTCGAATTTTCAAACTGATCCTAAAATTGGTTTGATCGATGCATTTAGCAAGTTAATTTACTACAATTCATGTTTTCATGCAAGCATTCTCAATCAATTGAGCTCGTCACGCAAAATATTTTTAGTGTGATTTTCTTTCTAAGGACTATTACACATAAGTAAAATATACTCAATACACATATTTGTACAGTAATTGTTGCGAGTTTTCTCCATCGTCTAAAAAAATTGTGATTTAAAATTGATTTGATGATTTGGGTAAGTTAAATTTACTAGGACTCACGTTCTCTTGGATACATAAATTTAGTACTCCGTATTAAAGTATCAAATTTTAAAAGGTATGATATAATTGTCCAAAAAGATAAAAAAAAATTCTAAAATATTCCACCAATAAACCTTTAAAAAAGTACTCTGTAAATATAACAATTTTTTTTTGGAAAAAAAAAAAAGAAAAAAAAAAGAAGAAGCTAAGTGACATAAAGGGAAATTTAAAATAAAAATGAATGGAGGTGATTTGGCTGAGTGATGATTTATATCCTTTTGGGTCTCCTTCTTGGTCTTCTTGATCTCCACATAATTGAGTGAGGGTCTGGGCACACTTGGTACTGAATTTTAGGTGGACCAATTTCTGGGAAACTGCATTCAAATTTTCAATACCCATCAGTCATCTAGCTGTCATCTCTGAATACTTTGCTATTTAATACTTTCATTTTATTCAATATATAATATTGATTGATTGAAAGTACCAAACAAGAAAAGAATTACAAGTCACAATTCAATTCCAATAATTTTGACATTCACATCAAAATAAAGAATAAAATTATTTGTATTAAATTTTTGGAAGTTTGTTACCTAACTTTTACTCTCATGCCTTTTCCGCCCATAAAGAAATAAATGGACATTTTTTTTTTTATTTTTTTCAATTCTAACTTAATTGATGTCAATGACCTTGTAGTCTAGCGGTATGAAAAAATTCTTCTTAGGGTCCGTTTGGAAAGCAGGAAAATGACTTCTGAAAAATGACTTTTGAAAAATGAGTCATTTTCCAGAAGTCATTTTCCTTTCCTGTGTTTGGCTGCACAATGGAAAACTGTCTTTTGGTGTTTGGCTCATTTTCCAGAAATGATGTAGAATTGTATAATTAAACATTTTATATAATTAATTATTAATTATTTTGTTTAAAATATATAAAATTTACAATAATATTATAAATAATAATATTTATTTTTAAAATCAAATAATATTATTTATTTAAAAAAAAAAAACAAACAAACAAACATAATATTCAAAGGATGAAGAAGCCGATGAAGATGAAGAAAGTCAACTGCTCTTGAAGTGAAGAAATGAAGAAGTCAACATCTGGAAAATGACTTCCCCTTTTTTAAAGGGGAAGTTGTTTTCCTTAAAAATAGGCTCATTTTCCATTGACCAGTACCTCATTTTCCATTGACTTCAATTTTTCCTTCTTTCCAAACATTGAAAACCCAAAAAATGATTTCCAGAAATTATTTTCCGGTTTTCCAAACACACCCTTAATAGAAGGTCAAGGGTTTGAGTTTCAGTGATGGTAGTATATACTAAATTTTGTATGATCTGAGGGTAAGTTCAATAGACACTTTTTAATATCAAAATATTGTTTATTCATTAACAACAAAAATACTTTTAGAAAATGATTTAGGGTGAATTCAATAGACACTTTTTAATATCAAAATATTTCGTATTCATCAACAACAAAAATACTTTTAGAAAATCATTTTTGAGAACTGATTTCTTTTTCAAAAAAAAATTATTTTTTAATATTTGGTTGAAAGTAAAAACAATTATTTCTTTTCAACTAAAATTTAAAAAATTATATTTTTTTATTTGGTTAATTTTTAAAAACATTAACATAAATCTACTACTAATTTATTTTTTATAAAATATTTAATATTTTAATGATGATAATAATTCTTTTTCATATTAAAATAAAATTATAAATTAAAATTTATAACAGTTATAAAGATTAATAATAATAATAATAATAATAATTATTATTATTATTATTATTATTATTATTATTATTATAATAGATAAGTGAATAAATAATTTTTAACTCTTAACTTATTATTATAATAAAAATAAACACAAAAATTGATGAATATAATAATTCTAAATTAAAGAAAATGAAGAAAAAAAAATTACTTTTTTAGGGAGATGTTAGCTGAGCGGGACGAAGATCTTTATTGTTTAGCTTGTCCTAATTTGACTCATATTCAGTTTGATATTGATAAATGTAATAACTCTGAACTAAAGAAATCGAAGAAAATAATTTAATTTATTTTGTATTTTTGAATTGTTGACCGAGTCAAAATTTTTATTGTTTGGTCCAACACAATCCAATTTATAACTTAATTGGTCATTGATAAATTTAATAAGGTTAAATAAAGAAACAAAAAAAAAAAAAATTAATGTTTTTAATTTTTTGAGCTATGGCCCCGACTGAGCTAAGATTTTTATTATTTGGTCCAACTTGACTATATCGACATTTAAACCAGACTAGCCCATTCCAGTTCAAATAATAGCAAATCATGTAGCGGGCCAACCCACCTATTCGACACCACTTAAAGGGAGAGAGGGAGAGAACTAAACGTGAGATAAGAATTTGAAAAATGTCTCCTAATTTAAAAAAAAAAAAAAATCTCGAAAGACATTTTAAGCCAAAATGACTATTTTCTATTGACTTCATTTTATGTTTATAGCCGCCTGCAAACATCGAAAATTTGAAAAATAACTTCTGAAAGTCGTTTTCTAAATTTTAATATCGATCCTAAATAAAATAAAATCATATTATACAAGATCCAATACAAACAACAAAATCCAAATTATATCTTGATATGTGTGTGTGTTAATTCTGAAATGAAACATTTGAATAGAATGGAATTGAAAGAGATGGTGGGGCTAAAAGGGAGGTTGGAAGAGCAAGTGTATGCATCAAGAATTAGCTGTCACAAAATCAAATGCTTACACACTCACACATGTATTTGTGACATGCAACAAACTCATTTAATTCTTTGTTTCACTTTTTGACTTTGTCCCCTTCAATTGTATTTTTCCATATGTGTGTGTTTTTATATCACATCCTAACTGGATTGAAAACAAACAAACATTTACAAAAACTATTTCATTTTATTTTATTTGATAAATTATGCTCTTAAAATATTTACTCTGTATGATTCATGTACCCCATGTCCACATGCTATATGCCCATAATATATTGATATATATAATAATAAACAGGTAAAAGATTTGGATGCAAGTGAAATAAATAAAAATAAAAATAAAAATAAAAAATTCTGACCTGAGTGCACCAATCTCAATCTGAGAGAAGTCCATGTTGGTTGAACTGCCTGGTAATGATATGGTCCTTGACCTTGCTGTCAATGGTGAAGACTGTGGTTGTTTTATGGCAAGTATTTTGCAATTTAAATTGTTTGTAATGTTGGTGTGAGACATAGCCAACCTATATGACACCAAAAAAAAAATACAAAACTATATTAATATAGTACTCTATCAAACAAAATGTTAAAATCAACTTTCTTACAGTGTAATACCGAACCCATAATTTCCAGAGTCACTTCGTGCCACTAGACCACAAGGTCATTGGAAAATCACAATGAATCTATTTATGTTCATTCATGGAAATTTACATTGAGATGCACCGACCAGGACTATGTGGTCTAATGGTACTCGGGTTGAACTTCCATTTAGAAGGTTATGAGTTTGAGCCTCAGTGGAGGCATTATTGATTCTTTGTGTTTCAGTAGATGCACGTGTACATGGACCCAACACTTTTTTTTTTAGTTGTTTATTTTTACATTATTATAACTGAAATTCGACCAATTATAAGAGTAATAAATGAATATAAAGTAACTATAATAAATACTCTACCAAGGACCTTGTAGTCCAATGGTACCACGTTACTCCCCTATGTGGGAAGTGAATGTTTGAGCTTTAGTGGAGGCATTTGATGTAATTGGGTATCCCCATCCTATAAATAAATTAATAAATAAATACTATATGCCATATCGTTGCATGCTAGGTAAAATATTTGATGAAATTCTTTTTTATTTAAATATCATTTTCCTTTTTATTAACAAAGAAAATGAAAAAGAGAAGCACTAGGGTTAGGCATGTTAGGAAGGTGCAAAGGATATGGATCCTTATTTGGCAGGGTTATTGGCACCAAGGTGATTAATGGCCGGCTTCATTCGAAATTATAAAATTGTTTGTGAATAATAATAATAATATAATAATAATAATAATAGGGAATATTGCATTTTCCTCCTTAAGTTATAGAGTAATTGTAAAATTCGTCTCTATTTGTTGTTCATGCTCACTTCTCATCCGTAACCTATAATTAACGTTGCAAATTTTTTCTTTTTCTCTAACAAAACATTAGGGACGAAATTTGCAACGTCAATTCTAATTTAAAGACAAGAATTGAGCATGATCTGTTAAAAAAAATATATGAAATTTGCAACATCAGTTATAACTTAGAGATGAGAAATGAACACGACTAACAAATAGGAAAAATCTTATAGTTACCTTGTAATTTAGGGACTAAAAGTGTAATTTTTCATTAATAATATAAGTGTTTTGTCTGTACTCTGTAGCGAATAACTAATTAATTAAAATTTAGATAAAGTAGAGCTGAAGTCATGAAACATGCGCAAACCTCTGCACCTAAAACACCAGGAAGTTTCTATCTATAAAGACTATAAAACAAGTACTAATAGTATAGGCTTTATTGCTTTAATTTTCTTGGATTTTTCCAAGTGTTGAGCCAGTCGCTATCACCATCATATCCCTTTTTCTTATTGTTTAGTTTTCAATGTCTAGTATAGATAGAAAGTGGTTGATCTCATTGAACCATCCTATATATGTCAATTAATAAAACAATTTATCTTTATATAATTTAATGTAAAATATAAAATTACATTACTTTCTATCATAGTAAAATAAATAAATAAATAAATTTATTTTTTACTCAAGATGGAATATATCTTTTTATTTTAGTAATATTTATCTTTTGTAACTCGAAGAGTCAATATCCCACCATCTGAGTACATGGTGCTTGACATATATTTTTTAATGAGTTAATGTCATATGAGGTCCTCCGAGTATAGAGATTTTGTCACGTTTAGTCTTAAACTTTCAAATTGATCACTCGTAGTCTTTCAACTTTCAAATTGTTACCATCCGTGGTCCAAAAAACTACCCATTATCCTTCAACTTTCAAATTTTAACCAACTCTGATCCTCCTTGAAGGACCACTGCTGGTTAAAATTTGATAGTTAAAAGACCATAAATAGTTAACTTAAACCACAGATAATAAAAATTTAAAAATCAAACGACTACAGGTGATCAATTGAAAGTTTAAGACTAAATTGGATAAAATTACTATATTCGAGAACCCCATATGGTATTAAGTCATCTTTTAATTTAATATCATCCTAACAAAAACTTTGTGTGATTCAACAATTAGAGGTTCTATTGTGAAACCAATTTAATGTTAGACCATATTAAGTCATCTTTTAATTTAATATCATCCTAACAAAAACTTTGTGTGATTCAACAATTAGAGGTTCTATTGTGAAACCAATTTAATGTTAGACCAATTCAAGTACCTAACCATTCCAATTAAACAGCCATAATTGAAGGGTGGAGATCCAAGGAAGCTCAATCATATCATTGATTGATGAACAAATAAAATGAAATTTGGAGTTATATTAGAGAACATACTTGTATAGGAAGCTCTGATCATGAAGTCCAGCAACAAGAGTGGAAGCTCCAATCTCCCTAACAGTAGCAGCAATGGTGCCTCCTTCTAAGTCCCCTTCTCTCACCACAATCTCCGTCCTGGTCTGTAACACAACCCCTATTCCTTGTAATATTATCCATCAGTACAATAACCAAAAACAACCTTAAACACCCCAAAAAACACAATAACGACAACAACATACGTTGATAAAGGCGGTGTTGCAGAGGTCTTGGAAGGAGAGGGCAAGCTGGAAGCCTTTCAATCTGAGAAGTCTCTGCTTCTTCTTGTTCCTACTATTAGATCTTGAACTGGGAAACACATGGAGGAGAGTGATTAAGTCTCCACATCTTAGAAGGTTGTGAAGGGCCCATTCAAAAGCTGTTCTGGCTACCTCTTCTTCTTCCACTATCACTACAATCTTCCTTGCGGCTTCCATTACTGATGATCAATTAAGAATCAGAATCCCTATTATCCCTTTAATTTGTTGATGATGATGATGGGGTTTGTGTGAAGTTTTGAGAATTGAGAAAGGAGTAATGGTACTGTGTGTGTTCATAGACATAGTTGTTTGGCTATGAGGGGCATGGTTTGGGAATAAAATAACAACTTGGAAGAAAGGGGTGAGACAGGAGAGGATAGAGGGGGTTTCAGACTTTCAGTTGTGTCTGGGTGGGCTGATTAGATGGGTGATGAGACAATGACTATAAATTGAGTGTTAGGACTTAGGCTTCTATATATAACTAATTTATTTAGGTCTAATTAAATTTGCATACCTTACTTATTTGTTAGGATTAAACGCTTACAATTACGTAATTTATTTTTTTATATCTGTCACATTTTTAAGAGGGAAGGTACTGCACTTGTCCTTCAAAACTCCACCCAATTAATAATCTCTTAGCCACTTGGTGACTGGTGTTGAGTTGTTATACCATGGACCAGGGTAATCCACCTTGCAAGGTGGAACTTGGTCCTAAACAATGTATAAATTGTGTATTTTTAGTATTAGAATTGTGAACTTCTAGAATATAAATTGTGTTTCTAAGTCAAAAGACATATAACAGCTGTAGAATGGAATTTGTGAATTGGTCATCAAATCCTAGTCTGTTAATATTCTGTGACTACAGTATTTGAAAGGAAATTTATGAATACAAAATAAGGTAATCAATTACATATATGTTAACATTGTGCATTCGTAGTATACAAATTGTGAATTTTTAATAGGTAAATTGTAAACATTTAATAAGTAAATTGTGAACATTTAGACTTGAATCCACCTTGAGTCCACAGAATAATTTGCATCTAGTGTTGGATTTGGCCCTTCAAGTTTTCACCGAACAATTCCCTAGCCACCTGATGTTGGACTTGGTCATGTAATTGTGAGATGTGACTTAACAAGTTGAACTTGAACTTAAACTCTTGTGGTTTTTTAAGTTAACTGTCTGACCAACTTGACTGAAAAAATTTTTAAAAAAAATTATTGATTCTTCCAAAAGGCAGCATTTGGTTGGATGTAACTCAACTGAACATGAACCACAGAGGCTAGACCAGTGCTCACTGCGCACAAGGAACCCCCCTCACTTTGAGAGCTGCCCATGCGGGTTAAAAAAAAATATATTGATGCATCAACGGGTGAGCGTTATGAAATAAAATCAGATAGGGAAATAATATTTTTTTATTCTTCAAAATATCTCATTCAAGGAGAAATCTCAAAGTTAAAAGTCTTACTGTATACATCGAATGTGTCCTTATGTTGAGTTTCAATGTATGACTAAATAACGTATTAATAGTAAACTTGTAAATATAAATTGTATAACGACTGTTATAATTCATTGTTTAGGAGGAAAGATTTTTTTTTTTTTTTTCCATTTTAGATACATACAAAATATAAGTAGAGTGTGAATCTCAAAGAATATAACATTATTCACAAATATAATATAAACACTAGTTAAATGAAACGTGTTGCATAACTAAATAAATGTCCACTTTTTAAAAAGGAATTGTATAATTAAATTATCCAGATAAATAGAAAATTACTATTTTTTTTTTTTACATACAATTGATACTTAAATTGTTAATTTGTTTAGAATTGTATATATATTTATCATATTTTATTCTAACAAAATATTTGTATAATATATTAAGTAATAAGAAAATTGTATTTTTAGTCCTCTAATTGTATTTGTGGAACAGACTTAGTCCCTGAGTTATATGCGAGACTATTTTTAACCCCTAAGTTATGCATTGAAGAGCGGTTTTAGTTTTTGAAGGACCAATTAACCACTTTATTAAGTGACAAATTGGTGGTAGAAATAGTCCCCGAAAGACTAAAATCGCTACATCGTGCATAACTTAGGAGTTAAAGATAGTCACACATATAACTCAGGGACTAAGTTTGTACCACGGTCTACGAGTATAACTAAAGGACTAAAAATGCAATTTTCCCTTAATAATTGAAATCCTCCTCAATAATATTCAAAATTCAACAATTTAAACTATCAAATATATAATTATATGTAGTTGAATAATAACTTACTTCGTTTTGTTGAAACTCAAAGAAATAAAAGAGACAATATTACAATTTTTTTTTTGAGAAATATAGCTTAATGCATTAAATCGGTGCCAAGAATGTTCACAAGAAACTGAGGGGGTGAGTGATGCCACTCCCCGCAACCTGACACAGAAACGACTTCCCTTGCAAGGACATGGACAACGCAATTCACAGATCGCCTAGCAAAACGAAAGACTACATCCCGTCTCTAAGATGCAGACTCTTTTACATCATAAATAATTAAACTAAACGGAGAGTTATATAAAGTAGAATTAAGATAAAGCATAAAACACAATCTGAGAACCATCACAAACTTTGAGCTAAAAGTTTTTGTATATACCAACACTATAAAAATTATGTAGTTAAAAAAATACAATTAAAAAATAAATTTCAAAAAATCCCATAGAAAAATTAACAAATCTTTAAGATTAATTTTAGAAAAAATTACCCTTTTCGTCCTTGAGTTATATGGTAATTGTAGAATTCGTCCCTGAGTGTTTGTTGGTCATGCTCACTTTTCATCCCTATGTTATTATTTACGTTGCACTTTTCGTGCCTGAGTTATAGGGTAATTGTAGAATTTGTCCTTGAGTGTTGGTCATGCTCACTTTTTCTCCTTAAGTTATCATTGGCGTTGCACTTTTCGTCCGTTAGTTATACTAAAATTGCAAATTTCGTCCCTAATCACTACTACATAAAAGGTATATATACCATGTCACTTAATAGACAGAGATTTTTTTAAATAACCACCGTCTAATATATTTTGTTATACTACGTCCCTTAATAGATGACGGTTTTTTAAATAACCGCGGTATATACCTTAATTAATTTTTTTTACGTCACTTAATAGATGACAGTTTTTTAAATAACCGCCGTCTAATATATTGTGTTATACTACGTCACTTAATAGACGGCGGTTGTTTTACCGCTGTATATAGTTAACATACATGGCGGTTTCCAAAATCGCCGTAGAATGTGTATATTTACAACGGCAGTCACTTACACACGCGACACTTCAAAAACCGTCGTGAATGTGTAAAAAACCGTCGTAGTAGCTATGTTATGTAGTAGTGAAGTTATGTAGTAGTGAATGTTTTATTATTAATAGGAAGAAAAGTGCAACGTCAATGATAACTTAGAGACGGAAATTAAAGTGGGTATGACCAACACTTAGGGACGAATCCTACAATTACTTTATAACTCAGGAACGAAAAGTGCAACGCCAATGATAACTTAGGGACAAAAAGTGAGCATGACCGACATTCAAGGACGAATTCTACAATTACCCTATAACTTAGGGACGAAAAATGCAATTTTCCCTTAATTTTAATTAATCGTAAGTCGTAACTTAATAGTTAGATTTACTGATGTTAAAGGTAAAACTTAAAAGATGTTTATGCCCTTATAGGTAATTTTACATACAAATATACAATAATAAGTTAAAAGTAAACAATTAATTTACGAAACACTTTTTTTACAACTAGTTAATGCTATCAACTAATCAAAAAAATTAACTCAATGAGCTATTAGTCATTTGTCAAAACCATTTATCTTTTAGTGATGGATTTTTTTTTTTTTTTTGAAAGGTTAGTGATGGATATTTACTCCAAAACCTACGAATATTACAAAAGTGAGCATTATTCAATTAATTACAATAGCTAGCGATATTATTTGTACAAAACCAACTCCAAAAAGAGACTTTGCGTGCGGGAACGCTATCGGCGTTCATAGGCCGAATTTTAAGCCAAATAAATGCAACTTTCTTAAATTGATGAGCCACTCAAAAGAATAATATTATATTTTTTTGGTATCCTTCCAAATAGATAAACATTAATGGGTGTATAATTATAATACATACACTGCACGTCTGCACATGCATCTCCTCAGTATATGTACACTTGTACAAAGAATAACTACTCTCACTCTTAGAGCATCTTGAATAGTCCATGATTTTGCACAATTTTTTTAAAATTCAAGTAGGAAAAAGGAAGGAAGGAAAAAAAAAAAAAAAAAAAAAACGAAAAAAAAAACAATTAATGAGGGTGGTCGTCCCTTAACGCGCCCAATGAGCGCATGCAAATTTTTATTTTTTATTTTTCAATTTGTGGGGTCCACTTCATGGGACAAAAAAATCAGCACTCCAGTAACAACTCAAATCTTCTCTCTCGAACACATTCTCTTTCACTTTGGATCAAATCTTTTCAAAAATTGAACTAAAATTTCTATTGGGGATGCTCTTACTACATTAATAATATAATATTTACCTCCGATGTAATATTAATTATTAAAAAAAAAACTATTTAGTATTTATGAATTGAGTGATTCCATCATGAGTTAATACGAAAAATAATGTTATTTTTTCCTCCTAATTTTACCTAATAATGTTTACATATGAAAGTGGTGATATATTTTTTTTTTTTATATAGATTACTATAAATTGATCGATCCCACTCAACATTTAAAAAATAACATCATCTTCTTAGTCAAATAGTCATGTAATGATGTGAAAATTCAGAGGTTAATTTAGTAGGGGAATGTAGCATTACTCTATAATGTTTCTTTTTTTAGATCCATACTCTATAATGTTTCTAATATATAAAGAATGCAAAATTTTCTATGAAGATGCGTGAGACGGGTTCGATTTTTCATAAGTGTTACCTTTTTTCTCATAAATATTATAGTTTCTAAATAAGTAATTTTTCAACTCTTAACATTACATTTTGATTTGAAAGTATTACATGTTTTATCAAAAATATCACATTTTTACTCATAAGTATTACACTTTCTCTCATAAGTAACAATCAATCATTTTGTATCTGTCCCCATCAGCGTATCCCCCTCCCTTTGATGTAAAAAGAAATCAATTTATATCTGATTAGTGTTACACTTTTTCTCATACGTAATTGTTCAACCCCTAACTATTCTATTTTGATTTAAAAGCATTACATTTTTCTCAAAATATTACAAATTCCCTTATTATATTCTCAAAAGTATTACAAATAATTTAGGAAAAATTGTCAAATAGACCCTTAAACTTTACTTGAAAGTGTAATTAGGTCCCTGAATTTTAAAAAAATAAGGAATAAGGGTCAAATAGGCCACTGAACTGCACACGAGAATGCAATTAAGCCACTGAACTTAAAATACCTACAATTGGGTCCCTAAACTAATCAATTTCATTCAACTTGTCCATTTTTCAAGTTGCTAACAAGTTACCCCATCCACCTAGGATGCATATGTGGTATTTTTTTAAAAAATAATAATTTATTTTTAAATTAATTTATTAATATTGAATAAATAAAAACTAAAATAATTTATTTTTAAATTATTTTTTTAATGTTTAATAAATAAAAACTAAAATATTCTTTTTAAATAAAATAATTTGTTAAGACGTGGGATTGGATTTTATTTTTAAAAAAATAAATTATTTTAATTTTTATTTATTAAACATTAAAAAATTTAATTTAAAAATAAATTATTTTAATTTTTATTTATTAAACATTAAAAAAAAAAACTAATTTAAGGTTTTCAAAAAAAAAAAAAAACTAATTTAAAATAATTTTTTTTTAAATGCCACATATGCATCCTAGGTGGATGGATAACCTGTTAGCAACTTGAGAAACCTGAAAAATGGACAAATTGAATGAAATTGGTTAGTTTAGAGACTCAATTGTAGGTTTTTTAGGTTCAGTGGCCTAATTGCATTCTTGTGTGCAGTTCAGTGACCTATTTGACTCTTATTCCAAAAAATAATTAAACACTCAACTTATCATTTTTGTGCATCTAAACTCAATAGTCAGTTATCCATCTGGAATAACCAGTCATTAAGGTTTCAGCAACAATTTCAATGATATCAAAGTGAGGTATAATGAATTTCTCTGTGTTACTAACGTTTTCACGTTTACTTGTTTGATTGATATCAAAGGGATTGTTGATTATTAAATTAAAAATAAAATATAATGAAAAATTTATAATTTACAAATTCTTTAAATCTAAGAACTTTTCTAGCAGTTACTGATGTTGTCTTATTGCTTTAATTTCTTGAAAATTACTCATCTAAGAATTAAAATGACTATTTTAATGTCCATTTATAAATAAAAGTAGAAGCAACAACAAAGAAAAATTAAATTAAATATATTATATTTGTAATTCTGACGTTGTGAGATCAAAATGACGTTTTTTCAAATAAAAATTATAAGGAGAAAAGCTGCAATAATATTTGAATTTGCTGAACAATATATAAAACATTTTAAAAAAAGGTGGAAGCCAGCATTGACGTGTTCAATTTTTAATAGTGCTTTCCTTCGTCACTCTTCGATCTACTATTTATTAAAATAGAATAAAGGATTTAAAAACCTTTCCGCTTTATTCGCACGTGCTTAGCTTAATGGTTCAATAAATAGTATTTGAGAGAAAAGATTAATGTTCGAACTTTAATGACGACAGTATGAGATTATATTTAAAGTAGATAGATCTCTTGTGCGCATTAGCGTTTGATCCTGTCTGCTGAACCATTGAAACATCGTAATTTACATCTTCACAAATACTCTTTCAAGTCAGAAATTCCGGAATGTGAGAGACCCTTGCAGTTGAGGATTCAACCTTATCAAACAAGAAATAAAGGGATTTAAGAAAACTCAGTTATTTTTTAAAAAATATTTTAAGGAAAAAGGAAATTATTGTAATCCATTTTTTTTTTTGGGTTAAAGCTCTGGAAGAGTTGAAAGACTGGCAGTGACGAGAGTAAAGCGGCAAACATCGTCAGAAAATTGTTGTTTTGCGTTTTAACTTCTTCTCGTTTGTCGTGTACAACAGTTTGCCCCTTTTTGGTTTTTGCTCCAAATCTCTGTACTGCATTATTTACAGTAATTAATTACGTTCAGTGCCTAATTAATTATTGATTAACAATTAAAAATTATTATTTATATTTATATTCTAAACAATACATATTAGGGGTGGATGTTTCGGGTTTCGGTTCTATTTTTTCGGTTTCAATATAAAAAAAAAATGATACTATTCGGTTTAATATTAAAATTCGGTTCGGTTTGATTTGAAAAATTTCAGTTTCGATTCGAAATTAATTCGGTTCGGTTTAAGATCCCCAATTTTCAATATTTTCTAAATTTTCGAACATATTACTGAACAATACATAATCACATAATCCAAATCTAAAATCTAAACATTATATATATAACAAAATAGCTGTTGGAAAAATAGCATTAAAATGGCATTTTGAGTGATTATTTTGTGGTACAAATATATGTGGGATCCACTTCCAATTTGGGTCGGGTCAATGTGGATTCGGGTTCTTCGTAGTGAGACGAAGAATTTGATATAATGTACGCTCAAAATGGGTAATAGGTGAATGAGAAATTGATTCTCAATGTAAACCTATTTGAGAGAAGTCAAAAATTTAAATTTAGATTCTAATTAAAATTAGCATTCTAATAACTTTCGTTGCACTGCACAAAAGTTAGTGTTGTAAGCTTAAGGGGATTAAGCTTTGAAAGCTTAATTATAAAGTTTTGGAAATTGGGATGCACCTTTCGTGGCTTAATGATGCATGGACGAAAGGTGCAGCACGCATTACTGAAAATTATGAAATTTTCGACCGCCTGAAAGTGATCTTAAATCAAGTGGAAAGTCTTGTTCTGACCACTTTTGGTATCCGGAAAAACCTTTGTTGCTATTTCCGATCACTTTTTAGTATTAATTTGATTTAAGATCATTTTCATGTGGTCGGAAATTCTATAATTTCCAGTAGTGACGAAAGTTCATTTGGTTATGTAAGATTAAATGGATTAATTAAGCTTTGAAATGCTTAAATAACTAAGCACGAGAGGTTAAGCTTTGGGAAAAGCTTAAAGTGGAATTTGGGATTTAAAGCACACATTTCGTGCTTTTGATCACAGTTTCGTGCTTGGGCGAAATGACCTCCTTTCATGAGCTCATTTCGTGCTGCACCATTTGGTGCTCGCGGATCACTCGGGTGTGGTTTCCGGTTCCAATTCGTTAACCTTTCGGGTTTGTACGAACTTCTCGGTCACTCAGATATTTGAAACAGGTCGTTACGATCGGTACGGTACGAATTAATCGGATATTAAGTTCGTGACCGATAATAAGTACGACCGTTTCAAACCTTATTATCCAATTATTAAATTGGATTAATGTTGGGTTTTATGTGCCATGAATATGCTATTAAATCCTAATCTCCTATATAAGTTCATAGTAGGAGCAGTTGGTCTAGAACAATGAAAAAGAGTAAAAAGGAGGTAGAGAACAAAACACTACACACGACAGGAAAACACAATTTCTTCTCCAAAACTCTGCTCCTACTCCTTTCTTGCTACTGTGTTTTGCTCGTGCTCTTGTTCGCCGGGTTCGTTCGTTTGGGTGCTCAAACGTCGAATCGTTGTACGTTTTATCCTGGGAAACCTAGGCCACAACGCTCCTAGCACTTTTGGGAGGTGGCAAATAAGGTTTTAAGGAAAGACAGACACTTCGCCTAACTCGTACTATTCTTTCTTCATTCTCCTTCTTTCTTGTTTTGGATTATGCTTTTAAGCAAAAATCCGTTCTCCCTCTTTTGATATATTCGTTGGATTGGACTTATAATCTGAGGATTATTAGTTCCAATTTTGGTTGATATACATTGGTATATCTTTTTTCGCAAATTATGCTGTGCAACCGAATGCACCTTGCAAGGTGCATACGGTTGCAAAACGGCGCCGTTTTGGTTAAAAAAACGCGCGTCCCACTTAAAGAAGAAATCAGGTTCGATTCCCGGCAATAGCATTTTTATATATCCAGAAATTCATAACTATATAACCACAATTTCATAACTATATATCCACAATTTCATAACTATATATCCACAGTGAATGAATGAAGTAAAAATCCACAATGAATGAATGAATGAAGTAAAAATCCACAATGAATGAATGAATGAAGTAAAAATCCACAATGAATGAATGAATGAAGTAAAAATCCACAATGAATGAACTAAATATCCACAATATATGATTGAACTAAATATCCACATTGAATGAACTAAATATCCATAAATTCATAACTATATAACCACAATTTCATAACTATATATCCACAGTGAATGAATGAAGTAAAAATCCACAATGAATGAATGAATGAAGTAAAAATCCACAATGAATGAATGAATGAAGTAAAAATTCACAATGAATGAACTAAATATCCACAATATATGATTGAACTAAATATCCACAATGAATGAACTAAATATCCATAAATTCATAACTATATAACCACAATTTCATAACTATATATCCACAATTTCATAACTATATATCCACAATAATGCTATTGCTGAGAGTCGAACCTGATTTTTTTTTTTTTAAAGTGGGACGCGCGTTTTTAATCAAAACGACGTCGTTTTGAACCGTATGCACCATGCGCATGGTACATTCGGTTGCACAGCATAACTATTGATCTTTTTCATAGATATACATGTATATATAACATTTGGGTCCATTTTATATATATTTGTGTGTGTGTGTGTGTGTGTGTGTGTGTGTGTGTGTGTGTGTGTATATATATATATATATATATATATATATATATATCGGATAAATATCCAATAATATTTTATATACTTGTGTGTGTATATATAAATATTATTTTTGGGATATTAAATCGATTTTGGTTCATTATCACCAACAATAGCAATCTAAAGTTTAAACATACTACTAAGTACTAATTACGTACCAAGCATCGCATAGTTCAAATCTAATGTTCAAATATTACAAGCATGTAACATCACATAATCCAAATCCAAAGTCTAAAATCTAAATATTACATAACAACATAACAATTCAAACACAAAATCAACATAGCAATTCAAATTCCAAAGTCATATCTTGTTCATCCATCCTCCCAGATCAATATCATGACGTTGCCCTGCTGATTTGCGGATCTCTATACAACAAAACAAAAGAAAAAAAATAGAGTAATAAAATATTGAAGCATAAACTAATATAGTATATACTATACATAAATTCATAATAAAATTTAGAATTGTCAATTACCTTCTGCAAGCAAATTCATAAACTCAGTTTTCTCTAATATTTGAACGAGACTTACTGTTGCATCAGATTGGAGTGATGACTGTAACCAATCTTGTGTCAAAATCAAAGAACTCCGATATTGGTCTAAAATATGGCCTGAAATGCTAAAAGCAGACTCAGATGCAACACTAGAAACTGGAATTGCAAAAATATCACGTGTCATTTCTGACAAGATTGGGAATTTCATACTTTCTTTCTTCCACCATGATAAAATATTAAATTGCATACTCAATCTATTAAGAGTTGGATTTTCAATCTTTTCCATCAAGTATACTCTTCTACAAAGTTAGTAGGTGTGAAGTCGCTTCCTCATATGTTGTGGCTTGCCTAGGTGACTATCAAATCCCTTCTTATTGAATCTTGGGTTGCTTATTACCAAGAGCATCGCTTGTTTCACCCTCTATTAATCTCCCCACTTTGTTAGCTAAATCATCAATTCTCGATTCTTCTCCTAAATGGGTGATTGACTTTTTAGTGCAGATTTGAAAAGCAAAAGACAAAAATGGGTAGAAACAAAAAGGTGGATAAAAATATGTAAAGTACTAAGTTGATTACCTTATTCTCATTAGGGTTTTTAAGAAGAAGATAATCAAATTACCTTCTTATACCAAAAAAAAAAAAAAAAAAAAAAAAAAACAAAACTGCCTTCTCTCTCCTCATTGAATGCGCAGGTGGGAGGAGAGAGAAATACTTTTTTTTTTTTTTTTTTTTTTGAGATTTACGCACGGTGAGAGAAAGAAGAGAATGAAGAGGTTGTTCCAACTACCTCTTCTCTCTTTATTTAATTTTCCTCAAAATATTTTCACCTTCTTCTAGCATAAATACGGGAGGTAGAAGATGAAAAATGCACATCTCCTTCTTTCACCATATCATTGCTTCTTCTTCGTAGCCAAATCAAAAACAACCGAAAATTGCAGTTAGCACCGTTGCTGGAATAATCGAGGTACTTACATACTCTACGTGACTTTGTTTTTCGCAACTAATAATAATAATAATAATAATAATAATAATAATAATAATAATATTATTATTATTATTATTATTATTATTATTGTTATTGTTATTGTTATTGTTATTGTTATTGTTATTGTTATTGTTATTGTTATTGTTATTGTTATTGTTATTGTTATTGTTATTGTTATTGTTATTATTATTATTATTATTATTATTATTACCGTAGTGTAGTGTAGCTTTTTGTTTTTGTTTTTGTTTTTTTTTTTTTTGTTTTTGGAAAGGAAGTGTAGTAGTTATTATTATTACTTATTATTGTTGTTGTTTGAAGCATGTAGTACAACCATCAGTGTAATGTAGTGTTGTTTTTTTGATGCATGAAGCTATTTTTTTAAATTTTTTAAATACCTTTGAAGACTACGGTGAATATAGTTGGGCGTCTGCGGTATTAGCCTATTTGTATAGGTCAATGTCCATCGTCATTGTTGCCTTCATCATCTACGAAGTAACGTGATGACACAGTTCCGGGACAAGAGGCTAAAGTCGTTGGTTTGGGAGGCAGGTAGTTCTGTAAAGCAAAGAGACTTCGACTTGGCAATGAACACTATAAATGAGTTGTTTCCAGATGCATATCAGTACTTGGCAGAAATCCCACCGGAATACTGGGCATTGTCTCATGACGGTGGACACAGGTTTGGCATTATGACGACCAATAGTTCTGAATCCTTCAACAATACACTAAAGGGTTGTCGAATGTTACCTGTCACTGCTATCGCCCGATTGACTTTCCACAAATTAGTGGCTATGTTTCAAAACAGGCGTTCTACTGGTGAGTTAATGCAACAAGCTGGATTGCGTTGGCCAACCAATATTGATAAGGAGATGTCCGCTCGGGAACAGTTCAAGCACAACGCAACCATTCGCTCGTTTAACAACCAAAGAGGGATATACGAGGTAGCACTTGAATCAACTTCCAGTTCTTTGGGCCGGCCATGCTATGTTAAGGTAAATTTGACTGACCGGACATGTAGCTGCGTGTAACACCCCGAAATTTTTAAAATTTTGAAACTTATATAATAAAGGTAAATTCTCATTAAATCCCAAAACATAATAAAAGAGTACGGGGTGCTAGGCCACACCTGAGCTGGAGAACTCAGGTGCACATGCTCACTAACTAAAATCCTCAACAATATCAATACATAAGTATGGCACGCAGGCCGAAAGGGAAACTATCTACTCTACGCTTCGGATCTCTAGCGCGCTCCAGTGTCTACTCGTCAGTGCCTGAAAGCCAAATATATCTGTTCAGCGAGAGATGCTGGTAACCCACTCCAACGCGTTGAAATACAATACATATAGGCATACATATAGATATAAGTAAAACTATTTTGAAGCATGAAGATATATCCTAAGAGACTCTAGCTTTAAAAACAGGGAATAGACTCGACGGACAGAGATAAGCACAGTCAACAGTCATAACCAAGCATAAACAATTCACTAGCATAGGGAACAGACTCGACAGGTAGAGATAAGCACAACCAATAGTCATAACCAAGCATATACAGTTTACTAGCATGTATCCTATGCTCACGCTTTCATACATTCATAACATCAAACCATCCATATCTCATCACATAGCACACTTTGATGGCGCCACAGGACCAATCGCATGCCCATACATGAGGGTCAGCGCATATAGCTCTGACACGGCCCCGCAGCACCCTGCCTCGTATCGCAACACGAAGGGGTCGATCGCAACCGACCGATGAACCGCAGCTCATCATAATGTTTGATCGCAACCAAACAGTGGACCGCAGTCAAAGAGTAGTCATCTGACCGCAGCCAGGAATATGAACCGCAGCTCATGTAAAACGTTTGATCGCAACCAAACGGTGGACCGCAGCCCGAGAGTGTAAATCTGACCGCAGCCAGCTTCTGAACCGCATCTCAGGAATAACCAATTTGATCGCAACCAAATTGGGGTATCATGCACACGTAACATATAACAAGTACATGTAACCCACATTGACACATCGGGAGGGGGGGGGGGGGGGAATCGTATAATGAAACCTATGCGTGATCATTCACATACTAGGAATAATCCTAAGGGGTTCATACTTCTTTCACCTAGGTCAACGGGATACCAATTCAACTAGCATGCAATATATAAGACTCGTTTATCCTACGAACGGTACCCAAAACATCAAACCAGACATAGGCACGATAGACGGAGTCCGTTGGGACACCACGGGGGTCGGGGGAACATCAAACGGGGGATCTGGGATCCCGAGGTGGGATTATTTCCAGCGGGTAGCCGGTGGGTGAAGGGTCACCCGTCGGCGACAAGTCTCCGGGCAGCGGGTGCCCGGCGGGCAGTCGCCTGCCCGCCGGCTGCCCGCTGCCGGCGACGTCAATTCTGGCTGCGGGTAGGTGGCGGGTCCCCTACCCCCACCTACCCCCCACTGACTCTCTTTCACAATAAACGCCCCGGGATCCATTGTGGAACCCGAAACCATGCTTAGACACTTTTAAACGCAATCGATGACACCACGTAGACAATTAACGGATCAAAAGCGAGAAACGTACGGCACGTACCCTATCATGCTTCCTAAATACAATTAACGCCCAAACATGCGAATTCCCCCACCCAATATATCAAGAATAACACCACACGAGTTTCACGATACATCCTAGGGCTCTAATTATATTTAAATCATCAAGAACGTAATTCATCCTTTAACATCAAGAACCAATACAATTCATCAAGAATATCACATAATCATCAAGAATCCGAATTCCTCAAGAATATCACACAATCATCAAGAAACCCTTATCATCATCAAGATTATCAAGATAAAACCATATCACCAATTATCAAGATCACATCATCAATATCATAAACAATTCATCAAGACACAAGAATATAGGGGGATGCCTAAGATGGAGATCATAGCTAAGAAAATAGGTTTTGTTGAGACATGGGTTACCTCTTAGCCTTAATTGATTTCCTTGGCTATCAAGGGTCTTTCTCTAAGTCTTTCTTCTTTCTTGATTTCTCCTAGGGGAATTCTTGGAACTCCTTGTGTGGTGAGAGATTATTGTGGTGGGGGTTCTAGGTGCCTCCTATGTCCCTTATTTATATATCTAAGAGTCCTAATTAGGGCCCAATACTATAGGCTTGCTAACTCTATTCCTTTTAGGACTAGGGGTTGGGTTTAGAGATGAGGGCCCACGGACTATGGTGGGCCTTTTCCTAATTAATTATTGTAATTTAATTCTTTCTTTGGATAATTGGTTAAATGATTAATTGGTTTTAGGGGTCGTAACACGGTGTGTTACACTGCGGTCGTTGGGCTGTAGATGGATTACCTTGTGCGCACGTCATTGCTGCATGCCACTATAGAGGGACTGTCCCAGACTCCTTTGTGCCACAAGTCTTCTCGTTACAGTATTGCAGAATGAGTTATGCTAGAGACTTGAATCCATTGCCCGATGACGATGTTCAGCTGACCTCAACGCTCACGTGCCTGCCACCCCCAGGTGCCCGTCGGAAAGCTCATAGAGGTCAACAACGTAGAAGTCGATTTCCTAATGAAATGGACTTTGGATGTAACCGTCGTTGATGACGATATACCATCTATGTAATCCATTGCTCCTTTTTTTTAATATGAATGTCATGAAAAATTACAATATAGTTGCACTAATAATTACACATTTATAATTATGAAGTTCACCGCAATACAAATAATAAAATAAATAAATAAATACATAATAAAAATATTTAAAATACGTTATTATTATCATGCAATCATCATATTACAAATGACTAGTTACAATTTTAAAATCTTTGTTTATGTGATTATTTTTGTTTTTGAAAACTTTATGTTATTAATTAATATTTAATAAAATAAAATTTTTAAAAAATAAATTCAAAGTAATCAAAATTGCAAGGATTGCGTTCTAATTAAATATTGAATTAGGAAGAACATTATCAATTCTTTAATTGCTTTGAAGATCATATAATCACATATATTAAACAAATTAATGGTATTTGCAATTCTAAATAATTAATATATTAGTAAAGAAGGCAATAATTAACTTTTTAATTAAACAAAGTGAAAAGAAGGCAAAGTAATTCCCTTCTTTTGTGAGGCTTTGCCGGTCAAAGCAAGAAGAATAAAAGAAGTTATTGCCATTACCTTCTTTTCAAATAGGGTTTTGAAAAGAAGGTAATGGCATTGGTACTTTACATATTTTAGTCTAGGGTTTTTAATCAACACATTTTTGTCCAAGTCATGTCAAAAGTGCACATTCTTAGCTATGTCTCTCTCCTTATACTGCCCACTAAATCATTGAGCTAAGCCTGTCCGAGTACAATTCTCGATTCTTGGTTGTGAAGGAGGGTGATAAACATATTTTTACATTTTAATTTATGTAGGTTTTTATAGTATAATTATATTTATTATTTTTCATTATATTTTATTTTAATAATTTTAGAGTTTTTTTTTTTTTTTTTGAAAACATAATTTTAGAGTTAAAGAGTTGATTAGTTAACATAAATGTTTCATACTAATTATTGGGACTAATTAAGTTTTAGACTTTTAGCTTTTATTTATTGACATTTTAGTTATTGGCCCAAATAAAAGTTACATTTTATTTGTCAGTTTAGTGCTCTTTAATAAAGGCCCATGGCCTTGTTTGTTAAATGAATTCAAGCCGAAGTATAACCTATGGCAAATTATTGTGTGGACAGTAGACCACACAGCTGTGTAGATCATGGTTCAAAATATTGTCGTGAATATTATGAGTAAAAATAATGTAAATTATGTGTTAGAATAATGTATATCATGTGTTAGAATAATTTACATTACATGTTGATAATTAAACGACAGTTTGATTATGTGTCGTTTCGTTTTATTCATATATCAACGAATAAGCTTGTTCATGTGCCTGCAAGAGAAGCTTCTTCTCAGTCGGGTCTTTGTAGTTGGTTTTCAGTCTATCTTTCATGTATTTAGCATTTAACTTTTGATAATTAATATATATACATATTTCCTTTCAAAAAAAAAAAAACAATCTACATTACAGTTAGAATAATGAAACATCATGGGTAATATAATACACATTATGTTTAAAATAACGTACATTATGCTTTAGAATAATGTACTTTATGTTTTAGAATAATGTATATTATGAGTTATTAAAATATATATTGTAGCTGCACGCCCAAAAAAATAAAAATGGAATAAGGTTCAAATTGGCCACTGAACGTAACCCAAAAATGCAATTAGGCCACTGAACGAAAAAAAAAGTGCAATTAGGCCACTGAACACTCCAAATGTATGCAATTTCACCTGATAGCAGGTTACCATCAATTTTAGCAGGTTACTTGCTTACGTGGCAGCTGAGTTGACATTTTTAATAATTTTTAAATAATTTTAAATAAATTTTAATAATAATTTTTTTAAAAAAATTATTTAAAAAAATGACGGACGGCCACCCCGTCGTTTTATTTATTTTTTATTTAATTTTTTCTTCAATTTTCTTTTTAATTTTGTTATTATAATTTATTAAAAATTATTTAAAAATTATTAAAAATGCCAACTCACCTGCCACGTATGCAGGTAACCTACTAAAATTGATGGTAACCTGCTATCCGGTGAAATTTCATACATTTGGAGTGTTCAGTGGTCTAATTGCACGTTTTTTGAGTATTCAGTGGCCTAATTGCACTTTTTTTTTTCGTTAAGTAACCTAATTGCATTTTCAGGTTACATTCAGTGGCCAATTTAAACCTTATTCCAATAAAAATTAAACAAATCGACGTCATTTTTAGACCGTGGTCCACAAAGCTGTGTGGACCATGGTCCACGCAATAACTATTGATAACCTAGTCATTCTATCGAATTAACAGAATGAAATTTTTCTTTCTTTCCCCCCTGCGTACGTACCAAGGAGAGAGAAGCGGAAGACTTTGTTGACCATCGACATCGAAGATTCCGGCGCCAAGCACGAACCACGTTTTAGGAAGACTTATGGGTAGTTTACTTCATTTTTCTGTTTTTCCATTTCTAATTTTCCATTTCTCCATTTCTCCAGTTTTCTTTCTCCATTCTTCAAATTTTCCATTTCTCAATTCCTCCAATTTTTTATTTATCTAATTTTCTATTTTATTAAGTATTATCATCCCTTATATTATTTGTACATTTCTAAAACAAAGATAATAATAATAATAATAATAATAATAATAATAATAATAATAATAATATTATTATTATTATTATTATTATTATCTTCAGTTTTTTCGCTTCTTCTACCGATTTTATTATTATTAGCCTCTTCTTCATATTATTATTATTATTATTATTATTATTATTATTATTATTATTGTTTATTATTATTAATAATGTGATTAATAATAGTAATCTGAATATTAGAAATGCGAAAAGATGAAAAAAAAAAAAAGTTAGGCGCACAGCAAGGCCCAAATGGGTGAATGACTGAAGAGAAAAAAAAAAAAAAAAAGCTAGGCGCACAGCAAATCCCAAATGATTGAAGAGAAAAAATGAAACAAAACGCGCGCTTAACAGGATTCAAATCGGAGACCTTCTTGGCCAAGTACTATTCACGCGTGTTTTCTCCATTTCTCCATTTGGAGAAGTCTGATTTTGGTTTCTCCAAATTTGTACATAAAGTGGAAAAATGGAGAAAGAATAAGAATTTGGAAGAAAGAATTTAGTAAACAACTTTTCCAATTTTTATTTTTTTCACTTCTCAATTTTTCATTTTTATGAAAAATCCTCCATTTTTTCAAGTTGGTAAACGACCCCTTAGTCGGTCGGCCAACAATAACGGACTGATTGGGATTCTAGTGAACCAGACCGTAAAGGTGGCTTCTTCCATCTGGATCCATTTTTAGAGGAGCATATTGATTTTCAGATGAATTATTTCCTTAGTTTAAAAGCTTTTTGTTGAGGTTAGAGGTGTATAAATAGTAGCGAATCTTTCTTCTTGAGGGATGACTATTGTAAAAATAGTGGTTAGGATCAGAGGTGAAAAGTTGTCATTCCGTAAGAGATTGACATTATGACATTCACTTGTGTAATTAGCTAATTTCTACACACCAAAATCTTAGAACCTATAAAAATCCAAGCACACTCATGGACATAGATGGCAAATCAACACACTTAATATAGGAAATAACGAGTAAATACCGACGAAGGTCTTCTGACTTTGGTGGCACTGCCACTTTTAGTCCTCAACTTTTAAATCAACCACTTTTAGTCCTCTTACTTTTTGTTTCTAGTCATCTATGGTCCTTTCGTTAAACTTGACCATCTAATGCCGTTTTCTAAAAGATAATTCAGTCCTTTCATAATTAATTTATTAATTATTATGTTTAATTTCCTCATCAGAATAGTCAAACAATGGTTTCCCAGCTATGAACGTATACAAAACCAGCTCGTGAATCAAAATGACGTACAAAAGCTGGTACGAAGGTTGTGCCAAAACGACGTCGGGATATCTCAGTATGACTCGGCAAACATAATAATTAATAAATTAATTATGAAAGGACTGAATTATCCTCGAGAAAACGGCATTAGATGGTCAAGTTTAACGGAAGGACTACAGATGGCTAGAAACAAAAGGTAAGAGGACTAAGAGTGGTTGATTTAAAAGTTGAGGACTAAAAGTGGCAGTGCCACCAAAGTCAGAGGACCTCCGCTGGTATTTACTCGGAAATAACACACTAAGAAAATATAGGACTCTAGCTAGGGAATATCACCTTCTAGATGCTATAATAGTCTATGGGATTAAGGTGAACAAATAATCAAGCATTAAAAAGATTCAATCACAAATCCTTCACAAACATAAGAACTTTAGATTGAAGTTCTACCCGTTGTGCTAATCACATATACAGGGGCGGAACCAGGATTTGTTGGTGCGGGGGACCGATCACTACGGATATCGTCGTCAACTGAGGAAACGAAAGAGTGGATTTAAGCATTTAGCTATCATTTAACTACTACAATATCTAAACTTTTTGTTGTTGTGAGGACGGATGAATCCATCTCCAATAAAGAATAATTCATAACAAAAATTCAAAGATTTAAAGAATAAAAAAAATAAAAAATTACCTATAGATTTGCAGGGTGAAAATTGAAGAAAATCTGACAATCGCGTATTGCGTTTCTGGTTTACAGGTTTGGAATTTGGATGGTTTGAGTACAAAACTTAGCAATCATTATTGTGTGGACCATAGTCCACACAAGTTGTGTCGACAATATTTTGTATGTTATAAAATAACATTTAGTACAAAAATAATGTATTTTTAGTATATTAATAATGTACATTGTATTTAGGGAAAGTACATTATTTTATATAATGTACATTTAATACACAAATAATGTACATTTAGTATATTAAAAATGTACTTTTTGTTATGGTCCAACAACATTGTGTGAACCATGGTCCACACAATAATTTGTCAAAACCTAGCCTAGAAATTTTCTTGAAGGATGGAAAATTATATATATTGGTGAGGAGACCACAAAATAACCATTATAATATTAATAAAAAAAAATTGTGGAGAGGGCCCAAGCCGCCATTGGAAACAGGTAATTCTAATTCTAAACTGCTACTCTATACTAATTCTAAACTGATTTTTTTTTTTTGGGGGGGGGGGGGAGTGGGGGGCAAGGCCCCTGCTCATATAAGGTGGCTCCGCCACTACACATATATATAGTATCAAGATAAGTAATACAATCCTAACCTAAGCCCCAAAACTAATTACTCACACATATTACGCATAAACAAAGCAAAATCACTAACATGAATATTGCAAAGGAAAGAGATAAACAAAAAAAAAAAAGGAAAATGAAACTTATCAATTGAAATGGATGGTAAAGTCTTAAAATCCAAGCATGAATCCTTCATTACAAACTTTCCGTATGATAAAGAACTTAAATCTAAATCTAATCTAACCCTAAAATACGAAAGGAAATGAAGAAAATCGACTAGGGTTCGAATAGGGGTTGGAACCCAGTAGAAATGACTCAAATCGCGCTTAAAATACAAAACATGGGTAAGCCCACGGGATGGGATAGGAGCATGTACCAGCCTATGTGTAGAACAGTAAAAAAAAAAATCACTTTGGAGAGTAGTGGTGCACAAACCCCTTCACGGGCGTGTACTCTCCTGTGCATCCTCAACAGAATCACTTCTTTGCTGTTTTTGAGCATTTTAAGGTCAGAATTGGGCTTGAAAGTCTTCATAAGAGTTGTATCCCTTTGAGTTGTCTTTCCAATAGTACAAGAATTACTTGATTTGGGCATTCCTATGATGAGATATGGTCAAAATACTGAACAGTGGACGAGCTGTGCGAGAATTTCAACTTCTTGCTATTTTGCTCTACTTTTATCTTGATTTGTCCATGTGACCAAAACCATTGAATACACCACTCCTAAGTTTCTCCTTAACTCCCATTCAACTCATCTCAATAATAAAAAAATTACACTTAAACATACAAATGAATCGAATGAAGCATATACTTTGGACAAAATTGTTACAAATGGTCTTCAAAATCAAATAAGTTTAAATTCAGGATAAAACAATGAAAAATTAGGTACTTATCAAGGGCATCATATTTTTTGCTTTGTCTACAATTTCGATATATAGCACATATTTTCTTTCCCCTGTTGAGTTTTCTTGTCCATGGTCCTGCGTGACTAATTCTTTGAACTTGGTCATATTTACATGAGCTCCAAATTCATTTGTACTATGAGATTGAATTATTTTTTTAAATGTTATGATTCGAGCATATTTGAGTAATTGATATTTCCTTATGTTTTTATTTTATCTTATTGTTGCATTTAATTATTAGGAGGCTTACTAGTTAATTTTTTGGCACAATTTATTGTTAGATTAGTTGATGATTTGTATAATTGGGTTTCTAATACGAGTAGCAATCACGATTTATTAATATGGGGTTAGTATTAATCAGAATTTATTAATATGACGTTAGTATTAATTTGGTCCTAGAAGGAATATGAGTCTGAATTAAACATAAATACATGTGTTTATGTTATTCAGTTTTGTTGATTTTTCTTGCTTTGATATATGCTACTATCAAGCTAAACTCAATCGTGTAGCTTTTATTATTTGATAGTTAGGGACAATTAATACTGCTTGTGTTTAGTTGCCTACAATAAGGAAAAATTAGATTACTTCCACAACAAATGCTCAATTGTTGTTAATTAATCTTGAATCCATAATCAACTACTAAATTTCAATGATGAATGTTTTCTTAGGCCAAGTGTTATCAATTTATTTGATTTCAATAGTTTAATTCAATTTTTGATTTTGTTATATATTATGATTGATACTTTAAGGAATTTCATACAAATCGCATGTGTCCTTCCCTTGTCTCTTAGCACATCAAGTAATCTAGTTACTTCTCGTGAGAACAATCCTTACACCCATACTACTGCATTTGTAAGATTTAATTTGGGTGCATATGACAACTCGTCATAAGGTGATTATCCCTTCAAGATCTCTAGTGATACTTTCATGTTGGTCCTCTATGAATGTTAGAGCATCTTTATCTGTGAAAAATATTTGGGAGGGAATGGCAGAGATTATTCTGACAAATTGGATAGAGAGTGTACGAGAGAGAAGGATTGGGTTCAACTGCAAGGGGTGGGTGCTTGAAACAGTAGAATGGAAAGAAAAGCTGAGAAAGAATATTGAATGTTGTGCGCGTTTGGCGCACAGCAACGCTACAGCCGGGCGTGTGCATAGGCGGCCTGACATGTACTTTAAACATTTTTTTTTTAAATTTAGTTTTGCTTTTTTTTTTTTTTTTTTTTTTTCTCTTTCCTCCCACATTCTCTTTTCTAATCACATTTACATAAACAACCCCTCAAAAACCGCTACTGAGATCAACTAATGTGGATGCTCTTACACTTGTTGCCATAGTAGGTAGAAAAGTATAGACATGGGACCATTCAGATATAGCCTTTTTGTGGAAGAGGTGACTAGCTAGGAACTAGGGGATGAGTTTCCACTACTAGCAATATCCAATGGAAAAGTTGGACTCACGTTGTTAGTAATTCCTTTCGAAGGGGATAAACCTCCACTAGAGATAACATTATCCCCCCGTGATAGCAAGAATCATTATCAAGCTTTTGAATCGCTATTTGTACAATGGACTAAGATATCTCACTGGACAACCACTCAATCGTTATGCCATGGAACATGGTGAACACAGTTCCAACGGTGTTAGTACACCGTTTTTTTTTTTCTTAATTAATTGCGTGACTTTTCTTCTTCATTTTCACATTTCGCGGTTTCACTTTAATTACTTTAATTTGAGGTGAGCAATGATTTCGGATATTCATAAATTATGAATTCATGCCTGCACATTCACTTTGGAACCATGCCTACACATTCCCGTCCGAAATCACGGACATTCATAAATTATGAGTTCATGCCTGCACATTCACTTTGGAACCATGAGATTATGAATTTTCTGTTATAAGATTATGAATTTTCAGTTATGAGATTATGAATTTTCTATTATGAGATTATGAATTTTCTGTTATGAAATTATGAATTTTCTGTTATGAGATTATGAATCTACATTACATTCATAATCTCATAACAGAAAATTCATAATCTTATAACAGAAAATTCATAATTTAATAAATATTTTACTTTTATGCGATTATGAATTTTCTGTTATGAGATTATGAATTTACATTACATTCATAATCTCATAACAGAAAATTCATAATTTGATCAAACGCGCGCCGCGTTAACTCCACATCCGCGATTTTTTTTTTTTTTTTATTTGCGTAAAAATGACGTCGTTTGGACTTGTATTCATCATTCACGGTGAACACGTTTCCAGGACATAATTTGCGGACACCCACTCCCCTAGGCTTTTTTGCATAGCTCATAGTACATGGGCTTTGCATCTCTTGGTTCGCCTCAAAACTGGCTACATATGTGGATTTTGGGTTAGCAGCTTAGGCATAAATCAACTTGAACATTGGGTTGTTGGATGACATATTAGGAGTATATGTGATAGTGAAGAGATGTGAGATCGGATATGTCAAAATTTATAAACACAAAACTTGAAATTTATATATTCAAATTCAAAGTATCATATTACAATAAAAATCATTATTATTCTGGTCGTGGACTCCGTTCAGGTCTGATCAGGTCAGGAAAAGACCTTCACTACCTATAAAGTTGGACCCAAGCAGGTGTTCAATACATACAGGTCAGGAAAATACCTTCACTGCCTATAAAGTTGGACCCAAGCAGGTGTTCAATACATACAGATCAGGAAAATACCTTCACTGCCAATAAAGTTGGATCCAAGCAGGTGTTCAATACATACAGGTTAGTATATTCCCTATCACTGGTGTTAAAATTCCATACATAACCCATCCAAAATCCAAATTAACATGATAATTTATTATAAATATAATAATAAAATATATATTTAGTTATTAAAAATATTTGTAATAATATTATATAATTTTTTAAAGCTCTCTTAGTTAATTAGTTAGCGTTTTGTGCAGTTTTTAGTTTGTGCTATTGATACGGAACACGAAACATAATGGTAAGTCAAGAATTGACAGGGAGAACTTACCATTATGTTAATGTGGTGTTAATTGTTTCAAAGCACAAAGCTAAGGTCTCTAAGGCACATCAGAAAGCAACGCTACAACATAAGACGAAATGCAAGTCAAGATTGCTAAGGATACAAATTTGTAGTCACAAAGTTACGAGTTCAAATCTCAACTTTCTTAGTTTGAACAAACTGGTTTACCTTCTTATAGTCTTTTACGGGATAGGGTCACAAGGCAGAGTTTACAAACAGAACAACAGAAAAGGCAGAGTTTACAAACAGAACAACAGAATTTAATTAAACTCGATGAATTTGGTACTTTGACATGGCAGACATGTACACCTCGGCGGCCGGCTTATCTTCCCGAGGCACGACGCCATAGTTGTCTGCCACGGCCTTGGCCAGATGCCACAGAACCCCTCCCACGACCACTCGAGCCCTGAGGTGTTGGCAGAAGACCACCACGTCCCGGTTGAGGTGTTGGAAGAAGACCACCAAGTGCCTGAAAAATGCATGCATGAAATTAAATGTGACATTAATTAAAGTGACTATAAATCATAAAACTTGAAAACTGTATATATATATATATATATATGTGTGTGTGTGTGTGACATGTGGAGATCATTCGCATATATCTTCTAGTAAGGTAATTCCAAATTCTAAGATAGCTAAAACAATAACTACTGGCTCAAAATGATCTCTACTAGATTGCATATCACACTATAAAAGGCAGAAAAGAAGGACACTTACACTAGGAGTAGGAAATGATTGAGAAACTGGCTGATGAGAAGCCTGCAAAGAAATCACATCCATTAAGAAGTTGAACACTAAGCTGCATATTGAGATTAATGAACACAATAAACGATAACAATAGGTCAATAACAGAAAGTAAAGAAGATAAGATTTTGACAATGTGCTTACGTTTACAGTATTAGGAGTAGGAAATGATTGAGAAACCGGCTGATGAGAAACAGCCTGCAAAGAAATCACATCCGGTAAGAAGTTGAACACTAAGCTGCATATTGAGATTAACGAGAACAATAAACAATAACAATAGGTCAATAGCAAGTAAAGAAATAAGATTTACTTAGTTCGACAATGTGCTTACGTTTACAGTCCTAGGAGTAGGAAATGATTGAGAAACGGGCTGATGAGAAGCCTGCAAATTAAAGAACTCACATCCGTTAAGAAGTTGAGCACTAAGCTGCACATTGAAATTAACCAGAACAATAAATCATAACAATAACAGATCGAAAGTAAAAAAGATAAGATTTACTTGGTTCGACAATGTGCTTACATTTACAGTAGGAGTAGGAAATGGTTGAAAAACTTGCGGATGAGAAGCCTGCAAAGAAATCACATCCATTAAGAAGTTGAACACTAAGCTGCATATTGAGATTAACTAGAACAATAAAGGATAACAATAGCAGAAAGTAAAGAAGATAAAGATTTACGTGGTTCGGCAATGTGCTTACGATTACAGTGCTAGGAGTAGGAAATGATTGAGAAACTGCCTCATGAGAAGCCTGCAAAGAAATCACATCCATTAAGAAGTTGAACACTAAGCTGGATATTGAGATTAACGAGAATAATAAATCTTAACAATAACAGAAAAGTAAAAAAAATAAGATTTACGTGGTTCAACGATGTGCTTACATTTCTAGTAGTACGAGTAGGAAATGATTGAGAAACTGGCGGATGAGAAGCCTGCATAGAAATCACACCCATTAAGAAGTTGAACACTAAGTTGCATATTGAGATTAACGAGAACAATAAATCATAACAATAACAGAAAGTAAAGAAGATAATTTATGTGGTTAGACAATATGCTTACGATCACGAGAGAGAACCAATTTTTTAATTCATTGTGATGGTGATAGAAAATCTAACATTACAAATAACATATTTATATGTCATCCTAAACATGTAAGGTTACAAATAACATATCTATATCATCCTAAACATGTACATGTACATAATTACCCCTACACACTTATCATTCTCAATACATATAAGATATACACAACACTCCAGTAACCAAATATATATAAAGAGTGAGTCTAATGTGAGACCATCATATATGTGAAAAGGGTCGAGTTATGATAGAAAGTGCCATTTTCCATCCCCCAAATACTAACAAAGACAACAATATATGCAAATATGGGATAACGGTATGAATAGTCCCCACTGTAGATCCGCCCCTGTGAATGGGATACGTACATATATATGTCTACACATACAACAAAGAAAGAGATGTACCGTTTGTAGGCTTGATTCTGGTGTAGCAAACTGTCCTGAACTGGAATCCGTAGTTAGAGGATACAAAATTGGGGAACCAACAGGCAACAATGGAGGATGTTGCAATCCAGCCACTGTTGCAGTCCCACCAGGATTTTGCATTGGCAACAGTGTATATGTGCTAGTTTGAACAATAGATTCAGGCATATATATTGGCACAAAGCCAATTTGAGCCGGTGGCAAAGTTAAATATTGTAGCTCCTGAGAAGAGCAAAAACCAAGATATGAAAGACAATAAGAAAGATGACAGACAAGCATTATTTCATAACAAAATAATGTATTCCATAATTACACCCCTAAAAAAACATTCATAAAAGATCACATGTACTGTGTAAGATTTTGCTGTATACTATATTATAAATATAAAGGCCTTAATTATGTGGTGCAAATTAACTAGACTTATTAAGATCTTTGGTTGAACTGAATGACTATTAGTTATTGGTCTATATAAAGCAGGTTGATGAGATAGACTGGATATACAGTATATAAGTTTATGATACTCTTGCTCTGGATAATCTCAAATATGCCCTTTAAGGTTCGAGTCAAATGTGGGACAAAACATCTAATCTTTTCCTGCAATTCTATAACTCGAGAGGCAATACAACGAAGAAGGCATCAACTATAGCGGAAGATATTTTGATCTCTAATATTACTTCCGCTGTTAGGAGTTTAGGTTAGTTTCTGGTAATAAAGATTTTATACAATTCATATTAGATTATATTTATATCTACTAGTATGAACAACTTATGCAAAAGACTAAACAACTTAATTATATATGGATGACCATATGAAACACTAAACTAAATAATTTTAACATAAAAATACATCTTTTTTATCGTGGTCCATACAACTGTGTGAACCACAGTTCACACAATAATTTGCCTGTGATCTGTGACATGTGGAGATCATTCCCATGCATCTTTCCTCAATGTTTTAGAAGAAGACACGCGTGTGTATCTTCTAGTAAGGTAATCCCAACTTCTAACCTAGCTAAAACAGTAACTACTGGCTCAAAATGATCTCTACTAGATTGCATAGCACACTATAACACGGTTAGTTCCCGGAATGAATTTTGAAAGAATATGAATACTGAATAGGTAATTAAAAGAATAAGAATTGTATTCTATTATTTGGTTCGTTGGAGAAATAGACTTTAGAAATTGTTGTTTGGTTGGGTAAAGGAATAAAAATGGAATAGATTTTTAAAAGACATAAATATCTTTCTACAGAATATATAATAATAATAATGATGATGATGATGATGATGATGATGATGATGATGATGATGATGATGATGATGATGATGATGATGATGATGATGATGATGATGATGATGATTATGATTATTATTATTATTATGATAAGGATATTATTAATATATATATATTGGTATTTGTAATATAAAAGCTATTCTCAAGAGCATGAGAATAGCTAATACGAATGCCCCATAGGAATGATTATTCTCCTTGCAAAGGGAATAGCTCATCCCTTGGAATGTTATTCCTATGACAAAATGACCAAAACAAACAATAGAATAGGTAAATATTCTTAGGAACGCTATTCCAATCCTGACCTATTCCATGAACCAAACATGCCATAAAAGCCAAAAAAGAACAGCACTTACACTAGGAGTAGCAAATGATTGAGAAACTGGCTGAGAAGCCTGCAAAGAAATCACATCCATTAAGAAGTTGAACACTAAGCTGTGTATTGAGATTAGCGAGAACAATAAACCATAACAATAGCATAAAGTAAAATAGATAAGATTTGTGTGGTTTGACAATGTGATTACGTTGACAGGAGAGAATCAATTCATTCTTTTATTAATTGTAATGGTAATAGAAAATCTAAGGTTACAAACAACATATTTATATGCAATCCTAAACATGTACATGTATAAAATTACTCCTGCACACTTATCATCCTCAGTACATATAAGATATGCACAACACTGCAGTAACCGGCCAAATATATATATATATATATATATATATATATATATATATATATATATATATATATATATATATATATATATATATAAAGAGTGAGTCTCATGTGAGACCGTCTTATATGTGAGACGGGCCGAGTTATGATATGATAGAAATAATGTAATACTTATACTAGTAAATGCAATAATAAGGAATAAATTATTTGTTACTTTTTGAGAAAAAAAATGTGATATACTTGTTAATCAAAATATAATATTTAGGTTTGAATAGTAACTTATGAAAAAAATGTAATACTAATCATGGATAAATTGTTTAATTGTTACATATGAAAGAAAGCGTAATACTTATGACAAAAAATATAATACTTTTACAATCAAAATATAATATTAAGAGTTGAAGAATTATATACAGCGATTGAAAAGAAAACTTAAAAAAAGAAAAAAAAAAAAGGAATGCATTTATTGATGAGAGCATGAGATACCATGTATAGCTTGAATTGATGTGCTATAATAAGTAAGATTACTAGTGTACATGCAACATATCAATAGAAAGTGCCATTTTCCATTCCCCAAATACTAACAAAGACAACAATATATAATATATGCATATATATGTACACGCAATAAAGAAAGAGATGTACCATTTGTAGGCTTGATTCTGGTGTAGTTAGAGGATACAAATATGTGGAAGTAACAGGCAACAATGGAGGATGTTGCAATCCAGCCACTATTGCAGTCTCACCAGGATTTTGCATTGTTTGAGCAATAGATCCAACCATATAATTTGGTACAAACCCAATTTGAGCTGGTGGCGAAGTTAAAAATTGTAGTTCCTGAGGAGAGCAAACACCAAGATATGAAATTAAAGACAATAAGAAAGATGACAGACAAGCATTATTTCATAACATAATAATGTATTCCCTAATTACACACCTAAAAAAACATTCATAATAGAACACATGTACTGTGTAAGATTTTGCTCTATAATATATTATAAATATAAAGCCCTTAATTATGTACTGCAAGTTAGCTAGACTTATTAAGAAATTTAGTTGAACTGAATGATTATAAGTTACTGGCTTATCAAACACTATGCCTATATAAAGTATATATTGATAAGATATTGCATTAATAACAGTCCACACACATGGTCCAAAAATGACGTTGTTTTGCGCAATTTTTTTCACGCGACCTGCTGCAATTTACATTTTTATAACTCATAATGTACATTATTTTAGCTCAAAAGTTTCATTATTCTAACACATAATGTTCATTATTATAACACATAGTATACATTATTCTAACTCATAAAATTCAGCAATGTCGTTTTGAACCGTAGTTCACACAGTTATGTGAACCATGATCCACACAATAATTTGCCACACTGAACATATAATATATAGGTTTATTGTACTCTTGCTCAGGATAATCTCGAATGCACCCTTTAAAGTTCCGAGTCAAGTGTAGGGAAAAACGTCTAATCTTTTCTCTGCAATTCTATAACTCGAGAGGCAACACAACTAAGAAGACATATCAACTATAGCAGGAGGTATTTTGATCTCTAATATTACTTCCGAAGTTTAGGTTTCTGGTAATAAAGATTTTATACAATTCATCTTAGATTATATCTATATCTAACAGTATGAACAACATATGCAAAACATTAAACAACTTAATTATATATAGATGACAATATGAAACACCAAACTAAGTAATTATAAACAAGTGAAAGGAATATAATGCTAAAGTGGAGCTCACTATGACTTCACTTCCACGGAAGATCATGAATTCATAGATTTTTTCACTTCCAGAGTAGTCTTGCCCATCCATTCTTCGCCCCTCAGTTCCAAAGCATTTCACTGCAGTTGGTACAAATTATCACAAGGCATAAGTCTTAAGGCACTGTAGAAGGAGTACTGGTGGTAGCAGTCTCTTTGTTTGATAGTAAATAGGAATTGCAATTTAAATAAATATATAATTAATTAAAATTAAAATAAAAATAAAAATATAACAAATATATAACACATATATATACACATACATAAGTTCCGATCCATATTTAATTCATGGACAATAACTTTTTTATTATTTTTTCTTCATTTTTTGTTACATTGTTCAAAAGCAGTGGAAGAAAAGAGTAATGAGTTCATAATAATGAGTATCAAATGTCATAGTATGATACAAAAGTCACCAACCAAACACCACAAATATAATATTCAAACTTCATATTCACATTCACATGCAACTAAACCCTCAATAACCAATCTTGTACATTTTAAAACAAATTAATGGGACAACTTGCAACCCTTTTTAAGTTATGAACCAAATGATATGTAATGCAACATATATATAAAATTATCTAGTCAACATTTACCACAAAAAATTGCACTTCGTGGACATATACTTTGTATACATTGTTAAAATCTTAGCTTCTAAACTACGAAATGAATCAGAATCAAATAAGAAACAAACACATTTTTGATACTCCAATTGTTCTCAAGTTACAAATGTAGTTCCTATATTTTAATTGTTGTAAATCTTGTCTTTCAATTGTGTTTGAATTGTTGTAAATCAAGTCATTGTCTATCAACAACACTAATTATGCTAAATGAATGACAAAGATTTACAAATAGATCAATAATTTAATAACTAGATTTACAACCATTGAAATGTTTGAACAACGTTTGAACACTTGAGGAACTATAACTGTGATTTTCCAATCAAACAACAACGTACGCATACAGAAAAGCAACAAATACTATTTAATTATGCCCAATTCATAAGATCGATCAACATAGCTTGGGAACTTTACTAAAACAACTAAGATAAGCAAAACAAGTAACATATCGGAAATGAAAATTCAAAAAACAAAAAGAAATAATGAATTCTCATCAACAGCATTCAAGAGGCTAGTGTAGAAACCATCGGTGAGGGCAATCAGGAATTCGAGAGAGTCCACACGGGAGACATATCCTTGATATCGTGCTCCAGACCGCGTTAACAAGTTAACGAAACTTCCCCGTCCCGCATCTATGGCAGCCATCGCCGAAGTCGTCACCTCCTCCATTTGCGTTTGAGGTGGCTGGTTTCGTGTTTTTGGCGATCGAGTTTGCACTTATAAAGGCACTTGCAAAATGAAGTTTTAAGTTTCCGTTCACTAGGTATCTGTACTGTCTTATTTGATTGTACAAATAAAATTCGTGATGTTTCTAATTATGTTATTAAATTTTGAATTTTTTTTAAAAAATTGTTGCAATCCATATTCATTATATTGTCTTTATATGTTAAAACTTAAAAAAATAATGTTGTCTGTTTTGGTCATTGGACGTTGGATGACTTACCTTATAAAAAAGAGGTTTAAATTTGCTACTGTAAAAAAAATATTAATTTGGTAGGAGAAATTAATGTATATATATCGTGACTAGTTAATACACGCGCATTGCACGAATTGTCCAATGTACAATGTGTATTTTTAAATTTTACAGTATACCAAATATGGTCCACACAATAATGATTATGGGATTGGAGATTCAACGTTTTGGGAAGAATTAATTATTTTCCCAAACAACGTTATGTGTATTAATTTCTTTTTCTTTCTTTCCTTTTTTGGGTCAAAATCTTTTACAATCTAGCATAATATTACATAATTAACTACTTTTTTTTTTTTTTTTTTTTTTACATGTGGGGTGCGCCAGGCCGAGGCAATAGTGCAACGCTAAGGCGACACTCGAAAGCCCAGACAGAAAGCTATCTTAATAGGCTTTCTCCTAAAAAAATTGAGTTAATATCATGTGGGCTAATAGCCCACGTATCAGATATTAAACTGATAAGAACAGATACTACACTTCATCTTAGCCAAAAGGCCGAGAAAGGTATACATAATTAACTCATTGTCGGGTACTCGGGTATTGCATTCAAAAGTAAAAATCAATAAATATATAATACTTTTAAAATGTTATATTAGTAAGCAAAAAAAAAAAAAAAGTAAAATATTTAATAAACATTTTGGTACAAATAGTTTACATTTTTATCATGTCCAGTTATTCGACATGTGCACGTAAGTAAATTGTATCTTAATTACATTGCCAATTTAATTGATCCCTACATTGAGAAATTTGTTTAACTCCAATTAGCAACTACATACAAAAAGTCTAAATTGGTAGATTTTTCCTTGCATTATCCTTAATTAATTAAGTAGTAAGGTTTACCTCTCTGGTATGGTTTGCAAGCTACTGCACATAAGCGTTGTTTACTAATTCAAATTGTCGAATAATGACTACGGATTTTCTTCGTCATCCAAAAAAAAAAAAAAAAAGATGTATGTAATAGGGGTTTTTTATTGTTGTTTTTTTTTTAATATTAATAGATTTTCTTATATGAGAACTTAGTCAACAAATTTTTGTGATAATTAGTAATTGTAAAGCTATATACTATGTGTAGATAGGGGTGGAAATTGGCCAGGCCGAGCCAGGCTTTAGAAAATTAGGTCTGGGTCTGTTAAGAAAATCTAAAGCCTAGGCCTGGATCTGGGCCTGTATATAGGCTTTTTATTTAGGCTCAAGCCTGAGCCTGCAGTTGGTCTGACTTGCTGAAGTCTTTTTAAAAGTCTATTTAATAAATAGACTTTTAAAAAGGCTTCAAAGTAGGTCCTAAATAGGCTTTGATCCTATAATTCGCTAACCGCTAACCGCTAACTGCTGATTGTCAAACGAGGACATTGTGAGATAGTTCTCACTTCAATTTGTTGTGTGATTTGAATACTCTCTTTGTCAACAAATCTTTCAAGTAGTTAATATGATTGACTTTATTAATTATATTATTTAAATTTTTTCATGGTATTAATCAAATACTTGGTAAATAAAAATATAGCCTTATTTTGTATTATAACTTTGATATTTAATTAAAAATAGCGCAGAAAAAAAAAAGATAATAGACAATGTAGTGAATATAATCAATTGGTGAATTTGAATGTAAAGAATTTTTACATTGGAGAAAAATGAAGACAATATAACTAATGCAATTATTTCTCTTAATTAATTTATTGATAATGAATAATTATTTTTTTTTTCGAATAAAGACATTGTAGGGACAATGTAGCGAATATAATCAATTGATGAATATGAATGTAAAGAATTTTTATATTGGAGAAAAATAGAGACAATATAACTAATGAAATTATTTCTCTTATTTAATTTATTGATAATGAATATTTTTTTTTGAATAAAGACATTGTAGACACATAATTCTAAATTAAAGAAATGCATATGTATTATTTGTAGTTGTAGCTACTAAATTATTATTTAATTTAATAAGAGTAAAACACATTTTTGATACTCCAATTGTTCTCAAGTTACAAATGTAGTTCCTATATTTTAATTGTTGTAAATCTTGTCTTTCAATTGTGTTTGAATTGTTGTAAATCAAGTCATTGTCTTTCAACAACAATAATTATGCTAAATGAATGACAAGATTTACAAATAGATCAATAATTTAATAGCTAGATTTACAACCATTGAAATGTTTGAATAACGTTTGAACACTTGAGGAACTATAACTGTGATTTTCCAATCAAACAACAACGTACACATACAGAAAAGCAACAAATACTATTTAATTTATGCCCAATTCATAAGATCAACATATATAGCTTGGGAACATTACTAAAACAACAAACATAAGCAAAACAATTAACATATCGGTAGCGAAAATTCAAAAAAGAAAAAGAAACAATGTATATATTCTTAGCAACAGCATCCAAGAGTGCAAAAACCATCGGTGAGGGCAATCAGGAATTCGGGAGAGTCCACACGGGAGACATATCCTTGATATCATGCTCCAGACCGCGTTAACAAGTTAACGAAACTTCCCCATCCCGCATCTATGGCAGCCATCGCCGAAGTCGTCACCTCCTCCATTTGCGTTTGAGGTGGCTGGTTTCGTATTTTTTGCGAGTTTGCACTTATAAATGCACTTGCAAAATGAAGTTTTAAGTTTCCGTTCACTAGGTATGTGTACTGTCTTATTTGATTGTACAAATAAAATCTGTGATGTTTCTAATTATGTTATTTAATTTTGAAATTTTTTAAAAAATTGTTGCAATCCATATTCATTATATTGTCTTTATATGTTAAAACTTAAAAAAATAATGTTACGTCTGTTTTGGTCATTGGACAATGGACGACTTACCTTATAAAAAAAAAAAAAAAAAGAGGTTTAAATTTGTTACTCTAAAAAAAAATATTAATTTGGTAGGAGAAATTAATGTATATATATCATGACTAGTTAACACACGCGCATTACACAAATTGTTCAATGTGTAATGTGTATTTTTAAATTTTACAGTATACCAAATATAGTTTACACAATAATGATTATGGGGTTGGAGATTCAACGTTTTGGGAAGAATTAATTATTTTCCCAAACAACGTTATGTGTATTAATTTCTTTTTCTTTCTTTCCTTTTTTGGGTCAAAATCTTTTACAATCTAGCATAATATTACATAATTAACTCATTGTCGGGTACTCGGGTATTGCATATTTGCATTCAAAAGTAATAATCAATAAATATATAATACTTTTAAAATGTTATATTAGTAAGTAAAAAATAAATAAATAAAATATTTAATAAACATTTTGGTACAAATAGTTTACATTTTTATCATGTCCAGATTCGACATGTGCACGTAAGTAAATTGTATCTTAATTACATTGCCAATTTAATCGATCCCTACATTGAGAAAATTTGTTTAACTCCAAATAGCAACTACATACAAAAAGTCTAAATTGATAGATTTGTCTTGCATTATCCTTAATTAATTAAGTAGTAAGGTTTACTTCTCTGGTATGGTTTGCAAGTTACTGCACATAATTGTTATTTACTAATTCAAATTGTCGAGTAATGACTATGGATTTTCGTCGTCATTCAACAAAAAAAAAAAAAAAAAAAAAAAAGGATGTATGTAATATGGGTTTTTTTATTGTTGTTGTTGTTTTTTTTTAATATTAATAGATTTTCTTATATGAGAACTTAGTCAACAAATTTTTGTGATGATTAGTAATTGTAAAGCTATATACTATGTGTAGATAGGGGTGGAAATTGGCCAGGCCGAGCTAGGCTTTAGAAAATTAGGTCTGGGCCTATTAAGAAAATCTAAAGCCTAGGCCTGGATCTGGGCCTGTATGTAGGCTTTTTATTTAGGCTCAAGCCTGAGCCTTCAGTTGGTCTGACTTGGCCTGAAGTCTTTTTAAAAGTCTATTTAATAAATAGGCTTTTAAAAAGGCTTCAAACTAGGTCCTAAATATGCTTTTAGCCTATAATCCGCTAACGCTAACCGCTAATTGCTGATCGTCAAATAAGGACATTGCGAGGTAGTTCTCACTTCAATTTGTTGTGTGATTTGAATACTCTCTTTGTCAACAAATCCCTCTAGTAGTTAATATGATTGGCTTTATTAATTATATTTTTTCATGGTATTAATAAAATACTTAGTAAATAAAAATATAGTATTATTTTGTATTATAACTTTGATATTTAATTAAAAATAGTGTAGAAAAAAAAAAGATAATAGACAATGTAGTGAATATAATTAATTGGTGAATTTGAATGTAAAGAATTTTTACATTAGAGAAAAATGAAGACAATATAACTAATGAAATTATTTCTCTTAATTAATTTATTGATAATGAATAATTTTTTTTTTCGAATAAAGACATTGTAGTGATAATGTAGCGAATATAATCAATTGATGAATATGAATGTAAATTATTTTTCTTATTTAATTTATTTATATATAATGAATAATTTTTTTTGAATAAAGACATTGTAGACACATAATTCTAAATTAAAGAAATGCATATGTATTATTTGTAGTTGTAGCTACTAAATTATTATTTAATTTAATAAGAGTAAAACACATTTTTGATACTCCAATTGTTCTCAAGTTACAAATGTAGTTCCTATATTTTAATTGTTGTAAATCTTGTCTTTCAATTGTGTTTGAATTGTTGTAAATCAAGTCATTGTCTTTCAACAACAATAATTATGCTAAATGAATGACAAGATTTACAAATAGATCAATAATTTAATAGCTAGATTTACAACCATTGAAATGTTTGAATAACGTTTGAACACTTGAGGAACTATAACTGTGATTTTCCAATCAAACAACAACGTACACATACAGAAAAGCAACAAATACTATTTAATTTATGCCCAATTCATAAGATCAACATATATAGCTTGGGAACATTACTAAAACAACAAACATAAGCAAAACAATTAACATATCGGTAGCGAAAATTCAAAAAAGAAAAAGAAACAATGTATATTTTTAGCAACAGCATTCAAGAGTGCAAAAACCATCGGTGAGGGCAATCAGGAATTCGGGAGAGTCCACACGGGAGACATATCCTTGATATCGTGCTCCAGACTGCGTTAACAAGTTAACGAAACTTGCTCATCCTGCATCTATGGCAGCCATCGCCGAAGTCGTCACCTCCTCCATTTGCGTTTGAGGTGGCTGGTTTCGTATTTTTTGCTAGTTTGCACTTATAAATGCACTTGCAAAATGAAGTTTTAAGTTTCCGTTCACTAGGTATGTGTACTGTCTTATTTGATTGTACAAATAAAATCTGTGATGTTTCTAATTATGTTATTTAATTTTGAAATTTTTTAAAAAATTGTTGCAATCCATATTCATTATATTGTCTTTATATGTTAAAACTTAAAAAAATAATGTTACGTCTGTTTTGGTCATTGGACAATGGACGACTTACCTTATAAAAAAAAAAAAAAGAGGTTTAAATTTGTTACTCTAAAAAAAATATTAATTTGGTAGGAGAAATTAATGTATATATATCGTGACTAGTTAACACACGCGCATTGCACGAATTGTCCAATGTGCAATGTGTATTTTTAAATTTGTGACTATTTCAATTGGTTTGTTAGCCCACCAAGAGACATCCAAAGATTTCTACGTGAAGATGAGCTTGGCCTCTTTGGCGAGACTTTTATTGTGAGGGTTGCATAACGGCCCTTGGGTATACCCCTCCTTTTTCATAAAAAAAAAAAAAAAATTTATCAAAGTATCACTCATTATCTTGTCGTATATCAATGTAAGATTATCAAATTTTTCATAAAAATAAATAGACATGACATAATTTTTCATAAAATTAGTTTTAGAGGAAACACCCTCATTGGATAGTATCCAAGCATAATTTTTCCAAGACAAAACCCTATTAATTGACCTAATCCATGCTTCCTCTTGTTGTCACCTCCGTCATAATTAAATTATTGATTTAATCTAGTCACTTGGTGTGCTCAATGCAATTTTAGTGCTTTGGCGCACTGCACCTTCAAAAACATAACCAAATCCTCCTTCCCCAAAAAAAGACAATGATAATATGCATAGTTTCTCATCTATGTTGAATATATACTTTAAATTAGGTGTACTGCTTTATCAATGCCCAATGCGTGATTCAAATTAATTGACCAAAGTTAATGTTAAATTTCATATTGTATTTTTAATACACTCTAAAATATTCATAGTATATATTTAACAACTATGTCAATTTTGATTGGGATGAAGTTCGAACCTAAGACCTTATGAAAATCAATAATTAAGTTAAGAATAATAAATAGTTAACAGAATATTTCGTTGCTAAAGTTTACACTGACGGAATGCAAGGATATTTAAGAAAAGTAAATGATATAATAGAGAGTAAAGTAGGAAAAATAATAAAAAATTACTAAAATCAAAATAATATGAACCATTTATTTCAACAAACAATTACACCATTATTTTTTTTTGTTCCTGTTAGGGGCTTAACTTTATTGGTTCTTATTAGGTTTGCAGAAATACATTATAAAGTTAAGGATGGTTCGTGTAAAGTTGAGTTACCTTGATTTACATCCTCCCAGATACTCTGTCAGGCCGGAATGTGGGGTGGCCCTTGGGGTTGGGGCAAATTATTGTGTGGACCATGATATATGGACCATAATAAAATGTATATTTTTAATATACTAAATGTACATTATTTGTGTACGGAATGTACATTATATAATATAATGGACATTCAGTACACAAATAATGTACATTTCCTGAATACAAAATGTACATTTTTAATATACTAAAAGTACATTAGTTTTATACTGAATGTACATTATTTTACAGTATACAAAATATGGTTCACAGAATAATGATTATAGGATTAGAGATTCAACATTTTGGGAAGAATTAATTATTTTCCCAAACAACGTTATGTGTGTTATAAATATTATTATTATTATGGCCATTATCACAAGACCTTTCATTTGCCTTATATTTATTCCATTATTTATGTTATAGAAAATGAAGGATTATATATATATATATATATATATATATATATATATATATATACATGTTCAAGGCATAATGAAAGATAGAACTTGTGTTCTTGAGTTCTACATTCTTGTGTTATATTTTTCTCTCTACTCTTCCATTCCATATTGCAATATTCTTCATACATACAATCGATGCGTTACCGTACAACTATCACGCGAGAACTGACAAGTTGATAGGCCGAATTACAACAATGTGTATTAATTTCTTTTTCTTTCCTTCCTTTTTTTGGGTCAAATCTTTTACAATCTCGAATAATATTTACATAATTAACTCATTGTCGGGTACTCGGGTATTGCATTCAAAAGTAATATTCAATAAATATATAATACTTTTAAAATGTTATATTAGTAAGTTTAAAAAAAAAAGAGTAAAATATTTAATAAATACTTTGGTACAAATAGTTTACATTTTTATCATGTCCAGTTATTCGACATGTGCACGTAAGTAAATTCTATCTTAATTACATTGCCAATTTAATCGATCTCTATATTGAGAAATTTGTTTAACTCCAAATAGCAACTACAAAAAGTCTAAATCGATAGATTTTTCCTTGCATTATCCTTAATTAATTAAGGGAATAAAGGTCAAATAGGCCATTGAACTACACACTAAAATACAATTAGGCCATCCAACTCAAAAAAGTAACAATTAGGTCCCTGAACATGATAAATTAAAGCAATTGAACCCAAAGTGACTTGTTGACCAGGTAATTAGATGACATGGCGGTTACCAAATTTTATTTTAAAAAAAAATATTTTAATAATTTTTAAATAAAAAACTTCAAAAAAAATATATATATATATATAGCTTGCTCGAGTCAACGGTAGAAATTTTCGTCGATGATGGTTTTCTCCTTAATCTCCGGCGAAGAAGTGGAATCGAGTAGGATGACGAGCAGCGGAACGACTCCTTTCGACACAGCGATCAACACGCTCTTATCGTCTTCCTTCAAGAGTCCGAGGAGTGAGTCGAGCACCGTGTTCTTCGACTCAGTGGTCCCGATCTGGAGCCGAGTGATCAGAATCGTCGTCTCCGCCCTAATCGTCTCCCTCTTTGAATAACTACTCGACAAAACGACGCCGTTTTCGCAGAGAACACCGCTCTTGATAAGAACCTCGAGGTCCCTGTTAAGGCTATCAATTTTTGCAGGCAAGGAGTCGATCTCGTTCTGCGTCTTGAGCTTCCCGTCGGGAGGGTTGGGGTTGTGGCAGCGAACTGAAGAGACATCCCGTCGGAAATGGCGGCGGAGAGTGACCGGAGAAAGTCCGCCGAGAGAGGGTTGTCATTCGCGGCGGACAGAGAGGTGAGTCTGAAGAGCTGAGAGCTTTGTTCTGATCAAAGACCATTTTCCCATCAAGCTTTGGGTTTGAGTAATGGAATCAAGGAGGGACAGTAGTCACAGTACTACTTTAGTGCTTGAAAGAATTCTAAATGGTCTTCGTGACTCTTCGGAGACGAAAACAGGTCCACGAAGGAGGGGAAGGGGTGGCCAGAGATTTTTTCTTTCTTTCTTTAAATTTAAAATAATTAAAATATCTTTTTCAAAAAATTAACTTGTTTACCGCCATGTCATCTAATTATCAGGTCAACAGGTCACTTTGGGTTCAATTGTTTTAATTTGCCCTGTTCAAGGACCTAATTGTAGCTTTTTTGAGTTGGATGGCCTAATTGTATTTTAGTGTGTAGTTCAATGGCCTGTTTGACCCTTATTCCTTAATTAAGTAGTAAGGTTTACCTCTCTGGTATTATTTGCAGGCTACTGCACATAATCGTTGTTTACTAATTCAAAGTCTCGAGTCAGTGACGGACCCAGAAAAATAGTTGAGTGGGGGCAAAGTTTAAATAATAAAAAATGTCTATAAATTTATAACAAAATATTAAGTATCAAGAGCTTCTGCGAAACATTAAACAAAAGGGATAACTTTAAAAAAAAAAAAAAACACTTAAGAAGTTAGCCATAAATATTGTTAGATATGAGCAAAAAATAAAACACATCAAAACTTTATAAAAATACTTATAACAAAATATGAAACATAATTAATTTGATAAAATAATTCTAATAGAAAACACATTAGAAATTACACATCTCATTATTAATATAAAAGTGTATATATATATATATATATATATATATATATATATATATATATATATATATATATATAGATGTGTATTCAAATGAGGACAAGTATATTATAGAGGACTGTGAGGACAAATGTAGTGTGCCATTAGTCGATATGTTGTGTGTATGGCCGAATGTAGTCGTGTGCCACAGTTTGTATGTCGTGTGCTAGATTTGTTAATTTATAGAGCCTGGGTTCGAAACCTGATGTTTACATTTATTCTTGTGTGCCATTATGTATTAAGTTGTGTGCCTGGTATTAATTTGTTCTGTGCCCATTATTTGTCCTCACAGTCCTCTATATATTGTTGTCCTCATTTGAACTCAACCCATATATATATAGTCACGGTTTTAGTATAAGTAAAAGAAAACAGCAAAAGTTGACTCAGTTGAGATGGTAAACCATGTGTTTGCCCTTAATTAATTTGATAAAATAATTCTAATAGTTCCTAATAGTCACGGTTTTATTAACATGTTTGACGTTATTGGTAGAATCGTTGAGATATACTCCCCATTGGATAAGATCATTGCAGGGAAGCCTTAACTTATTGATTTTTAATTGTACGTGGATACAAAGTAAATTATCTAATTTTGTTATTTTTATTGTATTTTGTATATGTATTTTTTATTAAGTACTCCGTAGTTTATTTGTTTATAGGGACAATCAATTGAAAGCTACAGTGTGGGATCAACATATACCAAGGCCAAGAGTTGAAACTTTTTTTTTTTTTTTTTAATTCTGGCCTTGCAAATCCTATGGTTGGTCTTGTGCAATTGTGTAGAGTTAAAAATGATACGAAGAGTTAATCTAAACAAAGTGTTTTAATTTTTCTTTATATTTGAAAGTGTTTGAATAATGACAAGTAATGAATGTTCTTTTTGATTAGCCAGTTATGTCACGATATGTAACAATGAAAAAAAATCAAAATCAAAATCCTATTTACTTGATTTCTTGTCCAAACAATAGTAAATAGTAAAGGTAAATTAAAAAAAGAATGAAAAAAGGAACATAAATATTTCACAATAATATTCTACATGAGAAAATTTCAATTTTGGTCCATTGACTATTAGTGGTGTGTTAATTGCAGCACTTGACTATTAAAACTGTTAATGTAGTACCTTGACTATGCAATTTTTATCAATTTTGGTCACGCCGGCCAAATTAATGGCGAATTTCCACCGGAAAAATGTTAGTCAAACATTTCTCCGATTTGGCAGGGGCAAATAAGACATTTCATGTTGCTAATATGGTTGGTCTGTCCGGGTTGTTGACCATGAAGCTACCCGACCCGAATTAATTGGAATATAACCGCTCAACATCAATTGACTTCACATAAATTAACTGAACCAAAAAAAAAAAAAAAATTAGGAACTAAGAATTCACCAGTCAAAACAATACCTTTAACATCGTTTCTCCTGGCAGCCTCCGTGAACTTCTCCTTGAAGCCATGAATTACTACAACACAATCAAATTTCACAGTTTAGTTTCATCTATCCAAATCCAGCGCATACGCACACTCGCCAGCAACGGAGCGACGATGGTCGAGACCTGCTACGGGTGGCGACCAAAAGCGAGATTTTCTTCTTTACACGGTCGTCGGTCGAGTCCGGCTAACGGAGATTGAAACCGGAAAAATTAAACTACGGTAGGTAGGTAAAATTTTAATAGTTTTGAAAATAAATCAAAATTATGCTAAGGCTGAAAGGCATAATCAAAATTAACTATTGTAGAATCATCATGATGTTCTTCAATGGCACGAGCTTCAGATTTAATTTCAATTCAGCAAGGGTCAGATTACCGGAAAGGCCTAAGCATCTTCAATTCAGCAATGGTAAGTCTGTCATTCCATCTCCATCAACAAAGTAACATCTCAAGTGGTTAATTATTAGCTTCAGATTTAATTTCCCCAATAATATAATATATATAATGTTACTTACTCATTTGCAGGAAGCTAGACGAAGGAGATATATAAGACTCTGTATGTTCTTCCACCAGATCAGATAGAAGAACACCAACGTGATTGGTCTTCAGATCTGAATAAGGCAGTCGGCGATGACGGTGACAAAACGGAAAATTTTATAGTTAATCAAAGCATAGGAGAGGAGTAAAAAGCAGATCAGAGCTGCCTAGACAGATCGTTTTGAATTGGGGTCGGGTAGCTTCATGGTCAACAACCCGGACAGACCAACCATATTAGCAACGTGAAATGTCTTATTTGTCCCTGCCAAATCGGAGAAATGTTTGACTAACATTTTTTCGGTGGAAATTCGCCATTAATTTGGCCGGCGTGACCAAAATTGATAGAAATTGCATAGTCAAGGTACTACATTAACAGTTTTAATAGTCAAGTGCTGCAATTAACACACCACTAATAGTCAATGGACCAAAATTGAAATTTTCTCTATTCTACATCATCAATTAAAATGAATATTAATAATTTACTGAAAATTAAAAATGAAAAAAAAATGAATTGAAGTTAGGTTAATTGGAAAAGGAAATGAATATTAATAATTGACTGAAAATAAAAATGATCCATAATTGACTAAAATGGAAAAGGAAATGGCCAGATCATTGCATTTTAATTTTTCACAATAATATTATACAATAAAATACATCAAATCATAATTATGTCATAAATATTTCACAATTTTAAAATGAAAATTAAAAATAGAACGAAAATATTTTAATAATAATATTCTACATCATCAAGTAAAAGTAAATTAAAAATGAAAAGAAAATATTTAAATAATAATATTCTACATAATCAATAGTAAATGCATATTTTAAACAATAGTAAAGGTAAATTAAAAATGAAACAAAAATTAAAAATGAAACCGAAATATTTCAATAATAATATTCTACATCATCAATTAAAAATGAAACGAAAATTAGGTAAAAATATCACTGCATCTGATATTCTAATTGACTAATTGAATGAAAAAAAATAATTGGCTGAAAATGAATATGGCATTACAAATGGACTGAAAATATAAAAAGAAATGAATATTATAAGTTGACTGCAAATAAAAAATGATCCATAATTGATTAATATGAAAAAAAGAAATGGTTTGATCATTGCATTTTAATTAAAAATGGAACGGAAACTAAAATTTGACGAAAATATTTCAATAATAATTCTACATCATAAATAGTAAATGCATATTTTAAATAATATTAAAGATAAAATTAAAAATGGAACGTGAATATTTCAATAATAATATTATACATCATCAATTAAAAATTGAACGAAAATTAGGTAAAAATATCACTACATATGATATTCTAATTGACTAATTGACTAAAAATATATAAGAATAATTTGCTGAAAATGAATTTGATATTACTAATTGACTTAAAATATAAAAGGATCGCTAATTGACTAATACTCTACCATTATATATTTTCACCCGAGTCACCTATCCTGATGGACTGAAGGTGTTAGCTCTATACGATGATGGACAGGATTGCGTTGCTACAACCAATGTCATATACAAACAGATTTCAATAATGTGTAAATACAATCGTTGATATTATGTTTTTTTTTTAATGGCAAAATTGCTATATATCTAGACAAATATATATATATATATATATATATATATATATATATATATATATATATATATATTCCATACAAATGAATTAAGATAGCAATTCATTCCTATAACTGAGTTGCTAGAGAACGAACATATTTGCCTAATTTATATAAAAAATACTAAACAATAATAAATAAAATCTCCAAAGTTACAACATCGCATGCATACATCTACACATTAACGTTTAATTTGAGCAATTATTTGCTCAAATTCAAACAATGATAACATCAAAACACATAAATAATCCAAAACATATCTTCAATTGCACTGTATAATATTTAATGTTCTAATTTAAATAATTATATATCAATCCAAATATTTTTAATATATTATAACAAATCCATCCCGTGCATCGCACGGGCGAAAATACTAGTTCTTTAAAAAAAATTCATGTTTTGAATGTACAGAATTGTATAATAGAATACACATAATTTTATACCTGAAAACACATAATTTTATAACTGAATACACATAATCGTTTTTGAAAGGATAATACACATAATCTAACATAATACATAATATACATAAACTCTTAACATAATATACATAAACTCTTAACTCTTTAAAAAAAAAATCATGTTTTGAATGTGCAGAATTATATAATAGAATGTACAGAATTTTATACCTGAAAACAAAGAATTTTATACCTGGAAAAACAGAATTTTATAACTAAAAATTCTCATGTTTTGAATGTACAGAATTATGTAACAGAATGCACAGAATTTTATACCTGAAATTAACAAAACGATGTCGTTTTGAGAGGCGCGGGACTCACGTTGCTATGTGCGCCCTGGTGCACGGTATAACGATTGATTAAAAATAATCAATATATTAAATTACAATCAACCAATAATCATAAATGACAAAACCAAGTTCATATTTTATAATAAAATTTCCAACAACACAAGTTTAATAAGTAGAAGTTATTTTCAAAAAAAAAAAAAAGTAGAAGTTCAATACAAAATTCAACCACACGAATTTGATAACTACAAGTCTACAAGTCCATAATACAAAAGTCCATCACAAGTTTAATAACAACAAAAACCATAAACCCACAATACAAACATACAAACACAATAACAGCAATGTAATCATAATAATATTCAAACATAAAATGAAACAAGTCATGGCTTCAACATAAATTTTATGTTTGAATACTATTATCTTTACATTGTTGTTATTATGTTTGTATGTTTGTATTGTGGGTTTATGGTTTCTATTGTTATTAAACTTGTGATGGACTTTTGTATTATGGACTTGTAGACTTGTAGTTATCAAATTTGTATGGTTGAATTTTGTATTATGAACTTCTACTTATTAAATTTGTGTTATTGGAAATTTTAGAGAAAATTTCAATTTTGGTCCACTGACTATCGGGGTTTTTTTAATTGCAACACTTGACTTTCAAAAATATTAATTTAGTACCTTGACTATGCAATTTCTATCAATTTTGGTTACACCGGTCAAATTGCCGGCCAAATCTCACTGGAAAAATTTAATAGGTCAATTTATGAGGGTATTTTAGTAATTTTACTCCTCTTTTTTCTTCTCCAATGATATTCCCAATTTCCGGTGATTTCCGGCGATGACTTCTTTCTTCGCCGATCAAGAAAACGCAGCCCAGAGTCCAATTCTTGCCGCTCAGACTTTGATTTCCCTTGAATTTATAAGGATTCAAAATTGTGGGTAAGAAGAGGAAACAGTAGAGGAAACACTTGAAAGAAAAAATCAATTGATTAATATCTAATGACCCTATAACATCAAATCATTCATCCCAGAAGCAAATTAGGCAATATTTCAAGCAACATTAATCCATTTCTTATCGTACAGAATCAAAGCATTTAGAATAAAGTTCAAAGGAATGGATAAAAAGCTTAAGATTCACCTCCATTTGGTGCATATACTCATAAATCTCAGAAACATAGGTGGCGCACATCTGTGGGTCTTCAGATTTCGCATCAATATCGATTCCAGTATCCTCATGTTTCCCCTTCTCCGTCACCCCTTCATGTTTCCTCTTCTTACCCACAATTTTGAATCCTTATAAATTCAAGGGAAATCAAAGTCTGAGCGGCAAGAATTGGACTCTAGGATGCGTTTTCTTGATCGGCGAAGAAAGAAGTCATCACCGGAAATTACCGGAAATTGGGAATATCATTGGAGAAGAAAAAAGAGGAGTAAATTACTAAAATACCCTCATAAATTGACCTATTAAATTTTTTCGGTGAGATTTGGCCGGCACTTTGGCCGGCGTGACCAAAATTGATAGAAATTGCATAGTCAAGGTACTAAATTAACATTTTTGAAAGTCAAGTGTTGAAATTAATACAACCTCAATAGTCAGTGGACCAAAATTGAAATTTTCTCAAAATTTTATTATAAAATATGAACTTGATTTTGTCATTAATGATTATTGATTAATTGTAATTTAGTAATATGATTATTTTTTACAGGTATATATTAAAAGGCTTTAAAATGAATATAGGCTTAAATAGGCTTTGAGCCTATTTAAATATGTTCAAAGTCTATTTAGGACCTACTTTGAAACCTTTTTAAAACCCTATTTATTAAATAGGCTTTTAAAGAGGCTTCAGGCCAGGCCATGCCAACTCCAAGCTCAGGGTTGAGCCTAAAAAAAAAAAAAAACCTACATATAGGCTCAGGCCCAGGCCTAGGCTTTAGATTTTCCTAACAGGTCCATGCCTAATTTTCTAAAGTCTGGCTCGGATTGGCCTATTTCCATCCCTATAGACGGTGGAGGCCGGGATGGAGGATTGTAGAATGTCAGTTGGATCGGGTCATAGATCTGGGTCGAAATAGCAATTGTTATGCCATGGACCCAGGTTCAAAACGACGCCGTCTGAATTAATTTTTTTTAAAAAAATTGCTTACTTGTGTTAACGTGCCGTTTGTCTTCAGAATTCGTTCCTCTATATTCATAATTTTTGAACTTTATGTTCACAATTTTAGATCTCTACACGGACAATTTTAGAACTGAATATTTACAAATTTAGATCTCAATATACAAAATTAGAGAACTCAATATTCACAATTTTTGAACTCTATATTCACAATTATATAACTCTATATTCAACAGTATAACACAATTTTGAATCTATATTCACAATTTTTTAACTCTATATTCAAAAAAAAAAAAAAAAACATTGACTAAAGAAAGGGAACCACTAACGGCACCCGTTATTCCAGACGCGCATTTTGGACCTGGGTCCACCTTATCCACAACATAATTTGCTCCTGAATAGGGGCTGGGCTGGATGACTTGGGCTTGGGGTGTAATGGGCTGGCTGAAGGAGATGGGCCTAGAACTGGGTCAGAAGGGATGGGTAATGGATATGGGTCTAGAGGTAGGGGAGAGGAGGTGGGCAAATTATGGTGTGAAACTGGAATCGTGCCCACTTTACACATTTCCAAAATTGTCATAATTGTGAATATAGAGTTCAAAAATTATGAACATAAAGTTTTATAATTATGAACATAGAGTTCCGTAATTGTGAATATAGATTTCAATAATTGTAAATATAAAGTTCAAAAATTATGAACATAGAATTTTATAATTATAGACATAGAGTTCAATAATTATGAATATAGAGTTCTGTAATTGTGAATATAGAGTTCAATAATTGTGAATATGAAGTTTAAAAATTATGAACATAGAATTCAGTAATTATGAACATAGAACCGTGTCCACCTTGCAAGGTGGACACAGATCCACGACATAACAATTGGGCAACGCAAATTATATTGTGCAACCGTGTGCACCATGCGTGGTGCACACGGTTGCAAAAACGGCGTCGTTTTACTCAAAAAAAAAAAATCATTTTTGATTGTCGTTAGTTACGTAAACATATGTTCATAATTTTATTATTTCACATTCTGAATGTATAGTTATAAAGTTAATGGATGTGTAGTTATGTAATTCTGAATGTATAGTTATAAAGTTATAGATGTGTAGTTATGCAATTCTGAATGTATAATTATGAAGTTATGGATGTATAGTTCAAATTATGCACAACATAACGCTGTTAACGACAATCGAAACTTTTTTTTTTTTTTTTTAAAGTTGGACGTCAAAACGACGTCGTTTTTGCAACCGTGTACACCATGCATGGTGCACACGGTTGCACAGCATAACGCTCCGAAGGGGCAAATTATGTTGTGTATCCGTATGCACCATGCATGGTGCATACGGATGCAAAAACGACGTCGTTTTATTAAAAACGCGCGTCTCCCCTTTAAAAAAAAATCAGGTTCGATTCCCAGCAACAACATATGAACTAAAATTTCAGAATCGATGAACTATAATTCCAGAATCAATGAACTATAATTCCAGAATTTATGAACTAAAATTCCAGAATCTAATCTATGAACTAAAAATTCCAGAATGAATGAACTAAAATTCCTGAATCTATGAACTAAAATTTCAGAATCGATGAACTACAATTCCATAATCGATGAACTATAATTCCAGAATCAATAAACTAAAATTCCATAATCTATGAACTAAAATTCCAGAATGAATGAACAACATAATGTTGTTGCTGGGAATCAAACCTGAATTTTTTTTTAAGGGAAGACGCGCGTTTTTAATAAAACGATGTCGTTTTTGCATCCGTATGCACTATGCATGGTGCATACGGATGCACAACATAACTATCCTAGAGAAGGTTGCTAATGAGATTATAAATGACGCTGCAGGAAATTCAGTACAAATTAAGTCTCAGAAAGATGGCATCTACGAAATCACTCTATGCTCTCTCCTCTCTGGGGACCCATCGGTCGCCGGAGGACCAGGACTTACTCGAAAGAAGCACCAAAAAGACGAAACATAATTGCGAATCGACTGAAACTTCTCTGTCATTGCAGTCAGAGGAGAACATTCACGAAACACCGCCTGCAATAGGGATCTCCACCCCATATTCAACACAATGGAAAACCCCCGACGCAACCCCAAATCAAGCTTGGATACGAAGAAATATTGGTAGCCTCCTTGATAAAGAAGTGGTTTCTGATGATGATATTATGGAAGAAGACGAAATGTTATCAATGTTCCCGGTGATTCAGGTAACCAAGGAAGAGAAAGAAAGGCTAAGACGCCTCTGGCGTCGTTCACTCATCATCAAGGTTCTTGGAAGGTCAGTAGGCTATTCGTACCTTCTCCAGAGACTCCAGCGCATGTGGAAGCCAGAATCTACTTTCGAGTTAATCACTCTTCCACCTGACTATTACATTGCGAAATTCGAATCCTTAAGAGACTATGAGATTGCCAAATTTGAGGGATCATGGGTGATCTTGGACCACTATCTTGTGATTCAAGAATGGGATCCTAATTTCATTCCATCGCGTAACGTAACCAAGAAGCTCCTTGTGTGGATTCGGTTCTCAGAATTGCCGATAGAATACTTAGGAAGAGTTCCTCAAGAAAATTGGAAGGACGATAGGCCGGCTAGTCAAGATTGACACCACAACTAGCTTGGCATCGAAAGGTAACTTTGCAAGAGTCTGTGTTGAGATCGACATCACTAAACCGCTAGTGTCGAAATTTGTTTTACATTTCGAGGAATGGCCCATCGAGTACGAGGGTATACATCTCATCTGTTTTAAGTGCGGCTTGTACGGTCACCGACAGGAGCACTGTGGCGAGAATAACTCTGGGGCGATGATGCTTCCGGATAGAAGGATATCCCTACGGTGACGGTCCAACCGGCAAACAAGTCATCTGAGAAATTTGGGTCTTGGATGTTAGTTACCCGCAAGGAGCGCCGAAATCGTTCCAGGAACAATTCACAGCCTGTCAATCGTCCCTTGGGTGACAAACGTCAGGCCACGGGGATGAATAACCAGACATTTGAAAGTCTGGGGGATCATTATCAGTTTGCTTCCCTGGATAGCTTGGATGAAGATGTGCAAGCCAATAACGAGCAGGATGCGACCATGGAACTACAGCAACCACTGGCTAACCTACCTAGGATCAGAACCAACTTTCGTAATGGCCAGAGGCAGCCGGTGCGTGATAATGCAGAACCGATGCAGAGGACAAGGGATCATGTCATTTCACAAAATCCCCCTTTGGAAGCACCTTCAAGGGTGCAAGCTCCCTTCCATAATTTCTCTTTGTCAGCATCTCGGGGAGGTCTTAGGGGAGGGGTCAGAGGCCGAGGGGGAAGGGGTTGTATTCCTAATCGTGCGACAGCTGAAGAGGAACATACAGTTGTTCGGGGTTCGAATCATGGGAGGAACATTGTTATGTCAACAGTCCAACATTTTGCTAATCCGGAGTCCCCATCTATGGTGGGGATTGAGAATGCCTTTAAGGATAAACCACCAGACATCCCATCAACCTAGAGAATTGAGGCTGAACCGCCGGATGAGGCCATGATGGAATCTGAGGGTCTTGTTGTCCCTGATGGGCATGCTGCGTCTAGTTCCATGCGTATTTAACGCTTTTCCCGTTTTCCATCTTTTTAATGTTTTGTCTAGTTTGGAATTGTCAGGGTGCGACCTCCAAATCCTTTAGGCGCACCCTTTTCCATTATTGTAGTTTGCATAGACCCTCTATTATTTGTTTGTTAGAACCTAAGGTGTCGGGCACCCATGCCAACTCAATCTGTTCCAAGATTGGCTTCAAGGAATGGATTAGAGTAGAAGCGGTTGGCTTCTCAGGTGGCATTTGGGTGTTCTGGAAAGGTCCCCTACTCATTAATATTGCCCACACTCACCCTCAATTTATTTCTTTGCAGGTGAATGATAATCAGTCGGAACCGTGGTTCCTAACGATTATCTATGGCAGCCCTAATCACTATCTGCGTAGGTAGTTGTTTGCTGAACTAACATATAGTTCATTTAATTCCCAAAGCCCCTGGCTAATTGCAGGTGATTTTAACTCAGTTACTTGCCAACAAGAGGTCAACAACGCAGATCACTTCGCCCTATCCAGGTGTGCGGACTTTAACAACTGGATATTTAGAGAAGAGCTTGTCGATATAGGCTACACTGGCAGCATTTTCACCTAGACAAGAGGTCTAAACACGCCAACATTTAAAGGTGCCCGGCTGGATCGTGCCTTAGGTAATATGAACTGGAAGTTCAGCTTCCCCAACATTTCCATTGAGCACCTAGCAATGGTAAATTTGGACCATTCTCCTTTACTTATCCGCCTGCACACTCGGTTTCAAGAGGTCAAGTCCAATCATTTCAGATTTAATATAGCCTGGGCTACTCACCCTTCTTTTTTGTCCTTTGTAAATTTATCTTGGAAGGAGGATTTGGATATTGTTTCCAACAATCAAGCGATGGTCGCAGCTCTTACAGAATGGAATAAGAGAACATTTGGTAACATCTTCCGAAGAAAGAAGCATTTGCTCGCTAGGTTGGGAGGAATTCAGCGTAGTTTATGTCTCAATGCCCGTTCGGATTTGATAAGGCTGGATAGGAAACTGAGGTTAGAGCTAGACGATACTCTTTATCAAGAAGAGCTAGTTTGGTTCCAACGCTCAAGAGAAGACTGGATCACTTCTGGGAACCGTAATACACATTTTTACCATGCCACTACCACAGTTAGAAATAAAAATGGAAAGATTGCAGCCTTAAGAGATAACCAAGGAACATGGCTTACGCAGGAAAGCGAAGTCTCGAACCATGTCCGTGACTACTTTGTGAACCTTTTTTCTGAAGAGCCCAACCAAGACCATGGAATCCCTTTGAATGGTTTCTTTCCTAAGATTTCTGAAGCAGAATGGCAGAGCATCAATGCACAATTTGAGACTGACGAAGTAAGAGCATCACTCTTTGATATGGAACCATGTAAGGCCCCGGGCCCTGACGGCTTTTCAGCAAGTTTTTACCAAAAAGCTTGGACCATCGTTGGAAGGGGCCTAGTCAAACTGGTGCAAAACTTTTTTGAAAATGGCACTCTTCCGGCTGGAACAAATGACACACTCATCTCACTGATTCCGAAGGTATCAAATCCGGAAAGCATCAAGCAGTTTAGACCAATTGGTCTCTATAATGTTCACTACAAATTGACCAATTGGTCTCTATAATGTTCACTACAAATTGATCACTAAATGCTTGGTAGCTAGGCTCCGAAGCAGTCTAATGAATCTGGTGGGGCAACACTAAACAATCTTTGTCCCAGGGAGGTCTATTGCAGAAAATATCCTCGTCTATCAAGAAGTTTTGCACTCAATGAAAAGTAAAAAAGGGAAACTAGGCTGGCTAATCATGAAAATTGATTTGGAGAAAACATATGATAGGCTTTCTTGGAGGTTTATTGATGATACTCTTTATGACATTGGTTTCAACCATGCCTGGAGAAGGAATATTTGGGAATGCATCTCAATTTCAAGGCTCTCAGTTTTGTGGAATAGCCAGTAGACAGAGTGGTTCAAACCTGGAAGGGAAATCCGACAAGGAGATCGCTTATCTTCTATTTTATTTGTCCTGTGTATGGAAAGATTCGGCCACATTATCGAGAATTCGGTTAGGGTTGGTAAATGGAAAGGTATTAAAGTCGTAAGGAATGCACCTCTAATATCTCATCTCTTCTTTTTTTTTGCAGATGATCTAGTGCTGTTTGGGGAAACCTCATTGGAGCAAGCCTTGGAGATGAAGAATTGCCTAGACCGTTTCTGCCCAATTTCTAGGCAGAAGGTTAGCCTCTAGAAATCTTCTGTCTTTTTCTCAGAAAATACGGCTTTGGAGGTTCAACAAACAATTATTCAAGCAATGAATATTCCAAAGGTGAATGATCTAGGCAAATATCTTAGCCTCCCTTCCATTCATGGGAGGCTTAAAAGAGAAACCCTTGCGAGTCTGCTAGAGAAGATGTAAACAAGATTAGCCGGATGGAAATAAAAAATGCTATCTTTTGCGAGCAAATAAATCCTTGCAAAATCCATGCTTTCATCTATCCCTTATAATGCGATGCAGTCCATGCTGATCCCAATGGGTCTTATTGATAGCATGGAGAAACTTATCAGAGATTTTCTTTGGGGAAGCAAAGAGGGCGAAAGAAAGTGTCACTTGGTCAAATGAGACGTAGTAACAAAGAATAAGCATTCGAGGGGCTTGGGCATTCGTAAGTTGGCACCAATGAACCTTGCCTTTTTAGCCAAGTTGGGTTGGAAACTACTTCAGGATGACAAAGGGCTTTGGTCAAAGATTTTCAGAGCCAAGTACTCAATCTCGGCGTTGGACTGCTCATCGTGGCGACTTAAAGCTAGCAGCTCCAATGCATGGAGAGATATTGTTAAAGCCAGTCACATTCTATAGGAGGGTATTAGAAAGCATGTAAGGAATGGTGAGGGGACCCTGTTCTGGAGGGAGAAATGGTTAAGTGACAGACCTTTAATGGAGGAGGCATTGGAAGAATTGATAGAAAGGGATCTAGAAAGGCAATAACGAGTTATTGGATAGTGGATAGAGGTTGGAATTGGGATCATTTGAACCACCTTCTGCCTGAAGATTTGCTGAGCAGATTGGCGGCTTTTATTGTCCTCAACGATCTGGAAGCTAAAGATACATTAGCTTGGTCCAAGGAGGCATCGAGCATTTTTACAGTATCTTTCGCATACGACATAGCAAATGGAGATTCAAAATTGGTCGGAACAACTAAGTAGAACAACATTTGGAAATTGAAAGTTCCAAATCGCATCCGATCTTTCATTTGGTTAGTGACTCATGGAAGAATTATGACCAACAGCAATAGAGAAATAAGAGGAATGACAACTTGTAATAAGTGTTGGAACTGCAGTGATCTAATTGAGGACGTGGATCATGTGTTGCGCTCCTGCCCAGTTGCAGAAACTCTTTGGAGAGTTATATGTCCAGAATCGTTTGAGAGAACGAGAGCACTTCCTTTCTCCAGCTGGCTGGAAACTGGCATAACCGACAAAGGCGATGGCAGAAGGCCCTTCAAAGCTAGTTCGTCATTCTCCATGACTCTGTGGTGGATTTGGAAATGGCGAAACGAGGCGGTCTTCGAGAACACAATTAAACCCCTTGATTTTAAGATCTCATGGATCAAAGCTCAGGCTATGGAGGTAGATAGAGCCTTTGCCAAATTCACAGGGAGGCTGAATACGCAAGCTACATCGTCTTGGAACCAGCTGTGCTGGGAAAAACCACAGGCCAACTTCTTCAATTGAATGTGGATGGCTCGGTCATGGGGAATTCAAGTAAGGCTAGTTGAGGCGGGTTAATCGTGACAGCTCCGAAAATTGGTACCAAGGGTTCGCTTTCAATATAGGTAACTGCACTCCTTTCGAAGCTGAAGCATGAGCCATACTAAAGGGTATTCAATTAGCAGTATCCAAGAGCTGCAATAATCTGATCATTGAAAGTGATTCTTCGAACGCCATTAACTACATCAAAGGGAGTGGCCCTCCTCGCACTGTGGCTCATAATATCCTTGAAGCCTGCAAGAAAGAACTCCGACGTCTCGAGAGTTGGCAGGCTACAGCAATCGCCAGAGAGCAGAACTACGCTGCAGATTGTCTTGCATTTTTTTCCAGGAACTTCCCCCCTGGAGTGCACATTTTGAATTCGCCACCGGAAGTTATTTTGAGTTTCTTGAGGATGACATAGCTGGTTTTCCGTCTTGGCGTCTCATGTATAATGCATAGTAACTTGTTTTGCTTTCTTTGGGTTTCTCCCTTTCTAATAAATAAATAAATAATGACGCTGCAGATTGCCGAATCTAACCAGGGTTGTTAACTTGTTATACAGCGGACCATGGACCATCATGCTATGTGGATCATGGTTGTCAAATGAAACTGTAGTAGAATTAAAATGATATTTTACTGTTGCTAAAATGAAACTAGTGTGTGTGAAAAATGAAACTAAAAAAACAGAGCTCATTCAACAACGTATTGTCAAATGAAACTGTATTATAATTAAAATGATATTTTAATGTTATTAAAATGAAACTAGTGTGTGTGAAAAATGAAACTAAAATTCAGAACCTTATAATAACATATATTGTCAAATGAACATGGAGTGTAATTAAAAATAATACTTTAGCATTATTACAATTAAACTAGTGTATGTGAAAAATGAAACAACAAAATAGAGCTCATACAATAATGTATATTGTCGATGAAATTGTAGTAGAATTAAAATGATACTCTGGTATTGCTATAATGAAACTTATGAGTGTGAAAAATGAAATTGAAAAACAGAGCAATATTGACAAATGAAATTGAAATGTAATTAGAATAATACTTACTTTATGGACCATATTACTACATGGACCATGGTCCACGGTAAAATTTGTCATATTGGACCGCGGAAATGAATTACAGAAGAAAAACAATTTGGGTTTAAAGGCCCATTCAACTGGCCCAGTAAATGCTATAACGCAGTAGAAGCAAGTCGTGAAGCAGCCCACTGGAAGTAATTTGGCAAATTATATTGTGCGCCGCGATGCATAATTGATTATGCACCGCGCATTAAAACGATGTCGTTTTGTTTAATGACAAGAAACGGCATCCGTTTTCTGCCGTTCCGCACCTTTCCGCAAAAACTAACTCTGTTATTTAGTTTCATTTTATATACATTGCAGTTTCAGTTCAACAAAACTACAGTTTCATTCGATATTTATAGACTCAAATATGTGAAAATGTTATTTAATTTTATTTTATATACACTATAGTTTTATTAAAACACAACTACATGGTCATTTTGATATAATTACAGTTTCATTGTACAATATACACTCAAATGTGTGAAATGTTATTCAGTTTCATTTTATATACACTGTAGTTTCATTTCACCACAATTACAATATCATTTTGATATAACTGCAGTTTCATTTGAAAATATAAAAATAATACGTGAGACAGTGTCGGTTTAGATATACTGTAGTGTTAGTTTAGATACATTGTAGTCTCAGTTGGTAATTAACATACAAAAAATGCGTGCTCCGTTAACACTAACGGCGCACCGTTTCTTTACTTAAAGAAACAGCGCCGTTTTGACCGCGATGCATGTGCACCACGGTCCATGATATAACGACTGAAGTAATTTACAGCAAGCTATTCGAGGTAATTTGGGCCATGTGATTATTGTAGGGCAAATTATACTCTGGATCGCGGTCCAAAACGACGTCGTTTTGTTTAATGAAAAGAAACGGCACCCGTTTTGCGCCGTTCTGTAAAAAGTAACTCTTTTATTCAGTTTCATTTTGTATACACTGCAGTTTCATTTCAAAACAACTACAGTTTCATTTGATATTATACACTCAAATATGTGAAAATATTATTTTGTTTCATTTTATATACACTATAGTTTCATTAAAACACAACTACATTATCATTTCGATATAACTACAAGTTCATTGCACAATATACACTCAAATATGTGAAATGTTATTCAGTTTCATTTTATATACACGGCAGTTTCATTTCAACACAACTACAGTATCATTCTGATATAACTACAGTTTCGTTGGGCAATATTCACTCAAATATGTGAAATTGTTATTCAGTTTCATTTTGTATACACTGCAGTTTCATTTCCATTCAATTGCAATTTCATTTGATAATACAAAAATAATACGTGAGACAGTGTCAATTTAGATACACTGTAGTTTCAGTTGATAATTAACAAACAAAAAATGCGCGTTCCATTAATTTTAACGGCGTCATTTTTGAACCGCGGTCCACAGTATAATTGCTGTTATTGTAGACTTGAGCTCTAAAATTCCTAGTGGTCCTAATTTAGAATTGAGCCAAGCTAGTGGAATTAATTCCAAGGATTTAAACCCAAATGCAAAGGCATTTCACTCTGGTGGGTTCAATATTGAGGCGAAGTCGGTTCTATCTAACAAGGCTGGGGATTTTTGTTACACTTCAAACACGAGGACACTGGACTAGTATGCACTATTGAGATTGACTGTGGGTAGTTTGTTCTGATCGAGGAATTTGGAGAGGTTGCTTAGTCCGAGGATCACATCGGAGTTACATTCGACGGATCGAAGTTTGAATTCGTATTGAGAGTCGAGTCATGGCCACGAGTTCTTAGATTGTAAGGACGATTTTGATGATGATAGATATGTTGAGCGATATGAGCGTGCTAGGGGGCGCCATGGAGGTCGGGCACGTGGTGGTCGGGAGAGGAGGCGTGGTCACTATGAGTTTAGGTATATGTTTTAATTGTTGTTTAGCGGGTTTGTTCCCTATTTCCTTCGAGATTTGGTTTAGTCCAACCTCTTTTGATTGTATCTTTTTGGTGATTAATAAAAATTTGAATTAAAAAAAATCTTCATATTCACATTCACATTCACATTCATATTCACATACAACTAAACTTTCACTAACCAAACTTGTACCATTTAAAACAAATTAATATGACAACTTGCAATACTTTAAAATATGAACCAAATTAAAAGATATACAATGGCAACATTCATATAAAATTACCTAGTCAAAATTTACAACCCAAAGTTGCACTTCAAGTCTATATACTTTATATACATTTGATGGATTTAATTATCCGGGGTGGACCCAAATCACTAAATCCGATAAATAATAAATAGGGAAAGGCAATGAGTATATGTCGCGGGGACAACTTTTGTATTGATAGTCTCTCGTAAGAAAATTACGAGTTTCAATCGCATTAAAATTACGTTGAAATCTACTAGAAAGGGAGGGGGCAAGGCGGACGTCCCCCTCGCGGGCTTGGGGTCGACCTTCGACTCGGGCTACTCTCATTCATTGACGAAGACTCGCAACTCAAAAAGTGGGGGACTGATGATAGATATATTAGCAATGGGCTCGGGGCGAACCGACCAGAAGAGAACTTGGCGCGGCATGATGGGCCAAGGGGGGCCCCGGCACGGGTCGACCTTGGTCAAGGTCGACCCCGGCTAGAGGAGAACTTCCCCCTCGCGGGCTTGGGGTCGACCTTCGACTCGGGCTACTCTCCTTCGTTGACGAAGACTCGCAACTCGGAGAGTGGAGGACTGATGGTGGATATATTAGCAATGGGCTCGGGGCGAACCGACCCGGAGAGTAGTTAGTACGGCATGAGGGGCCAAGGGGGGCACTGGCACGAGTCGACCTCGGTCAAGGTCGATCCCGGCAAGAGGTCGGAGTCTACCCCGGCTAGAGGTCGACGTCGACCCCGGCTAGAGGTCGGCGTCGACCCCGGCTAGAGGTCAGCGTCGACCCCGGTTGGGGTCGACCTCGGCCTCAGCCCGACCCCGGTTGGGGGCCGACCTCAGCCAGGGCAACCACGACCCATGGGCTAGTGGCGGAAGGTGGCCCCAGTGGAGGTGTCTTAGGCCTCAGGTGTGCAAGTGGACCCAGTCAAAGGTGATCCAACCGCCCACCCTATTCTCAAGGGGCGGTTGCGCAGGAACTTAGTATATAAGGAGGCATCCTTGTCTTCTTTAGGACATCTACTACTACCTTAGCTTGTCTGAATATTACATATTCCTTGTAATTCTCGTACAAAATACTATCAATATGAAAGTTGTCCCCGCGACATATATTCATTGCCTTTTCCTATTGTCTTTATTACCGCATCGTTCTAGTCCTTTTATTATCGGGTTTAGTGATCTGGACTACCCCAGGATAATTAAATCCATCAACATTATTATGATCATAGCTTCTAAACTACGAAATGAATCAAAATCAAATAAGAAAAAAATGCATTTTTGGTTCTTCAATTATTCACAGATTACATATGTAATTCCTATATTTCAATTTTTGTAAATCTAGTCTTTCAATTATTGACCTAGTTGTAACTCTAATTCATGTCTTTCAATAATATATTAATTGTTGTAAATCAAGTCATTGTCTTTCGCCAAGCACCTTGTGCTCAGATGACATGTAGTGATTTTCTCATATGGGAGGTCATGAGATCGAACCTTAGTTGTTCCAATGAGAATCAAATACTTGGTAATGGTAATGAGTTTTGGTGAAAGCATTTTGCATGTTTGGTGGTAGGGTTGAATTGGAATGATTACCAATATTGGTATGATCTTATAGTGCGGATAAAGGTTTTAAAAATACAAGAATAAAAAATGAACCAAAAAAATAAAAACAAAAATCTAAAAACATTAATCCAAACTTGAAAATCAAATTATCAATTAGGATGGGGAATAATGGAATGCAACCCTTATTTTATTAATCCAAACTTTTTTTTTTTTTGAATGCTACTGACTCTATTACATTGTAGTATCTGTTCAAATATACTTTCTCAACCTAATGAAGCACAAAGAGTCAACAACGCCTCCACTGAGGCTCGATCTCATGACTTCCCACATGGGAGAGGTCACTACATGCCATCTGAGCAGAAGGTGCTTGGCTTATTAATCCAAACTTAAAAATCAAATTACCTATGATGAGAGAATAATGGAGTGGAACCTTATTTTATTAGAAAATGAGTTTACTAATTAAGGAGTAATCATATCTCATAGTAGTGTTATAAGAACCTTTCAACCAAACAATAACAATGACTTTGATTCTCATTCCTGATAGGTAAACCCATGAACCAAATACACCCCAAGCTTGATTTTCCAATCAATCAAATATCAAACATATTAAGAAAAGGGAAAAGGAAAAAAGTTCATGAAAAATAATATAATTCTTATCTTTCCATTTATATAATTTAGTATTTCAAAAGTTGACATACTTGTAAATCCAGTTTGTGCCTTTGGATTGTTGTAAATGTATTTTTTTTTGGTTAAAACAATACTCATTACTCTAAACGAAAGACTATATTACAACAATTGAAAGTAAGAAACTAGATTTACAAATAGATTAACGATTAAAGAACTTAATTTACAACAATTGAAATATACAGACTAGATTATAAATAAATCAACGAATACTATTTATACCCAATTACTAAGATTAACATAGCTTGGGAACTATCGGTGCAATAGGAATCAAAATGTAAACATTACTAAAGCAACAAAGATAAAGCAAAACAAGTCACGGATCGATAATGAAAATTCATTAAAAATAGAAATAACGAATTCAAGAGAGTCCACATTGAAGACATATCTTTGATATCGTGTTCCGCACCTCGTCAACAAGTTGACGAAACTTCCCTTCTTGTGTCTATGACCACCATTATCACAATTGTCGCCTCCTGCATTAGTATATCTCAAGATACTTAAGAGAGAAATAGAGATGTGTGTGTGCTTGTGTATTCAGGTTCATATGAGAATCAGTGTCCATCTTCTGCGTTTCTTTTCTTCAGCGATGGACATGTTGGTTTTTATGTTTTTTGAATTATATATTGTTTGAATATAATTTTTTTTTTTTGTGATTGTTCGGAGATATTGGTTGCGACTGTTGTGCAATTGGTGTGTGACTTATGTGCATTTTACGTGGGGGGATGGGGGTTGGGGGCGTGCAATGTTTTGTTGTGTACTTTGGCTTGTGTTTTTTTTTTTTTTTTTTTTTTTTTTTTTCACTCTCGAGCGATAAGTCGTGCATTTGTAGCATCGGTGATGTGCATTTCAGGGTTCTAGTGTGGGTGAGGTTTGAGACACTTGGGGGTGTGCATTGTAGTTGGGACTGCTATGCAGTTGTGGGGAGACTTATGCGCATTTGTCGTGGGTAGCATGCAATGTACTATTGTATGTTGTTGCCTCTATAGTAGTGCAATCTACAATAGTAAGAGTTGTGCATTTTCATGGTCACTGGTGTGCATTTTTGGCTTTCAGTGTGGATTAGTTTTTATTTTTTTATTTTTTTTATTAACATTTGGGATGTAAATTGTAGGCTGCAACTATTGTGCAATTTTTTCTTAACGGTAGTTTAATGATTGGGGTTCTTAATCCCTTGATTGGAGTAAAAGGGATGAATTTGTTGTGAGTTTCTTAGTCCAGTTGTTGGCGATGAGTAAGCGTAGAATGAGAGGGAAAGTGGGGCTCTCTCCCCCTATTTTACCTATGTGTGGGTCTTTTAGACAGATAATTTTACCCTTGTGCCTAAATATAGGTAATTTATGGTTGATAATCATAGGCCCTTTTTCAAAAAAAAAAAAAAAAAAAAAAAAAAAGAGATAATCCAAGCAATAGATTGAGAAATATAAAGGGTTCAAATATATCCATCATAATTTTTTAATGGAGACAGGTCTCATGTGATCATGATCCTATATACACACACAAGAGTAACACGATTGGCAAATTCAAAAGCGTTTGCATTTGAAGTGGTGTTGTGGTGGGTGATAGCATCACGAGTAGAGCTTTGTTGCCTAGTGTAAGCTATAGTGAGTTTGTACTTATTCAGTGTACTTATTGCAAAATGAGAGTTTATGTTTCCAATCACTACGTATGTTTACTATTTTATTTAACTGTACAAAATAAAATCCACGATGTTTATAAATATTTTTTTTATGTTTGGAAATAAAAAAAATTATTGCAATTACTACTCATTGTCTTTATATGTTTAAAAAATAAAGTCATGTGGGTTTTGGTCATTGGACTTGCCTTATAAAAAAAGAGCTTTAAATTTGTTACTCTAAAAAAAATAGGGAAAATGACACTTTTTCCCCCTGAGTTATATACTTATAGCACTTTTCCCTCCTAAATTATTCAAGTGGTTGTTTTTTCCCTGAAATGTTAAATGGACATATTTACCCTTGAAATAAATATTTCATTAATTTTTCTTCTCCAACAAATTATGACCACAATTTGGTTCAAACCAAATAGACATTATAGCAACCAAACTGAAATATTCTAATTACAATTTAGAATCGAAACTCGATATTTAGATTTTATTAAAATTGCGAACCGGGATGGCCGGTTCATGTTCCGAACTGAAAAAAAAAAATAAAATGCATTTATTTTTGAATTTAGACTATTTTAAAATAAAAAATAAAATTTTAAAATAAAGACGGTTCAAAATTGCGAACCGGATCCGGAACCGCAGGTTCACGGTTCAGGATCCAATTTTTTTCGATTCATAATTTTAATAAACTGAAATCGAAATATTGGGTTCTGGATCTGAATCATAACCGGAAAGTTTTAATTCGATTGCTATAGTGTCCGGTTCAATTGGAATTGAACAGTGGTCATCCTTACGTATACGCAATAATTTGTTGGAGAAGAAAAATAAATAAAATGTTTACTTTAAGGGTAGAAATGTCAATTTAATATATCAGGGGGGAAAATCACCACTTTTAAAATAATTGAGGGGGCTAATGTGCTTACATGAATAATTCAGGGGAAAAAGTGCTATAAGTATATAACTAAAGGGGAAAAAGTGTCATGTTTCCAAAAAAAAAAAAAAAAATTATTTGGGTATGACAAATTCATATATATTGTGAAATACATTATAAGCTTAGTGTCACGGACTGTTTTTCCGTGACCATGTAAAGACCCTAAAGAGTGTGGAAACGGCCAACTGGTTAGCAATGCCTTGCGGGTGAAGGGGACGTCAATAGTGGTAAGGGTTGTTCTGCCTTAAACGCTAAGGTCTGGCCGAGTTAGGCACGCCGACCCGATTAAGTTTGGGGAGCCTGTCGCTAGTCTTGGACTTGACTATGAAGGGGACCTGATGCGATTGAAAGACACAACTGGTTGGGAGCTGTTACCGCTTCCCTGATGAGCCCATGGCAGGGCGAAACTAGTGTGGTGCGTATGTGGGTAAGGCTGGTCTACGGGGCATGAGGGGCCTCGGGACGCCGCACGGGCGCTGTGCGCTGCATCGGACTCTATGTTCGTGTCAAAGTGGTATTAGAGCGGGACGTACTTATATTGCTGTGCGTTATGGTGGGATCCTCAGGGGTGAGGATTATGCGAGCACGGTGGCGCGAGAGGGGATGCGCACGTGCTGATGACGGCTCCACTCTGTTGGTCCGCAGGGGGCGGATGGGTCCTGTGGAGGAAAAGGGGACTCGGGTGGCCTCCAGCTCAATCGGACTACTCTTCGTGAGATGTCCTGGCATTAGCGGCGTGTATGCAATATTAAGTACGACGATCTATGGGCAGAGTCCTCTCCCCTAGCACGAGAGCGTGCTAGATTTTGGGTGGGGGAGAGTGTCACGGACTGTTTTTCCGTGACCGTGTAAAGACCCTAAAGAGTGTGGAAACGGCCAACTGGTTAACAATGCCATGCGGGTGAAGGGGGCGTCAATAGCGTTAATGGTTGTTTTGCCTTAGACGCTAAGGTCTGGCCGAGTTAGGCACGCCGACCCGATTAAATTTGGGGAGCCTGTCGCTAGTCTTAGACTTGACTATGAAGGGGATCTGATGCGATCGAAAGGCACAACTTGTTGGGAGCTATTGCCACTTCCCTGATGAGCCCATGGCAGGGCGAAACCAGTGTGGTGCGTATGTGGGTAAGGCTGGTCTGCGGGGCATGAGGGGCCTCGGGACGCTGCACGGGCGCTGTGTGCTGCGCCGGATTCTATGCCCGTGTCATTAAGGATAGCTAGTGTAATAATTATTTTCAAACAAAAATTCCTATGAGATCGTCATCCTTGAGACGGGTCAAATTTCTCATTAGTATTACATTTTTCCTCATAACTCCTCAACCCTTAAATATTACATTTTGATTTAAAAAATATTATATTATTCTCAAAAGAATGACATTTTTCCTAATAAGTATTACACTTCCCCTTATAAATTAAAATCAATTTATCAATGATTTTTTTTTGAAGGTCAACCAATGGGTTGTATTTATAGATAAGCTGCAATAGCATCAGGTGGGATAGTATCCCAATACATAGCTGTATCATACTGAAAAGCTGTAGAAGCCAAACTATGTGCTAAATAATTATGCGATCTAGGAATGAAATTAACACGACTGTAATTAAAAGTAGATATAAGATTCCTGCATCCATCAATAGCATAGCCAATATACGATCGTGACAGCAGTTGTGGTGTGGTCAAATAACTTTGAAGGGTCTGGCAATCAGTAAATAACTCAATACTTTGTTCTCCACGGTCGCGTATCCAAGATAGGGCCTCCTTACATGCATACGCCTCAGCCATTAGTGGGGAAAAACAATGTGGCAAGGGTGCACTGTACGCCGAGATAAACTGTCCATCTGGCCCTATTAATACCGCTCCTACCGTTGCTGTATTGTCTGCATAGCGGTACCCCGCGTCGACGTAGCATTTGGGTGGCAAATGAGTTGGAGTGTGGTGTGTAACGGCGTGGTGAGCTGCATGAGGCATGCTTATTTCGTTGGACTCCCTTTTGGCTTGGTGGGCAGTAACAATTGCTGTAGCGTTGTTGCTTGGTATAGTAGGCATCATCACCGTCGTTAGTGTGCTCCCATGTATGCGTCGCCATACCGCAAAATCGGCTTGGGCCATGGCTACCAATCTTCTTGGCCGGGGCAAACATGCTTCCCATACCACAGCATTCCGAGCTCTCCATAAATGATAAATAATTGCAGCTGGGTAGGCAACACCATCAGAATCTAGAATATTTAACATTTCACTAAACCATTCATAAAAAATATTTGTCACAATATTTGGGGATGGAAGGTTAGATAGTGCCCAAATGGTCTTTGTATAATCACACATAACTAATGCATGCATAATATCCTCATTTGCAACTCCACACATGGCACACACCGGATCAACCTCTACTCTTTTTATAATCAAGTTATTGGTAGTAGGAAGGATATCACTTAAAGCTCTCCATAATAAGGTTTAACATTTGGGTGGGATTTTCTGTTTCCACAATGTGAGCCACTTAGTAAACCCCATATTTCCAGTATTCTCGTAGTTCCCCAATATACATCTGTACCCATTTTTAACCGTGTAGTAGCCTCTGGGATCCCCATGCCAATACCACATATCATCATAATCTGGGGAGACTGGTATTTTTAAAATCCTGGCCACATCATTGGGTTCAAAAATATCCGTAAGTAAGTCGTGATCCCATGTACCCGTTTCTTGGTCAATTAAATTGACTACTCTGGCACTACTCAGTTGGGGTGGCATTTCTATCTGGATCATAGGGTCTTCCTCATCTTGTAACCAAGGATGTCCCCATACCGAGGTAGATTTTCCATTCCCAACTCGTCTTCTTACCCCACTACAAATTAAACCCTTCGCCGCCATAATACTTCGCCAACAGTGGCTTGGGTTATTTCCAAGAATTGCATCAGTAAAAGATTGCTTAGGATAATATCTCGCCTTATACACTTTAGACACCAGAGATTCTGTATTGGTAAGTAATCTCCAAGTTTGTTTTCCTAACAGTGCCACATTGAAAGCTCTTAGGTCTTTAAAACCCAACCCACCATATTTCTTTGGGATACATAATTTATCCCAGGCTTTCCAATGAATTCTCTGATCAGTTCCTGAGCCCCACCAATACCTATTCATTAAACGCTCAATAGCCGTACAAACAGAAACAGGTAATAAGAAAACACTCATCGAGAAAGTAGGCATAGCTTGAGCCACACTTTTCAATAAGACCTCCTTACCCGCTTGTGACAATAACTTCTTATTGCAAGATCCTATTCTCTGTCTGATCTTGTCCTCAATATAGGCAAACGCTGCTTTTTTTATTCCTTCCAATAAAGGATGGCAATCCAAGATATTTTTCATAGTTAGGAGCCTGGGTCACACCCAATACCTGTGCCATATCTTCCCTCTCTTCATCCGTCGTATTCTTACTATAACATATACTGGACTTGTGATAATTAAGAGCCTGTCCAGACAGTTTTTCATATAAGGATATGCAACCTTTAATCTCATTAGCCTCCTGCACAGTTGCTTTAAAAAATAATAAACTATCATCAGCAAAGAAGAGATGAGAGATAGGGGGGCACCCCTAGCTACTCTGCAACCATGTATCAAACCCCTATTCTGCCCTTGCTGTAACAACAAAGAGAGGCCCTCAGCACAAATAATAAACAAGCATGGGGATAATGGATCACCTTGTCGTAAGCCCCTAGTTGGTAATAGTGAATCACTACGTGTTCCATTCACCAGAAAGTTGTAGGATACAGTAGTAACACACATCATAATAAGATCAATCCACTTATCAGTAAAACCCAGGGCCACCATCATACCCTTTAAAAAAGGTCATTCCATTCGATCATAAGCTTTCGCCATATCCAATTTCAAAGCACTCCACCCAACTACTCCACACTGTTTTCTGTTCAAATAATGTCCTATTGATGCGTAGTATATTTGAAAACAAATAATTCTCGGAGTACGAGTTATCGATCCACAGGGAAGTGGTTGTATCAAGCACTAGTTACTAGCTTATTCATTAGAGCTAATCCTAACAATTACTTAGATGATTGATTGGCATAAAATAAATAAAATAAAACAGAGGTTCAGGATTTTGAAAACAATTAGAGAGAAGTTGAGATTCATGGGATTCAAGTATTTAATCACCTAGTGCCAATTATCGTTTGCAATATTTAGTTTGGAATTAAGATTTGTGTGGGAATGCAAAGTGGAATCGAATTACTCCCGTAATCTCTATTCCTAGTGAATTTCCACTCCCATGGCTTAAACACCCAATAAGATCAAAGATCAGCGTTCAATTATTCCTAATTACTACCATCTCCCGATGAGCAATAATCTAGAATAAACTTCCCCTAATAAGTTCCCCTTTCCCAAGGACCAACCATTAGGTGCAATCGTGTGTGCCCTAATTTATGCCCCAACTCCCATTGGTGACAAAAACATGGCTATGAAGCTAGTAACTATGGCCATTAATTACAAGCATCAAACAATATTATCACGATTGCAACACAAGTATTAAACCCAAATAATTATATTTTAAAGAAACTGAGAGCTCAGGCATATAGGTTCATAAACACTTTTACCCAAGAATCTCTAAAGAATTTAGCCAAGCATGACTAAATTATACATAGCAAATATAAATAAAGAATTGCAAATCATCAAAAGAGTACAAGAATTAACCAGACGATTTTCCCAAATCTCCCTAGTCTTCTTCTTGCTTTCCAAGACAACTTGTGGCTCTTAATTTCTCTCCTTCTTGTCTCCAAGAATCTCTGAATTCTCTCTGTGTCCGGTCTCACTTGTTAGGGTTGAGGAAGGAGGGATTTTATAGTGGGTACAAAGTTGAGATGAAATAGGAATCTTGTACCAAATTGGACTCAAATTCTAATTCCTATATTTAAATAAAGAAATTGTCGTCTTTAATGATATTTAGAATTTGGAAGATTCCTTGAATTGCTAACTTTTAATATGGAGATATGAGCCTTGAAATCCGCGCAATTGATATTAGGAAAAGAGATCTCGGGCTTGTATTGAATTTTGCCCAGCTGCGCCACTTTAAGCGTCTGTTTTTATCCCAGAAACAGACGCATATTCGACGCGTCGAGAATTTTCTCGACGCGTCGAGACTTCCTGTGCGCGAATTAGTTAGCTACTGGAAAATTTCGACGTGTCGAGCCAAGGGCTCGACGCGTCGAGTCCACTGGGCCCCGAACTCATCCAAAATTGCTCCAAACTCATCCTTGAACTCCCCTTGGTCATATCTTTGACCAAAAATGGTTCAAAAACACTAACAAACACCGTAAAATATTCAAAACAAGTGCGAACCATAATTAAATGATAATAGCAAGGAAAACATGTATTAATTAAGCAAAATTAAAGAGCTTAATTACTGTGATGATTCAAAATAACCATAAAAATAAGCACAGATGTGATAACATCACCCCCTCACACTTAAGCTTTTGCTTGTCCTCAAGCAAAACTAAGGAATAAAATCACAAGTCAAAACGTACAAATTACTCATGCTCTCTCTTGCACAACCTTTCAAACCACCAACCCACTTGCTACAAAACAACAAGCTTCAAGAATCAAATTAGTTTGGCACATAAGAGACCCATTTCCAAGCCAATAACCAAGCACCAAGAATTTAAAGCATGTGAGGATCAAATGTGCACAAATACTCAGTTGAGGTTATGCAAGATACGGTTCATGAATGAGATCCCTTAGGCTTGCCTTTCATACTCCCCTAGATCAAATCTAAGAATGCATGCTAAGATCAAATAGGACTTTATTTAGCTTGTAATGGGGCTACGGGTGATGGCTAACAAGGAAGTGGTATGGAAAAATTAATCAAAAAGAGAGAATGTCGTAATTTATCTAAACTTTTCAAGATTTGGAAGAGATGAGATGATCATAATTTCAAGGAGCAAATTTCTTTTAAGAACTTAGCAACTTTTGGTAAAGTGGGGATCCAAACTCAAAAACTTTCAAACTTTCTCTTTTTTTTTTTTTCTCATTCTTTTCTTTGTCTTTGGACTTCTTTTGGATATAGCAAGATAACTTTAATCCAAACTTTCATGACCTCCACACTTGAGCATTTGTAACACTGGCTGCTTTTTTTTTTTTTTTCGTAGCACAACTCCATAAAACTCTTCATACGGAAAAGATAAAGATAAAAGTTTCATTCTCTCAAGGGTGGAAGGGAAATATTTGGCCACGGGCTAAGGGTTATAATAATGGGGTAAATCAAAGAAAAACAATCACAAAGAGGGGATAAGTGCTTAGCACTTATTTGAACAAACAAAAGGCACAATGGGGATACGAAGGATAAAATATATATAGGGACAGGTTTAAAGGGTATGGATAAACAAAAATGGCCTAAATCACTTCAAAACATGCAAAACTTAGACATCACTTAGGGAGTAATGAGGCAAGTTCTAGCAAAACACCCATGACCGGAATCTCACATAAGCCTTCACTAGCAATGCAAAACACAAGATCAAGAACTAATCCAATTATTAAGTGGTTAACAAAGCTATTGGCAAGAGAATAGATCAAATATGTGTTACACCTCAAATCATCCATCACAAATTGAGATGCAGCAAGCACAACTAAAACAAACCACAAACCAACAAGAGAGAATAATTGTAACTGCATGCTAAGACAAGTAGCTTATTCACCAAAAATAGCATATGAGTCATCCAAGCAAAAGAAAAAATTTTAAAAATTTAGAAATATCCCCAAATTAATGATTCCTCCCCCTCACACTTAAAACTTTGCATCATCCCTGATGCAAAATAAAAGAAAAGGAGAACGACAGAAAAGAGAAAACTAAGAAGCAATAAAATAATCACGAACTAGAAAATAATAAAACTAAATAAGACGAAACTAGAAAGCAATAAATAAATAGGGAAAGTAATAAAAGATAACATGGGGTGCCTCCCATGAAGCGCTAAATTTAATGTCGTTAGCTCGACGTTACCTCTCTAGCCATCAAGTGATTGGAGAAGAAAAATCCCCTTCTTTCCATCAACTTTCTCTTCCAAGTATTTCTTCAAGTGGTGTCCATTTATAAACTCTCTTAAGCTCGAACCCTTCACGTCATCATGTAAGGAACCACATTTGCCCGAATCAAGAATTATGCCTCCATTCTCTTTTCCTTCTTTTTCAACACTCTTTTGTTCAACAAGTAATGAGAGTCTCGGATCATTCACATGAACCAGCAAGTATTGGGAATCATTGGATATATAGATAGGCAAATGTGTGCCATTATCCTTAAGAACTCCAATGCCTCCCAAATTCAAAATTTCTCTGAAGTTCTCTCCAAGGGAAGTGTTCTCCATTGGTGAGACATCCTCATTCAAATCATGTGCTCCATTAAGAACTTCCTCATCTAATGGGCAACTCTCTATATGTTCCTTGCCATCATTACCTTGCAACTCTACATTTTCCTCCCAGCTTGGTGTCTCCATCTCAATGCCTTTATCAAATATTTCTTCATCTTCCTTTCTAAGATCCTCATCATCCTTTTTATATCTCTCAACTTCATGACCTTCATTTAGCAAGAGCAACTCTTCTAGAACCTCTCCATTAAATGAATCTTGAAGTGGCTCTTGAATTGTCAAATCTTGCTGTCGAGCCATCATGTGATCGAGTCGAGCATTCATGCGATCAAGTTGAGCCTTCATGTGATCTTGTAACTCCAGATATTTCGAGCACAATTGCATTACCTTGGTTTCTTTGGACTTCATCTCAATTATTTGGTCAATTGATTGACAATCTTGTTGAAACTCTTGGTACGGCAACTCTTGAGCTCGCCCTTGATACTTGTAATTGGGATCCATGATAAAGCAATTTTCCGCCTCATGAGATCCACCACATATCATGCACCGTGAGGGTTGTGGAGTAGGTGGTGTGCATCTTTGATAAGTAGCTTGACTCATGTTGGCACAAAATCCTTGAGTAGATTGTTGATGGATATGGTTGGTGGGGTTGAGCATGTAACAATTTTCCACAAAGTGATTCCCACCACAAAATGAGCACCATTGGGGTTGTGATGTTTGATATGAACTTTCTTGATAATATCCTTGACTAGAGTTGGCAAAATTTGAGAAAGGGAATTGTTGTTCCATTCCTCCATATTCTCGATTCATATTCCAACTCATCTCATAACCTTGAGAAGGAGGGTAAAACGGTGGCATGGTTCCTTGGAATGCATATCTATCCATAAACTAAATCACACTCAAAACAATGAACTTGTTATGGGTTAGCAAAAAAAATAAAATAAAAAAATAAAAATGGACTAGTCTCCTAGAATAAAGATTTCACTAATGTTAATACTGGAAACACCACCTCCCCGGCAATGGCGCCAATTTGATGCGTAGTATATTTGCAAACAAATAATTCTTGGAGTACGAGTTATCGATCCACAGGGAAGTGGTTGTATCAAGCACTAGTTACTAGCTTATTCATTAGAGCTAATCCTAACAATTACTTAGATGATTGATTGGCATAAAATAAATAAAATAAAACAGAGGTTCAGGATTTTGAAAACAATTAGAGAGAAGTTGAGATTCATGGGATTCAAGTATTTAATCACCTAGTGCCAATTATCGTTTGCAATATTTAGTTTGGAATTAAGATTTGTGTGGGAATGCAAAGTGGAATCGAATTACTCCCGTAATCTCTATTCCTAGTGAATTTCCACTCCCATGGCTTAAACACCCAATAAGATCAAAGATCAGCGTTCAATTATTCCTAATTACTACCATCTCCCGATGAGCAATAATCTAGAATAAACTTCCCCTAATAAGTTCCCCTTTCCCAAGGACCAACCATTAGGTGCAATCGTGTGTGCCCTAATTTATGCCCCAACTCCCATTGGTGACACAAACATGGCTATGAAGCTAGTAACTATGGCCATTAATTACAAGCATCAAACAATATTATCACGATTGCAACACAAGTATTAAACCCAAATAATAATATTTTAAAGAAACTGAGAGCTCAGGCACATAGGTTCATAAACACTTTTACCCAAGAATCTCTAAAGAATTTAGCCAAGCATGACTAAATTATACATAGCAAATATAAATAAAGAATTGCAAATCATCAAAAGAGTACAAGAATTAACCAGACGATTTTCCCCAATCTCCCTAGTCTTCTTCTTGCTTTCCAAGACAACTTGTGGCTCTTGATTTCTCTCCTTCTTGTCTCCAAGAATCTCTGAATTCTCTCTGTGTCCGGTCTCACTTGTTAGGGTTGAGGAAGGAGGGATTTTATAGTGGGTACAAAGTTGAGATGAAATAGGAATCTTGTACCAAATTGGACTCAAATTCTAATTCCTATATTTAAATAAAGAAATTGTCATCTTTAATGATATTTAGAATTTGGAAGATTCCTTGAATTGCTAACTTTTAATATGGAGATATGAGCCTTGAAATCCGCGCAATTGATATTAGGAAAAGAGATCTCGCGCTTGTATTGAATTTTGCCCAGCTGCGCCACTTTAAGCGTCTGTTTTTATCCCAGAAACAGACGCATATTCGATGCGTCGAGAAAATTCTCGACGCGTCGAGACTTCCTGTGCGCGAATTAGTTAGCTACTGGAAAATTTCGACGTGTCGAGCCCTTGGCTCGACGCGTCGAGTCCACTGGGCCCCGAACTCATCCAAAATTGCTCCGAACTCATCCTTGAACTCCCCTTGGTCATATCTTTGACCTAAAATGGTTCAAAAACACTAACAAACACCGTAAAATATTCAAAACAAGTGCGAACCATAATTAAATGATAATAGCAAGGAAAACATGTATTAAATAAGCAAAATTAAAGAGCCTAATTACTGTGATGATTCAAAATAACCATAAAAACAAACACAGATGTGATAACATCACCTACCTCTGAAGCAATCAGAATATTATCCGTTATTAATCTGCCAGGTATAAATGCACTTTGAGACTCGGATATAATACTATCCATCAGGGGTTTCATTCTTTGAGTAATCATTTTGGCCATAATTCTATAGATTATATTACTTAGCGCAATCGGTCTTAGATCAGAGACCTGCTCAGGAACATCTTTTTTTGGGATTAACACGACATCTGTATTATTCAAACTAGGGGGCAACGAGCATGTATTCAGACAGTTTACAATAAAATTTGAAACATCACTCCCCACAATATCCCAAAAATTATGATAGAACCCCGGGTTCATCCCATCCGGTCCTGGTGCCTTATCAGGATACATCTCAAACAGAGCATCCCTCACCTCACCAATCTCAAAGGGCCGCACTAATAAAACATTTTGTGCCTGACTGACTTGTGGAGTAACATTACTAAAAATCAGGTCACCATTCATGGGGTTACTAGATGTAAATATATGCTTAAAATAATCCAGAACCACACCCGTCATACTATCCCCTTCCACCCAATCACCATGATTATCCATAATTTTAATTAAAGTATTCTTTTTCCTTCGGTTCGAGGCATACCTGTGATAGAATTTCGTGTTGGCATCCGCATCTTTGAGCCAGTGTTGTTTGGCCCTCTGTCTCCAGTATACATCCTCCTGCATCTCCTCCCGGCATAAATCCACTTCCAGGCGGTTGTACTCGGCTAGTGAGGCCGGATCGGTACATCCCCTGAGACGGTCCTGTCTTTTCCGGAGCAGTACAATTTTCTCCCCAAACTTATGGTAACGGTCTCCCCCCCAACGGGTTAACCGGTTCCCACAATGTCTAATGCAATTTTGCGTGCCCCCTCCTCTTCCTTCCTCCCATGATTTAGCAACTACAGTCCTACACCCCTCATCATAGAGCCATGCCATCTCAAACCGAAATCGTCTTGCCCCATCTCTTCTGGCCCCATAATGTCGAATTGCCATAAATATAGCCGAATGATCTGATTTCCTTGTCATTAGATTCGCAACCGTGGCCCCATTAACAATATCCCTCCACTGATCAGAAACAAGTACCTTATCCAGTTTCTCTTGAATCCATCCAGGAGTGCCTTTGCCTGTTTTCCATGTGAACTGATAGCCAGTCATTGGTAGCTGAGCTAAACCACACTGATCTATAGTCTCTCCAAAGCCGCGTAAGAGACTATTCGGGTGTGGATTACCTCCCTTCTTCTCATATTGATACAAGAGATCATTAAAGTCGCCAATTACAATCCAGGGTAAATCAGATTGCGTTGCCAACAATTTTAACAAATCCCATGATTCAGTTCTGCGTGTTCTCTCTGAATAACCATAGTAGCAAGTCATCCTCCAATTGGGAAAACCAATTATACTCACCTCCACATCAATATGCGTTTTTGAGTAACCCAGTAATCTTGCAGTATTATTCTTTTTCCAAAGTAGTGCCAAACCACCACTACGGCCCGTATTATCAACATAAAAAAGTCCTTCATAACCAATCCTGACACGAACACGTTCAGCATGTATTCGCCCCACTTTCGTTTCCATAAGAAATACAAAATCAGGCTTCTTCTTGGACACCATGTCCACAATTTCTCGAACTGTCCGTGGATTGCCCAATGATTAATATTACACTTTTCCTCATAATTATTATGTGGACTATGGTCTAGATTTATAAATAGATTAACAATTGAAAAACTTGATTTACACCAATTGAAATATACAGTCTAGATTTATAAATAGATCAATGAATATTATTTGTACCAAATTACTAAGATGAAGATAGATTGGGAACTATCGGTGCAATAGGAATCAAAATGTAAACATTACTAAAGTAACAAACATAAAGCAAAACAAGTCACGGATCGATAATGAAAATTCATTAAAAAATAGAAATAATGAATTCAAGAAAGTCCACACAGAAGACATATCTTTGATATCATGTTCAATTCCACGCCTCGTCAACAAGTTGACGAAACTCCCCTTCTTGTGTCTATGACTACCATCATCACAATCGTCGCCTCCTCCATTAGCGGTCGTGGTGGATACATGTTTATGATTTCTAGCACACAAAAGAAGAATTTGTATATCATAAGGTACTCAAGAGAGAGATAGAGAGATGTGTGTGTGCATGTGTATTCAGGTTCATATGAGAATCAGTATTCATCTTCTGCGTTTCTTTTCTTCTGTGATGGACAGGTTGGTTTTTGTGTTTTCAATTATATATTGTTTGAATATAAATTTTCTATTTTTGTTATTGTTCGGAGATATGGGTTGCGACTGCTGTGCAATTGCTGTGTGACTTATGTGCATTTTACGTAGGGGATGGGGGTTGGGGGTGTGCAGTGTTTTGTTGTGCACGTTGACTCAAGGATGGGGATCTATGAGAGAGTCTTATAAAAATTATTGCTTGAAAAGAATTATTACACCAGCTATCCTTAACCTTATAATGTATTTCACAACATATAGGACTATGTCATTCCCATTTTTTTTTTTAGAGTAACAAATTTAAAGCGTTTTTTTTTATAAGGCAAGTCCAATGACCAAAACACATATAACTTTATTTTTTAAACATATAAAGACAATGAGTATTAATTGCAATAATTTTTTTTTATTTCTAACATTGCAAATGCATGAACTGTTGCTCGAGAGTGAACAACGACACAAGCCGCAGTGCACAACAAAACATTGACACCCCCCCCCCCCCCAACTCCCACGTCAAATGCACGTAAGTCGCACCCTCGTCGGCCATCTTTCTTTGACTTTTGCTGCAGGGCGTTCGGCGGCCACCCTCCTTCTTCTTCTCCTCCTGAGCGTCATCATGGTGAAACAGAAATGCATTGTTTTCACTATGCTAGTGAGGGTTTTTATAGGATTTTTGGTTTGGGTGTGGAATTCCATTGTCATATATTTATGGCAAGACCTGGACTAGATTTACAAATAGATCAACAATTAAAGGACTATATTTACAACAACTGAAATATATGTGCTACGTTTTTAACGTAACATTTTGTAAAAGTATCAACAAGTATTTTATATTTATTGATTACTTGTGGATGCAATACCCTATAATGAGTTATTCTATAAAATTATGTTAGATCGTAAAATATTTGATAAAATAACATTTAATCATCATAACATTGTTTAAGATTAAAATAAGGGTGACTCTCTTGTGAGACCGTCTCACGAACCTTTATTCGTGAGACTGGTCGAGTCTAAGTGGAAATATAATACTCATGATGGAAAGTCTAATACTAATTAGGGATAAATTGATTGTTACTTATGATAAAAAGTGTAATACACATTTTGAAAATTGTGATACTTTTATGGAAAAATATAATAGTTTTGAATCAAAATGTAATATTTAGGAGTCAAAGAGTTACTTATGAGGGAAAAAAAAAGTGCAATACTAATTAGGGATAATTTGATTGATTTTTACTTAATGAGAAAAAATGTAATACTTATGAGAAAAATTGTAATACTAATCATCGATAAATTGATTCTTACTTATGGGAAAGTGCAACACTTATGAGGAAAATGCTGATATTTTTGAGAAAAATATAATACTTCTAAATCAAAATGTAATATTTAGGGGTTGAGGGGTTACTTATGAGGAACTTGACTCAACTCAAGAATGAGGATCTATGAGACAGTCTTATAGAAATTATTGCTTGAAAATAACAATTACACTAGTTATCCTTAACCTTATAATGTATTTCTAATATGTCATTCCCAATTAATTTTTTTCTTAGAGTAACAAATTTAAAGCACTTTTTTATAAGGCAAGTCCAATGACCAAAATACACATGACTTTATTTTTTAAAACATATAAAGAAAATGAGTATTAATTGCAATAAATTTTTTACTTCCAAAAATTACAAACATCGTGAATTTTATTTTGTACAATCAAATAAAATAGTAAACATACATAGTGATTGGAAACGTAAACTCTCATTTTGCAAGTGCAAATGCATGAACTGTCGCTCAAGAGTGAACAACGACACAAGCCGCAATGCACAACAAAACATTGACCCCCCCCCCCCCTAACTCCCACGTAAAATGCACATAAGTCACCCCCTTGTCGGCCATCTTTCTTTAACTTTTGCGCTGGAGCGTTTGGCAGCCACTTCTCCTCCTGAGCCTCATCATGGTGAAACAGAAATGCATGGTTTACACTAAGCCAGTGAGGTCTGTTATAGGATTTCTGGTTTGGATGTGGAATTCCATTGTCATATATTTATGGCAAGTAATATCTCCACATTTGGCATTTTAATAATTTTGAATTTCACTGTCGCTTCTTCTCCTTCTTGTTTTTGAAAACAAGCCCCCCCCCCCCCCCCTCCCCTCCCCCAACTCCCACGTAAAATGCACATAAGTCACACCCTCGTCGACCGTCTTTCTTTGACTTTTGCGGTGGGGCGTTCGGCGGCCACTCCTTCTGCTTCTCCTCCTGAGCCTCATCATAGTGAAACAGAAATGCATGGTTTTCACTAAAGCCAATGAGGGGTTTTATAGGATTTATGGTTTAGGTGTGGAATTCCATTGTCATATATTTATGGCAAGTGATATCTCCACATTTGGCATTTTAATAGTTTTGAATTTTGAATTTCACTGCAACTTCTTCTCCTTGTTGTTTTTGATAACAAGTGTTCGTCCCTTCTTCTCCTTTAATGTATTCTTCTTGCCTTGGAATCAAGCCGGGGTCAAACTTTTCTCCTTCATTTATGACCAGATCCACTTAATTAGCATTTATTTCTCATTGTCCGTTTTGAAAGCTTTTAATATATGTTAGCTCAAACTACCAACTGCATTCACCATTAACTTTTAGATTAGTTTGAGGACCTTATCCCCTGTGTGTTCTGCTTGAACCCTATCCTCAGCGTACCAGTTCTAAGAGCGATACTCTTGTGGCATCCCCTAAAATGCACAAAAGTCACACCCTCATCGGCGTCTTTCTTTGACTTTTGCGGCGGGGCGTTCGGCGGCCACTCCTTCTACTTCTCCTCCTGAGCCTCATCATGGTGAAACAGAAATGCATGGTTTTCACTAAAGCCAATGAGGGGTTTTATAGGATTTATGGTTTGGGTGTGGAATTCCATTGTCATATATTTATGGCAAGTGATATCTCCACATTTGGCATTTTAATAATTTTGAATTTTGAATTTCACTGCAACTTCTTCTCCTTATTGTTTTTTATAACAAGCCCTCTCCTTGTTTTTGATAACAAGTGCTCGTCTCTTCTTCTCCTTCAATGTATTATTCTTGCCTTGGAATCAAGCCGGGGTCAAACTTTTCGCCTTCATTTATGACCAGATCTACTTAATTAGCATTTATTTCTCATTGTCCGTTTTGAAAGCTTTTAATATATGTTAGCTCAAACTACCAACTGCATTCACCATTAACTTTTAGGTTAGTTTGAGGACCTTATCCCCTGTGTGTTCTGCTTGAACCCTATCCTCAGCGTACCAGTTCTAAGAGCGATACTCTTGTGGCATCCCCTACATTCCCCTTTTCCAATTTGCATGGCGTCAAGCAGTCGCGAGAAGGAAACATTGGAGACCCAGTGTGAAGCTCTACGTATCCACGACAATGAACTTAACATTCCTTTAGAGGTTGAGGACCCGTTGCACTCACTGAAGGAATACTCTTTTATTCTGGTGGGAACGTTCCTGACAGATAAAGTCATCAAGTTTAACTTTATGAAAGACACCCTTGTTGCAAATTTGAGGCTAGGAAGGGGTATGATGGTGAAAGAGGTAGCCACCAATCTTTACTTATTCATCTTCTTTCATGAAATATATATGTTAAGGAATCTTGAAGATGGGCATTGGTCTTTTGAGAAAAGCCTTCTAGTGCTTAAATCCCTTAGGGAGAAGGAGTTGTCATTTGATGTCGACCTAAATATAGCAGAGTTCTTGATTCAAATTGTAAGTGTACAAATGATACATATTTTACTCTTTTATATTGGCTAAATTATTTGTCAAAACTTAGGTTAGTTTTATTTAGACTATATTAGGTTCTGGATTTGAGTCAGAATCTACTTCAGAACAGTCTGGATCTCAATCAGGACGTAATCCATAGTGGGAGAATTTTCTCTAACAAATCCTGGTATTTAGACCCAATTTTTGGGCTGTGTTTAAAATGGTTGGAGCATCTTAATTTGAAGACTTTTGAGCTGCAAATTTTCAGACAAGTTGGTTGGTGATTTATTTCTATAAAAAGGCGTATGGGTTTCTCTTATTTGATGAAGAAAATGGATTAATTAGCTCTCAAGTCCTCTACTCTATTTATTCATTATATAGTGAATGGTTTAACAGTGATTCAAGGTTATATTGAAGTATATTCCTGGAGTTTTGGTTGCTTGGAGCTTTCGGCATGCACGTACCCGTATGAATAGATGATGAGGATGTGCTGGGTAGTTGATGTATATCGTAGTGTGTATTGTACTCCCCTTGTAATCATTTGGTGATCATCTAGTGGATTGGGCTGACATGAATTGCCCCGTAGACATAGGAGTTTTAGGGAAGTGGTGGCTCCTAACACAACCACCAAGCTGGAGCTCTAGAACAGTGACAAAGCTAACCAACGGTGTGCAACAGACGAGAATCTCGATGTACGAGGTACGAGGTACAAGGTGGGGATATGGAATTTAGGGAAAGTGTTTGTCTCATGGACAACGGGCAATCTGAACTCCAGAATCAGAACAACAGAGGGCATGCGAAACATTTAATGTGTGCACAGTTGGAGCTGACATTTTACATTCAGGTCAAATACAAGAGACAGTATTGGGTCTATTAATTACTAAATAATAAAGGATAAAGATGGATTTGGAGTTTGACGGGCCTAGTAATAGTGGGCTGGGAAGAGAGGACAAAATGGTTGTGGATCAGAATGAGGAAATTGCAAAACGGTTGGGTTTCAAAAAGACTTTCCAGAGGCGGGTCTTGGACCTCAGGCTCGCCTAAATCAATGAGTATTCTTGTTTGGAACTGTCGTGGGCTGAGCAATCCCACGTCAGTTCAAGTGCGAGTGGATCTTATCTACTCAAAGAAGCCAGATATAGTTATTTTAATAGAAACTCTAGTGAGCCAAAGAAAACTTGAGCCCATAAGAAGAGTGATATGCTTTGAAAGCCTGCTTGTAGTTGAGAATAGGGGTCATAGTGGAGGGATGACTTGTTTGTGGAGAATAAGCCCAATGCTTAATATTAAAAGTTATTCCCAAGATACATTGATGCAATTGTCAATTGGTATGTTGTGGACTCTATGTTCACAATTACTGAACTCTATTTTAATAATTACAAAAATTTATATTCATAATTATTGAACTTCATATTCACAATTATTGAACTCTATATTCACAATTACTGAACTCTATGTTCATAATTACTGAACTCTATTCATAATTATAAAAGCTCTATCTTCATAATTTTTGAACTTCATATTCACAATTATTGAACTCTATATTCACAATTACAGAACTCTATGTTCATAATTATAGAACTCTATGTTCATAATTTTTGAACTCTATGTTCATATTTTGCCTGCAACTGTCTTGCATAAGGATAGTGAGAGACTCTGGCGTCTAACCGGTTTCTACAGTGAACCCGAAAGAAGTAAAAGTCACATAGGGTGGAACCTACTTAAAGAACTCTCCTCTCACAAAAATCTTTCGTGGACAGTTGTAGGCGACTTCAACGACATCCTGCAAGGTGACAAAAAGGAGGGGGGTAACCCACAACCTAAATGGCTCATGAATGGGTTCCTCAAAGCTGTGGAGCAGAGTGGCATCTCGGATTTCACTTTCAAGGGGCACCAGTTCACTTGGGAGAAATCCCGAGGTAAGTTTGGGTGGATTCAAGTCAAACTTGACAAAGTTTTAGTGTCAGATTCGTGGAGAGATGAATTTAGGGGAGCGGTCACGAATTCTATTGCTACCTCAAGAAGTGACCATATACCCTTATTCATCAAAATTGTTAGCAGCCTTTTCCCTAATTACAAGGTGAGATTCAAATTCGAGAATTTGTGGTTACATGAAGCCCAATGTTGAGAGGTGGTTATTTGGAGTTGGAAGTCTACACAAGGTCTCGGTCTGTTGGACAGAATTGAAATGTGTGGAAAATCACTTTGGCTGTGGGGGAGGCTTTTCACTATGGACTTCCAACAAAGAATTGACTTCTGGAATAGACGGATGGAAGCTTTGAAAATAAAAACTGACGAGAGGAGTTGTATCATGTTCAAAGAGATCCAATTTCAACATATTAGGGCTCTTGAGCATCAAAATTCCTATTAGAGATAAAGAGCTAAAGTCTTTTGGCTGAAGGACAAAGACCAGAACACTACATTCTTTCACAATGCAATCCGAAGGAAGAGACAGACTAATCAATTAATAAGCTCAAGGCGAATGATGGCACGTGGGTTGAAAGAGGTAAAGATCTAAATGATCTCATTGTGAATTATTTTCAGGAGTTATTTTAGCCTTCTATTCATGTCATTAGTCTTGTTGTTGAGTGTCTTGAGAGCAAAATATCTACTACCCAGAATGTTATGATGAATAGGAAATTTCAAAGTGAGGAGATAAAATCTGCCCTTTTTATATGAAAAGTGACAAATCCCCTAACCCTGATGGGTTAACCTCAAATTTTTTTCAGTGTTACTAGGATATAATAGGAAGGATGTGGTGAAGTTTGTGAAGATTAAGAGTGTCAAAAACCCTTCTTGCTAGTAGTAACAATACCCACATTATGTTGATTCCCAAAGTTTCAAAACCTGAATCCATGGCAAATTTAAGACAGATTGCACTTTGCAATGTTATCTACAAAATCCTTGCCAAAACCTTAGCAAACATATTAAAACCCTATTAAATTCCCTTATTTCAAATTTCCAAAGTGTCTTTGTAACACCCCACTTTTCTTAATCTAAATTCCCGAATACTTATATTAATACGATAAGATAAGCACGAACTAAAAGAAAGATTTGAAAACTTAATTCTATTTTAAAACAACCAACGGGTGTTACCGCCACAATCACCCCTCGAGGTGACTACACCGGCTAAAAGGGAAAAATAACTAAACAGCCAACTTCATTAATTTAACCTTAAACTTGGAGTACAACCCCGATGTTCAACACCAACAAAAGAGTAACTAAGAATCCAACAATCAACCAAAGTTTAACATCAACAACAGTCACTAGTCAATAACAACAAAACCAAAAACAACTAGGCTCTAATAACACATCTACGCACTAACTAAACTCGTGCGCGCTCAACAACTGGACCCACCTGAAAGGGGTTACAAAACAGTTTGAAAAATAAACCCGTGAGCACGAAGCTAAGTATAAAACCACTCAACCCTGTAAAGTATTATAGAATATTGATTTTGAAATTCATTTGGCAAGCACACATAAGCTCAAGTACTTCAACACTTAACAACAAACTCAACAAGCTCATATTCAATTCTATATGCTTGCAACCTAATAAACAAATAGACAACACAAAGTCATGCTTTCTCAAGTACTCAACTTAACACAAATCTCATGCTTCAACAATAAATAAAGAGATACTAAATAACATAAAAACAATATCATGCTTTCATGCTAAACAACAATCAATAACAAGCTAAACATCTCAACATACTCTAAATGCAACACATGCAATCAAGTATAAGGAAAAACCATGATGCTATAAGTATAGATATATACTCTCACACTCAAAAATGTATACTTTTACTGTGGAGGTTTCTGTTGAGTCACACAGACTCGTTTTTCTCTTCTTTCTCTTTGAGTCTCTTGACTCACTTTCTCTTCTTTCTTACTTGCTTTCTCAAACTTTCTCATTTCTCTTCTTGGGCAAGACAGGTACTCCGCTGCAGCGAAGCCCTAACGAATGGTGCAACTCTTGCAGCCGCTACATCCGTATCAACGGAACCTCTAACTCGTGGGGAGGTAGGTCTTCACGAATCGTGAATGGACCTAACCGACTCGGCTCGGCAATCTAGCCGACCACATACTCAACTCGCCCACAGAACCGTTTATGGTGGTTCTTTAATAAAACTTTCTTTCTCTGTGGAATCAGGTATCGTACTTTTAGTGTGAACACCCCCTAACTAGGATTCCAAGCCCGGCGGGAAGTCTCCAACCTAGTAACGTAGGAATACGCCTCGTTACTTCTAAAAATTCTCATTCGATTCACAATGTCTGATTCATTCTCAAACTTTCTTTCTTTCTCTTTTCTCCCGAAATGACATAATCCTAACGGTCCTCCAAAAACCTATTGGCCTCACTATATATATATATATATATATATATATATATATATATATGCCTCATGCAACATCTTTCTCATGCCACAAACTCATCTTATGCAAACTCATGCACAAATAATCTCAATCAACTTCTCTTTCTCACAACTTTGGAAAGCAAATGATGGGGTGAGAACCCCGGCCCAAGAAAAGAGGCCCAGAAAGAATGCATGGGCCGAGTCCAGGACTCGGCCCAAGTCCAAAGAGGGAGGCCCAGTTCAGAGACCGGAAGGACGGCCCAATACCAAACGGGGACGAGGAGTCGGCCCAGGCCCGACCTAGGAGAGGACTCGGTCCAGAGAGCCGTTGAGGGAGCCTTCAACACAGTTAAGACAAGGAGCCATTGAGGCATTAAAGGCCGGGCTCGGTCCGCCAGTTACTAGCCAAAGAGAGCCGTTGGCAGAGTCTGTAATGTCGCCCAACGGCTCGGCGCATTGAATGTACCCTTTAAGTCGGCCATCATGAGCCTTTAAGACGGTAGAGGAGGAGCCACTATAAAGAGGGCTCATCCACCATTGTATGAGGCAGATTTTAAGAACCCGGAGAGGGAATAGACAAGTACTATTAAGCATCATATTTTACTAAGACTCGAACCCTTTTGTATCCACCAGCTTAAGGTTGTGTTGGACCTCCTTGGGCCCGAAAACCCAAAAACCATCACTGGCGCCGTCTGTGGGGATCGAAACGAAGAGTCACGTGTCCTCTTGAGTGAGGCGAGTCCGAGGAACAATAGTTGAATCAGGCAAATTCCAGATATGGCAGGAAGCGAGGAACAGTCGAGCCGTCAAGACAACGGACGGGAGGCCGACTTGAGAAACCAGCTGAATAGGACAAATGCCCGAAGCCATGAAAACGAGACGACACCGCCGCCGACGCCGCTGAGAAACCCGCAATTACCTCAAGTGCAGCTCACCCCGGAGCAGTTGCGTGCAATCGGACGCGCCTGTGCGGAAGCGAGTCTAGGAGTGAGAGAACAGTCCATCACTCGCCAGCAGCAACGCGAGCTGCGACCGCCTCAGTGGCCAGACAGCCGGCAATTTAGCCGACGGGCTGAAAGTCAGCCGGTGCAATCCGTTCATTCCCGGCTGGGTCCCAGCATTGGACGTCGGTCGGCAAGAGAGCGATTAGGCCGGAGGGAGCCCAGTCGTGCCCCATTAGTCGTCCGCGACCGACAAGCTGCACGAGAAAAGAGCCGAGCCAAAAGGGCCAGGACTGAGACTCGCCGCGTGGAGCAACCCCCTCGCAACCCTGCCCAACCGGCTGAGTCTGAAGTCGGCGAAAGCACGGAATCCACAGGAAATCGCACCCGGGAAAGGGTCGAAGTGGCCAACCTAGTGCAAGAGGTACGAAATCTAAGAGAACGGATGGAGGGAAAAGCCAAATCCCCGGGGCGTACGTTGCTAACCGCCCTGCCCTTCTCGGACAAGGTCATGGCCTTCAAGATACCGGGCGACTTTAAGTTCCCGGAGCAAGCCACATTCGACGGATCAGGCGACCCGCGAGAACATCTATTGAGTTACCAAGCTAAGATGCAAGTCCTAGGAGTGCGAGATCCGGTCATGTGCCGTGCCTTCTTACCTACGCTGAAGGGGCCCGCCCAAAGATGGCTTGTAAGTCAGCCCCCAGGGTCAATCCACAGCTTTGAAGAACTGGCAGACCGCTTCATGAGCCACTATGCCGCTAACATCAAGCCACAGAAGGATCTGACGCACTTAGGCGACATCCATCAGGATGAAGGCGAGTCCTTGAAAGCCTATCTTGCTCGCTGGCAGAAGGAGATCTAGTCGATAGAAGAGGTGGAGGACCAAACAGCGCTCACCTTCTTCATTGAATCTCTGCGATCCGGACAGCTGTACCGAGATCTAAGGGACAACCGCCCGGCGACATACGCGGAGGCTGTCCAGATGGCCAATAAGAGGGCCAACACAGAGCAGGCCATGAAGCATAAACGGCAGCGCGAGGTCGGTGGGTCCGCCAGCGGAAAAAGGACGCGGGTGGAAGCGAGAGAAAGGCGTTCTGATGCCGCCCGGCGACCCGAGGTCAGGCGACCGTATGACCGACCCGTCGTTCGCACCTATCGACCGGTTCCAGAGCGACCAGTCCGTGAAGTACAGGCAGTCGCCCCGCCTCCGCCTCCGCCGATGGACGACCGAGCAGCGGACGAGGATACGGGTAAGACTTCTAAATATTGTCGCTATCACAAATCTTATACTCACAGCACAGAAGAATGCTACTATCTAAAGAAGATTATGGAGGGGATCATCCAGCAAGGGACGCCGCCCCCTAACCAATGGAAGCGAAGGTCGACCGGTCAAGGAGGTGAGGGACCTGTCGCCAGCTCGGAAAACAGTCGAGGCAAGCAGCCGGCTTCCGAAGAGGACGAAGCCCAATGGCGCCAGAAGCCGGTCATTAACATGATAGTCGGCGGGCCAGAAGGCGGCGATTCCGCGAACACCCGAAAAGCCTGGGCTCGGCAGCTATACGTCGGAACAGTTTATGGTCGAGAAGAGAGCTCCAAAAAGACATGTCGGGAGCCCATTGTGTTCACCGATAAAGACCTGCCAGCCGGGGAAACCCCGCATCGAGACGCGTTGGTCATCGCCATGGACATCAACGGTGTGGTCGTCCGCCGAATCCTGGTCGACACCGGGAGCAGCGTCAACGTACTGTACCTGGAGACCTTTACCAAGATGGGGCTGACCCGAGAACAGCTCAGGCCCGTGAATACCCCTCTCGCCGGTTTCACCGGGGACTCGGTGGAGGCGGAAGGGTCCATCACTCTTCCTGTGGAAATCGGCAGCTATCCGAACGTGCAGCAGTTGAGCATGAAGTTCATCGTGGTCGATCTAGCCTGCTCACACAACGCCATACTCGGCCGCCCGGGTTTGGAAGATCTTGGGGCTCTGATCTCAATCGAACATTTGTGCCTGAAATTCCGCACGCCGAATGGAATAGGAACGGTGCGTTGTGACCGCAAGGTCGCCCGCGACTGTTATCTGCAGGCGTGTAGAGGTATGGGCAAGCGTGGGATGCAGGTCCATGAGATCACCGAGAGGCCCCCTAAGAAAGCAGTGATACCACGCCCGGAGCCGGCCGTCGAGCTAGAGGAAGTTGAAGTGGACCCAGCGCAGCCAAGCAGGCGAGTGAGAATCGGAGTCGGCCTTTCGGAGAAGTTAAAGGGGGAAATCACGAGAGTACTCCAAGAGCACCGGCTGGTCTTCGCCTGGGGCCCAGAAGATATGCCCGGCGTAGATCGATCGGTCATATCGCATCGACTCGCCGTAGACCCGGAGCACCGGCCGGTCGTGCAAAAGAAACGATATTTGGCAAACGATCGGCAGGAGTTTGTGAAGAAAGAAGTCAGCACGCTGTTAGCAGCCGGACACGTCCGTGAGGTCAAGTACCCGGAATGGTTGGCTAACGTGGTCCTTGTGCCCAAGCCCCCGACGTGGCGAATGTGTGTAGACTACACAGATCTTAACAAGGCATGCCCAAAGGATCCGTTTCCTTTGCCCCGAATCGACCAGCTAGTCGACGAGACGGCCGGGTCGGCGTTGCTCAGTTTCATGGATGCCTTCAGAGGGTACCATCAAATATTCATGCACCCGGCAGACGAGGAGAAAACCGTCTTCCTAACCCCGGACGGAGTGTATTGCTATCGGGTCATGCCATTCGGACTCAAAAATGCCGGGGCTACGTACACCCGAATGGTCGCCCGGCTGTTCCACCACCTGCTAGGAAAGTCGATGGCCGCGTACGTCGACGACATGCTCGTCAAGAGTCAAGAGGAGGACAAGCACGCGAAGGATTTAGCCGACTGCTTTAAAGTAATGATAAAATATAACCTCCGACTGAACCCCAAGAAGTGTGCGTTCGCCGTCCAGGGCGGTAAGTTCTTGGGCTACATGGTCACCAAACGAGGCATTGAGCTTAACCCAGAGAAAGTACGAGCCATCCTCGACATGCAGCCTCCTACCACTATCAAGGACCTACAACACTTGACCGGACGACTGGCCGCCCTCAGCCGTTTTCTGAGCAAATCGGCGGATAAGACTGTGCCTTTCTTCGAAGCCATGAAGAAGAAAGAGGGATTCGCTTGGACCGCCGAATGCCAACAGTCGTTCGAGGAATTAAAACGATATCTGTCGACTCCCCCAGTACTGTCTACCCCCCAGGAGGGCGAGCCCTTACTGTTGTACCTCGCCGCCTCGGCCAAAGCGGTAAGTTCGGTGTTGGTTCGAGAGGAGGACCGAGTCCAGCACCCGGTTTACTATGTAAGCCGCTCACTGAAAGCTGCCGAGACACGGTACACTGCCCTGGAAAAGATCGTGTATGCCTTGGTGGTCACCGTTCGCAAGTTGGCGCCCTATTTCCAAGCCCATATCGTCCGGGTCCTGACGGATCAACCACTCGGGAATGTACTATGGAACCCCTTGTCTTCCGGCCGGCTAGTGAAGTGGGCCGTCGAGCTGACTCAATACGGGATCGAGTACCAACCCAGGCCCTCCGTAAAAGGCCAAGCTTTGGCCGACTTCCTGGTCGAGTGTACGGCGAGCGAGGAGGAGAAGGAACGTGCCTCGGAGGGCACCCCGGGCGAGTGGTGGGAGATGCATGCGGACGGAGCATCAAGTCGACAGCACTGCGGAGGCGGCGTGGTGCTCATCACCCCGGAGGGATTTCGGCTGTATTACGCCCTAAGATACCTGTTCCCTGCATCAAATAACGAGGCCGAGTACGAAGCAGTATTGAATGGCATCCGACTCGCCAAGGGTCTAGGAATCGAACGGCTACGAGTCAAAACCGACTCCCGACTAGTAGTCGGGCAAATCTCGGGTACGTGCGAAGCTAAGAACGCGAGGATGGCGTTGTACAAAGAATGTGCCAACAAGATGTTGAAGGGGTTCGAAGCTTATGAAATAGAATACATATCCCGGGCGGACAACGTAGAGGCCGACATCTTGTCTAAAATCGCCCTGGAAGGGGTGCCGGACCGCTTAATAAAGATTTGCCAGAAGGAGGAGCTAAGTCGGCCGAGCGTCGAAGAGGCGCCGCTAGATGTCCAGCAAGTAAGCATCGAAGGGTGGAATCGAGAGAAAAACCCGGAGATGTTCTGGATAGATGACATCCGGCGATTCAAGGAAACAGGCGAGTTGCCAGCTGACCCATCAGTCGCCGCAAGGGTTCGGCGGAAAGCTCCCTCTTTTCGGATCGTAGACGGAGACCTATATAAACAGTCGTTCGGAGGGCCCTTGTTGAAATGCCTACTTAAGCCTGAGGCCGAGAAGGTAATGGATGAAGCCCACAGAGGCATTTGCGCTGCGCACCAGGGTGCTCACACGCTCGCCCGAAAATTGGTCGTTCAAGGGTATTACTGGCCGACCATGATGCGAGATTGCGTTGAACGGATGTCCAAATGTGGCGTTTGTCAGGCATTCGCCAGGAAAGACACTCGGCCAGCCACCTTCTATACACCGGTCACCACTGCCATTCCCTTCGCCAAATGGGGAATAGACCTGTTGGGACCATTACCCGTCGCCCCGGGAGGATTGAAGTTTTGTGTCGTGGCCATCGATTACTTCACCAAGTGGGTCGAGGCGGAACCCCTGGCTACCATCACCGAGTACCAGTGTCGACGTTTTCTGTGGAAAAAGGTGATCTGTCGCTACGGTTTGCCCGAGCACATCGTCAGCGATAACGGGCGACAGTTTGATTGCCAGGCGTTCGCCGAATTCTGCCGCCGACACGGTATCAAGCATACCAAGGTATCGGTGGCCTACCCCCAGGCAAATGGACAGGTGGAGAATGTGAACCGAACCCTGGTCGATGGGATCCGGAAGAAACTCGAAGACGTCCGAGGAAACTGGGTGGACGAGCTTGATCGAGTCCTTTGGGCCTATCGCACTACCCAGCGGCGAGCGACGGGAGAGAGTCCGTTCTCGCTCGCATACGGCTTTGAGGCCAAGATTCCCGTCGAAGTGGTCGAACCCACCCATCGGGTTCGCACCTACTCGGACGCAGCAAATGAGGAGAGCCTGCAGATTGAGAAAAATTTTCTAGAAGAAAGAAGGGAAGCCGCGAGTGCGCGAATGGCTGAGTACCAGCAGGCAGTGAAAAGATACCGCGACCGCAGAACTCGCCCGCGAACCTTCCAGGTTGGCGATCTAGTGCTGCGGGATCGACAAGCCAGCCAGCCCACCGAAGGAGGCAAGCTCGCGGTCAAGTGGGAAGGACCGTACCGCATCGCGACCGTAGTTCGGGCCGGAACTTACAAGTTAGAGACCATGGAAGGCAAGCTTATAGACCGTATATGGAATGCAGCACATTTGAAGAGGTTTTATCAGTAGCCCATGATAGGCCATGTATGAACTCAAAGACTTCAAGAAATCTGAATAAAAGTGCGTGGGTTGCAGTCAATCGTCCCCAGAGACTCGGCAAGTATATATAGAAACGACGGGGCACTGACCCTAAACCGTTTCTGAGAACAGAAAAAGCCTAAAGGAGTCGCCTCGACTGAGGGACTCGGCGAGAGAAAGATAGGAAACAAGGGCCCAGACCCTTAGACGTTTCCGTTGAAAAGCCAAAAGGAGTCGCCTCGACTGAGAGACTCGGCAAGTATATATAGAAACGACGGGGCACTGACCCTAAACCGTTTCTGAGAACAGAAAAAGCCTAAAGGAGTCGCCTCGACTGAGGGACTCGGCGAGAGAAAGATAGGAAACAAGGGCCCAGACCCTTAGACGTTTCCGTGGAAAAGCCAAAAGGAGTCGCCTCGACTGAGAGACTCGGCAAGTATATATAGAAACGACGGGGCACTGACCCTAAACCGTTTCTGAGAACAGAAAAAGCCTAAAGGAGTCGCCTCGACTGAGGGACTCGGCGAGAGAAAGATAGGAAACAAGGGCCCAGACCCTTAGACGTTTCCGTGAAAAAGCCAAAAGGAGTCGCCTCGACTGAGAGACTCGGCAAGTATATATAGAAACGACGGGGCACTGACCCTAAACCGTTTCTGAGAACAGAAAAAGCCTAAAGGAGTCGCCTCGACTGAGGGACTCGGCGAGAGAAAGATAGGAAACAAGGGCCCAGACCCTTAGACGTTTCCGTGAAAAAGCCAAAAGGAGTCGCCTCGACTGAGAGACTCGGCAAGTATATATAGAAGCGACGGGGCACTGACCCTAAACCGTTTCTGAGAACAGAAAAAGCCTAAAGGAGTTGCCTCGACTGAGGGACTCGGCGAGAGAAAGATAGGAAACAAGGGCCCAGACCCTTAGACGTTTCCGTGAAAAAACCAAAAGGAGTCGCCTCGACTGAGAGACTCGGCAAGTATATATAGAAACGACGGGGCACTGACCCTAAACCGTTTCTGAGAACAGAAAAAGCCTAAAGGAGTCGCCTCGACCGAGGGACTCGGCGAGAGAAAGATAGGAAACAAGGGCCCAGACCCTTAGACGTTTCCGTGAAAAATCCAAAAGGATTCGCCTCGACTGAGAGACTCGGCAAGTATATATAGAAACGACGGGGCACTGACCCTAAACCGTTTCTGAGAACAGAAAAAGCCTAAAGGAGTCGCCTCGACTGAGGGACTCGGCGAGAGAAAGATAGGAAACAAGGGCCCAGACCCTTAGACGTTTCCGTGAAAAAGCCAAAAGGAGTCGCCTCGACTGAGAGACTCGGCAAGTATATATAGAAACGACGGGGCACTGACCCTAAACCGTTTCTGAGAACAGAAAAAGCCTAAAGGAGTCGCCTCGACTGAGGGACTCGGCGAGAGAAAGATAGGAAACAAGGGCCCAGACCCTTAGACGTTTCCGTGAAAAAGCCAAAAGGAGTCGCCTCGACTGAGAGACTCGGCAAGTATATATATAGAAACAACGGGGCACTGACCCTAAACCGTTTCTGAGAACAGAAAAAGCCTAAAGGAGTCGCCTCGACTGAGGGACTCGGCGAGAGAAAGATAGGAAACAAGGGCTAGACCCTTAGTCGTTTCCGAAAGAAAAGCTGAAAGGAGTCGCCTCGACTAAGGGACTCGGCGAGAAAGAGCTGGGAGACAAGAGCCCAAGCCCTTAGTCGTTTCTCGGAGGAAGCGTGAAAGAGCCGCCTTGACTGAGGAGCTCGGCGAGGGAAAAGCATAGTTCGAAGCCTTAGAAGAATGCCAATATTAAAAGATCCCAAGGACAAATTCCGTGAAAAGAGATGAAAAAACTGTTTCTTTATTAAAATACGGCCGATAAGGAGGCCAGCCCTTACAAAAGAAGGTCTATTCTAAAAAGACCCTAGACTACAGTGGAGGGGGTATCGACGGCGACCCCTTCAACTTGCGCCCCCGCCGATGGTCCAGCAAGGGGAGCAGAGGGAGGATCCTCCGCCTGAGGAAGGGACTCGGGAAGCTCTGGAGGCGTCGCCGCAGGAAGAGTCGCCGGGTCAGTAGGCGCAGTCAGCCCATCAGCGTCCAGCACCGGCTTGAGGCCCCAGCTCTCGGGAGTGAACGAAGGATCGCGTGCCAACAAGGTGGCGTGAATCTCCATCTGCGCCTCGCGGAAGCCGAGGCGGTAATCTCGCTCGCCCAGGTCGAGGAGGAAGTCATCGCCCTCCGGGGTCGCCAGCCACTCCTTGGCCACCTCTCTCCTTCGAGCTGCCACCGCCGCCTGCACATCCGCCTCGAAGGCCGCCGACTTCTTATAATCTGCGACGGAAGTCGCGGCGATCGTGGCCACTTTGCCCTTCTCCTCCTCCCATTGACGGGTGACCCTCAGCAGCTCGGCGTTGTGCACCTCCACCATCTTGAGTTGCTTCGCCTGCTCTTCCAGAAGAGATTCCTCTGTCTGGCGCTGCTTGGCGGTCATAGCCCGCATATCGTTCCTATAGCCCTGGAACCGATTGCCCAGTTCCATCTGGAGGGCGAGGTCCTGCACACCCAGCCGTCAGTCGAACAGAAAAGAAAAGAAAAGAAAGTAAACAGAGGGAAAGGCCGAATGAGTGACACTTACGCGATACGACTGCCGGAGCAAAGCCTCGATGATGAACCCGTCGCCAAGAGCACGGGTCGACTCCACATCCTTTGGCAAAAGGACATCCTTGCACCACTTGCGAACGGAGGTGTTGCCCATCCAGATTTGGGCGTCCTCATCCACCTCGTGGCACAGCCTGATCCTCTTTGAAGCCGGCCCCTCCGTAGGCTCAGCAGGCCGCTTAGAACTCGGGCTCTCAGTAGAGGGAGGAGGCGGCTGCCGACTGGGCGACACCACGGGCGAAGGTGTGAGGTCGACCACGTTGTGGGAAGATGCAGGAGTCGGCCGGACCGCCGGCGATGGCTGAGATGAGGACGCAGCGGCCGGACCCGTGGAGCGTTGCGTCAGGCGACGCCTCATCTTTTCCGCCCTGTTTGCCATCTCAGGAGTCGGTTCGATTGCTTCGCCGGAGCTGGAGGTATCGGAGTCGTACGGACCTGTAAAAGAAATACACTCACTTGTGAGTGTTCCCGTGGAAAACAAAAAGCAAGACGAGAAGGAAAAGGAAAGAGACGCTACCTATGGTGGCGGCGCCCTCCGGCAGAAGGCCATGCTTGGCCATGGCCCGGACTCGAGACCAGTACTTAACGGAGTACGGCCCGAAGCCTTTCAAGAAGTCGCCGCCCATGACAGCATCCTCCGTAAAGACGGCGCGCCGAGAGCAGGGCTTGAAAAGAGTCGCCGGCCAAAGGGTCGGAAAGGTGAAGGAAGAGGAGCGAGGTCGAACGAAGAAATAAAGGGGCTTCCACTCCTTTATCGAGTCGGACAACCCCTCAAAAAGTTGACGTCCCGGACGGGCGGCGACTTGGATAAAGCCGGGCGAGTGAGAGCCGACCTTGTTCACGGTAAAGAGGTACCGGAATAGGTCCAAATCTGGCTCGCACTTCCACCAATGGCAGAGATTGATGAAGCTGGTCAGGAGTCGGTGGGAGTTAGGCACTAACTGGCCCGGGACCAAGTTATAATGCCGGAAGAGAAGCGAAAGAAATGGGTGTGGGGGCACTCGGAAGCCGAATGCAACCGAGTGCAAATGGATACCCACAAAACCCTCCGGCGGGTCGTGGATAGGCCGGCCCTCCGCCGCGACGACCATGGCCGAAGGGCCAAGCAGAAAGCGGGCCATATCTAGGTCCGCCGCTGTGGCCGACGATGGAAGACCGGACGGCCGGACAACCGAGTCAAACTTGCCTCGCGGCCGTATAACGCCGCCCGGCAAAGCCGCCACCGTAGTTAACGGGGCTGGGCTCATCGGAGTGGCCGCCCCAGAAGAAGAAGGGGCTAAGAGGGAAGAAGAAGACACCGCCTGGAAGTCCGCCGGCATTTCCAGGCGGCGGACGACGGAAGAAGAAGAAGAGGACGACGGAGAAGTCCCCGCCGGGTTGTCAAAGGACGGCCGGCGGGAGGAAGAAGAAGAATGAGAAGAGGAAGACATTACTTACAGATTGAAGCTGAGGCTGGGAAGGCGATGAAAGAAGCAGAAGCTTGGTAGGAGAATTAAAGAGGAAGAATGGAAGGAAAAGGCCTTTTAAAGGGAGAGAGAAGTCCAAGAGGCTGCCACGCGGCGCCTCCGTAGTGGAGGAATCGGAGGCGACAAGACGTCGAAGGGATGCCGCATTTAATGCCTCGATGGGCGGAACGACGGTTCAGGCCTAGGGCTAGCCTGCAAGCGGCGCGTCTACCCTAGGCCAAGGCTGAGTGACGATGACCCGGCCTGCCAGACCAAAGGCCCATCAAGGCAAAAGGTATGGGGGCCCATCCAGATCACGCTAGAAGTTTCTAGAAGTGACCCGGCCGGGTCCGGCCAAATAAAGAGGCCCGGACAAGCTTCAGGTTGCAAGATCGGCCGACTAAATTTGCCGAGTCTCCCACCCACGGGACCTAGTCGGACAGAGTTTGTAAGTCGGTCATAACGACCAAGAGTCGGCCAAAGGAACACACAAAAACCAGGGTCCGAAAAGTAAAAACGAGATTTTATTCCATAAAGACAGGGGTACAAAGCCGAGGACTCGGCTATAGACATTACACAGAAAAGACAGGCCTAGGGCTTAACTTCCTCCTCCTCCGCATGACGCACCGGCTCCGGACCCTCCAAATAGTAATGGGGGCGGAAAGGCAATGGACTCGGCTCAGGCTCGGGCTCGGGCAGTTCATCCAGATACACGGCAGGCTTCCCATCTACGACCATCTGCAGAGGACTCTCCAGAGCACTCGGCGACATGGCCACGCCAAAAAGCGGAGGAGCCTCCCAGTCTAGGTCCCCCTCTGGCTCTGGATCCTCTACCATGGGCACCATCTCGTCCTCCTCCGGGTCCACGACCATCGGATCAAGTATGTCAGGAGGCACCACGATGGGATCAGAAGCGGAATCGCCCACCAGGTAACCTCCGCTAGCCGCCCTCTTCCGCCGGAGCTCCTCCTGCCGGGCATGTTCCTTATTACGGATGGACCAACGACGATCACCGTCCCTGAAACTCATAGCTTGAGGTTTTTGAGGTATGAAATGGTGAGAAAGCACAGAGCTACCAAAAGCCCTTATATAGAGCCTCGAGAGAGCAACGACCGAGGCGCAAATCACGGAGGGAATCGTAACTGACATAACTGAGCCGGATTGGACGGGCAGCGTGAATCTCTGTCAGAGATTAATCCCATCCAATTAGCTCGGGAAGGGTGAGATTCGCACGCTAAACTGGAAAAAGCCTGGCTCGCCCGGGGAAGCGAGATTTACAGGTGTCAAGCGGAGGGAGGACTCGACATCGCAGTCGACTCCTCGACAATTGAGGCGGACGAGTGCACTAAATATACTGAAAAAGAGAAAAACTGAAGGCCGGAAATATTTTATTATAAAAAGAAGGTGCAGGTTACAAGGAGCTTATTACAGAGTAAGCAAGTGCTCCTAACAGAACTACCCCTCTAGAGAATCCGGCCGACCCCAGTTCACGAAGATCACTCACTCGGCGAGGAGGAGCCGCTTCCAAAGAACCCTTCCGATGGCCCAGGAGAGGGTGGGCAAAGCGAATCCCAGAACGCCGGCATGAGTGGCGGCACAACCAGCTCTTCATCGTCCGGGTACATCTCTTGATAACGAGCGAAGTCTTCCTCGTTCATTAACCCGGTAACCGGACCGTCCAGGTCATCCAGAGGAATAGAAAAGGTCATACGAAAGGTCAACTGCTCTGGGACAGGCACGTTAACAACGGTCCCGCCTGGGGAAGTTACTCGAGCAGACCCCGGAGGAGGAGAAGGGCGAGAAGTCGGAGCGACTTCACGACGAGCAGGAGTCGGCGGAGGAAGAGCCATAGAGGCGGCGCCAGCAGGTGATCTCTGTGGAGTCGGATGGGGAGCCTTCCTTTTAGGCTCCCTCTCAGGCCGAGTCCGTTTCAAAGGCAAAAGGCGCCGGGGCGACCCAAAATCAATCTGCTTCCCTTTCAGTGGTGAGCGACCCATGAGGAATTAGTAAGTTAAGAAAAGAGCGGCCGAGGTCATTTATAGGTGTCAGGCCAGGCCGAGGAGATCAGAACGGTCCCGCGAGATCCGGGAGATAGCGAATAATCTGGGCCAATCTTGAGTCATTCAAGGCACGGATTCGGTGAGCTGGAGAGGGTTACTACTTTTCCAAACCCAGGTTGGTGGACCGGGTATAGAAAAGTGAGGGACTAGTTGATGGGGTGAGAACCCCGGCCCAAGAAAAGAGGCCCAGAAAGAATGCATGGGCCGAGTCCAGGACTCGGCCCAAGTCCAAAGAGGGAGGCCCAGTTCAGAGACCGGAAGGACGGCCCAATACCAAACGGGGACGAGGAGTCGGCCCAGGCCCGACCTAGGAGAGGACTCGGTCCAGAGAGCCGTTGAGGGAGCCTTCAACACAGTTAAGACAAGGAGCCGTTGAGGCATTAAAGGCCGGGCTCAGTCCGCCAGTTACTAGCCAAAGAGAGCCGTTGGCAGAGTCTGTAATGTCGCCCAACGGCTCGGCGCATTGAATGTACCCTTTAAGTCGGCCATCATGAGCCTTTAAGACGGTAGAGGAGGAGCCACTATAAAGAGGGCTCATCCACCATTGTATGAGGCAGATTTTAAGAACCCGGAGAGGGAATAGACAAGTACTATTAAGCATCATATTTTACTAAGACTCGAACCCTTTTGTAAAGGTGTATCCACCAGCTTAAGGTTGTGTTGGACCTCCTTGGGCCCGAAAACCCAAAAACCATCAGCAAATATCATGCAACTCTCAATGCAAATAGGTAATGATTTTCCAAAATAGATATAGATTTTTAAAATAGAACTTAGGCTTACTTAGAGCCAAATGATGCACTTTAAACCAATAATTCTACTATCATGTTCTTTACTGTGAAACAAGGAAATAATGTACAACTTCATGCTAAAAACTCAACACTTAGAAAAAACTCTTAACAATTACTTAACAAGTATTGATCATGCTTTTCCAACTCAAAGTATATTCATTTGCTAGCAAAAACCATTTACTGTGAAACAAGGATTTCATACACTATTCATGCCAAATTCTCAAAAACTTAACAAAACTTCTCAATAAATACAACAAGTATTTAGGCACGCTCCTCAAACAAATAATAAGGCTCAAATACTTCAATTCTAGTTACTGTAACAAATTTACATAACACAAACATAAACTATAAAAACTGAGCATTCATTCATCACATTTCCATCTATAAATCATGCTTTCTAACTCCAAAATCAACGAAACGAACTTCTACTAGTGCGTCGTAACGAGCCCGAGTGTCCGAGCCTCAAGGACCCACGAGTCCCGGTCCGAACAACGTGTAGCTGAGCCACAAAGGGCCCGGCCAGAACTGAGATTGGCCTGACGGGGTTTGGTGACGGGGCTTGGGAAGCCCCGCCACTTGGCTCTGCCAAGCCGCGGTACTAGACAACGGAACATGGCATGATCCGCCTCCCAACGGGGCTGGCCAATGGACCATGCCAAGGTCCGTTGGCTAGCTCCGTTAGGTGATCTGGTGCACCTATTGTGTGCACCAGACACCTCCTTCTTCACCTGAAATCAAACCAGATGCAACCTAAACACTTCCAAACCTCAATAGCTCAATCATATAGCATCAACAACACACAAATAGCTCAACCACAACATCTATCTAGCATTTCTACACATCAAAACCTCAATCTAGCAGTTAACAGAGAACAAAAATGGTAGTTTGGGAGTCCATGGTTTATACCTCAACTTCTTCTTCTTCTTTGTGTGGGTCTCCCCTTCCTCTTAACTCAAACAACACCTCCTTCACCACCTAAACTTCCCAAACAAACCACACAACCAAACTTAATGGTGAAACTCAGAGATTAAAGGCAAAGGATGGTGAAACTAGTAGGAAAATGAGATGTAAGGATGAGATAAAAGTTGAGAAATTCCTTACTGTGTTTTCTTCTTTCCCTTGGCAGATTTAGAGAGTGGAGAGACAAAGAAAAGATCAGGAGAAAACAATGAAGTAGTGAGGTTTATAAAGGGTGCAAAACCCTAGGTTGATCACCAATGATTGGTGGAGGGCAAAGGGGTAAGTTTGTGTTTGGCCTCTAACATATCAGACAAGTGTAATAGAAGGGTTCACCTTGTATCATGGACTAAGGTCTAATAGTGATTTTGAATAACTTGAGGTCATCCTAGGAAAAATCATAAAAAGAACATCAAGTTTATTCAGAGATCACAATAAAAATGTGATCCTGAAAGTAAAAGCTCCTCCTCCATATGTTGATGCAGGTTGATTCAAACCTCCATTGAAGATCAAGCCATTTGAACCCGGAGGCCCTTCAAGAAGAACAAGCCCTTCTTTGAAGATTAAACCCGGATGGCTTGAACCCGGAGGCCCTTTAAGAAGAACAAGCTATATATACAAGCCCTTCTTTGAAGATTAAACCCGGAGGCCCTTTAATGGTGGGGTGTTCAAGGCATCCAATTGAAGAATCAGAGGATCATCCAGAAACTTGTACCCACACCCCATTGATATTTGACATGTAACCAGAATTTTGAATATTACTAAAAAAAAAAAGAAATAAAAAAAAAATAACTTGAGGTCAAAAATAGATTTTCTAAAAATGTTTTCTAGTTAAAACACTTGGTTCAGGTTTCACAGGTTCCTTTCCGATTTCACTCAGATTGACTTTTCGGGTCAAAACTTGATACATAAATGTACCCGAAATTTAGGATTTTCGAAATAGGATAAGGTTTGGTGTTGAATTTATTTAAAAACTCGATTTAAAATATTTAATTCAAACACCGTTTTCGAAATAAAATTTGGTAAGAGTGAAAATGGCTATTTTGGAATTTTGTAAAATAGAATTTAGAGAAATTATTTTTTGGGTTGTCACAGTCTTTGTCCTGGGTAGACTTATTTTAGAGCCTTCTCCTAGCCTATGAGACCCAACATTTCCTGAATAGGAAAACCCAAGGAAAAATGGGGGCTGTGGGAATGAAGATTGATATGAGTAAGGCGTATGATAGGGTCAATTAGGATTTGGTGGAGGGTATCTTGTGCAAAATGGACTTCAATCAAGACTGTGTGGACATGATTTTTGGCTACATCAGATCAGTGAGATTCTATGTGTTATACGATGGGCAGGAGTTGGTGCAATTGTCCCTTTCAGGGGCTTAAGGCAAGGGGGCCCCCTCTCCCCCTACTTATTTATCATTATGATGGAAGGCCTTAGCTTCCTTATTAATAAGGAAGTGCATCAGGAATTCTCTTTGGTGAAAGCTATTCTTAAGGAATTCTTAGCTGCCAATGTGGTGAAAGCTATTCTTAAGGAATTCTCTTTGGCTTCTGGGCAGTCTGTGTGGACTATAGAAAATCTGGACTCTTCTGTTAGAAGGTTATTAGAGGATTTCTCTCAGCTACCCATTTGAAATTCAAATGAGTGGCTGGTCTTACTATTAGACTGCATATATATAGGCTTCTCTGTACAACTACGTATTCATTGAGAGTTCAATACATACACTTCACTACATATGTTCTACATGGAATCAGAGTGGTGAGTGTGGGTGGTGGGCTTTGGTCAGAGAGAGGAGGTGACGCCATCGGAAAGAACGGACTAGCCACCGGGAGTCTCACGCACCGCCACATGTCGCCGTAGTTCTAGGGTTCTGACGCAACGCGCCAGCGAGTGTGCCCTTTTCCGATGTCTTCTCCGATCGCGGCTTACACTGTTAGCCTCGTCTCTGTACGCCCAACACATTTGCAGTGGTGGTATAGCCTGGTGTTTAGGAGGTTTTGTGTTGGTTGCGTTGTTCTTCTTCTATTGTTCTACTTCTATTGCCCGGTGTCCAGGTCAGTTTTTTTTGTTTGTTTAGTATGGTAGAAGGTAGGACCATTACGGTGGTGTCAACTCCATCTAAATTAATTGATATGGTGTTGGCACCTGATGGGTCCAATTTTGGGGAATGAAAATTTTTAGTTGAAGTTAACTTGAGAGGTATGGGTAAAGGTGGACATTTAACTAAAACATGTCCGGTGAACCCTACCGAAGCCCAAGAGTGGGAGAAAGACGATAACGCCCTGTTTTCGCGTATAATAAATTGCATTGATAGGAAAATAATCCTATCTATACAACATTGTAAATGTCTTAAGGAAGTGTTGGAACTAGTAAATAAATGGTTTAGCGGGGCAGATAATTTGAGGAGGTTGTATCAGTTGTCCTTGGATGTTCATCGACCGTCTCAGAAAGGGCAAGACATCAAGGATTACTATTATGACTTCAAAAATGTGAGTGAGGCATTACGTACTGCTATGCCGATTACTATTAAAGTGGATAAAATGAAAAAGCAACGTGATCAGTTGCATATCTCTAGTTGGATTTCTGATGAGTGTGGGTGGTGGGCTTTGGTTGGAGAGAGGAGGCGACGTCGTCGAAAGGAACGGAGCAGCCACAGGGGGTCTCACGCGCCGCCGCAGTTCTAGGGTTCTAACGCCACGCGCCGGTGCATGCGCCCTTTTCTGACGTCTTCTCCGGTCGCGGCTTGCACTGTTGACCTCATCTCTGTGCGCCCAACACATCTGCAGTGGTGGTGTAGCTCGGTGTTGAGGAGGTTTGGTTGGCTGCGTTGTTCTTCTTCTGCTGCTGCGTAAAGTGCTGCAATTCCAGGTCAATTTGTTGGGAAATATGTCTCTGTTACAGTTGCACTTCAGGTATGGTCACCTGCCTTTGTTTATCTTAAAGAGGTTGTGTCCGGGGTTAGAGTCTTTGTCTACCTTGCAATGTGAGTCATGCGAGATTTCTAAATATTGTCGGGTTCCATACCCTCCTAGTGTCAATAATAGAGTAGAATCTTCATTTCTATTGATTCACTCAGATGTATGGGGTCCATGTCGAGTAGTATCAAAGTTTGGGTTTAAATACTTTGTAACTTTCGTAGATGATTTCTCTAGACACACTTGGCTATACCTCATGAAATCTAGAAATGAGTTGTTTGGAATCTTTTGTAATTTATGTGCTATGGTCAAAACTCGGTTCAATAAAGTGGTACAGGTTTCGCGGAGTGATAATGGGTCTGAGTATTTTTCTCGTCCCTTTTCGAGTTATATGAGTCAGAATGGGATGGTACATCAGTCGTCTTGTGGCAGCACTCCTCAACAGAATGGTGTGGCGGATCGTAAGAATCGACATTTGTTGGAGGTTGCTAAAGCCTTGTTGTTTCAAATGAAAGTTCCCAGAGTATTCTGGGCAGATGCTGTTCATACAGCGTGTTTCTTAATAAACCGCTTAACTACAAAAGTCCTTGGGTGTACTTGTTTTGTCCAGGATGTTCGTCCTCAAAGGGGGAAACTCGATCCTAAGTCATTAAAGTGTATTTTCGTGAGGGTATTCGAGTACTCAAAATCGTTGTTATTCCCCGGATTTGGGGCGATACTTAGTCTCTGCTGATGTCTCCTTCTTCGAGAATACTTTGTTTAGTGAGGTGCTTCCTGATCCATCTGGTTGTAGTTCCGAGTCAGCTAATTTTCTAACATACGTTGTTACTATCCCTCACTCCGTAGGAGGGGTTGAATCTAGGCTTCCAGGTACGCAGGTTTATCACAGGTGGCCGAGAGAAGTTGACACACGTACAGCCCCACCGGTTCCACCAGTGAATCCTCCCTTACCAGAATCTTCGTCGACAGATCAGGATGTTCCTATCGCCATTTGGAAAGGTAAATGTCGTTGTGTTCATCCCATTCCGTCCTTTGTGTCATATACCAATTTGTCGTCATCTTCACGTGTTTTTGTGTCTCAGTTAGAGTCTGTTCCTGCTCCAAAGTCTTTGAGTCAAGTTATGTCCCATGATGATTGGAGGCATGCGACGGTAGAGAAAATAAACTCTCTTGAGGAAAACCAGACCTGGGATCTGGTACGGCTCCCACCTGGTAAGGTTGCTATTGGGTGCAAGTGGGTGAATGTGGTTAAAATGAACCCGGATGGTTCTGTAGCTAGACTCAAAGCACGCTTGGTGGCCAAGGGGTATGCACAGACATACGGTATAGATTATACCGAGACGTTCTCTCCCATAACCAAGTTAACCTCTGTGCGTATATTTATCTCTTTTGCAGCTTCTAGTCATTAGCCCTTGTACCAGCTTGATGTGAAGAATGTTTTCTTACATGGTTATTTGCGTGATGAGGTCTATATGGAGCAACCACCAGGGTTTGTTGCTCAAGGGGAGTCTGGGAAAGTGTGCAAGCTGAAGGAGTCTTTATATGGGCTAAAGCAGTCACCGCGTGCGTGGTTTGGAAGGTTTAGCGACGCGATTATTGAATTTAGAATGAAGAAAAGTGCATATGATCATACTGTCTTTTACAAACATACTAACTATGGGTGTGTTTTGTTGATAGTGTATATAGATGATATTGTAATTACAGGCAGTGATCCAGGTGGAATCGAGGCTCTCAAGTCCTTTCTCGGAACTGAGTTTCATACTAAGGATCTGGGAGTGCTGAAGTACTTTTTGGGAATAGAAGTTGCACGCTCTAAGAATGGCGTATTTCTCTCACAGAGGAAATATGTGTTAGACTTGCTCGGTGACACAGGGCTGCTTGGGTCAAAACCGTGTGACACGCCCATGGAACAAGGTGTGAAGTTATTGGCAGGAGAGGGGGAGCCATTTGAATATCCGGAGAGGTACAGGAGGTTAGTAGGAAAGTTAAATTATCTCACAATTACCCGTTCGGATATTGCGTTTCCAGTGAGTGTGGTTAGTCAATTCATGAGTGCGCCTACGCAAACTCACTGGGAAGCAGCTATTCGAATTGTGAAGTATCTGAAGGGTGCTCCTGGAAAAGGGATTCTTTACGCTAACCACGGGTATATGCGTGCTGAGGCGTTCTCTGATGCGGACTGGGCGGGATCACTGAGTGACAGAAAATCTATGACAGGCTATTGTGTGTTTGTAGGAGGCAACTTGGTCTCGTGGAAGAGTAAGAAGCAGAGTGTGGTATCGCGTTCAAGTGCAGAGTCGGAATACAGGGCTATGGCTCATGTGGCGAGTGAAATAGTCTGGGTGTATACTATTCTAAAAGAAGTGGGTGTTGCAGTGAAGTTACCAATAGATTTGTGGTGTGATAATTGTGCTGCCATACACATCGCGAGTAATCCAGTTTTCACGACCGGACAAAGTGATGTATAGCAAAAATAAGATGTGAGCTCGGGTGTTATATCGTCCTCAGGGGATTGGGGGATATGGCACGCAATATGCAATCACAATAAACTAGGCACTAGCATAAGGAAATCAACAAGAAGCTAAGCAAACTACAAGTTTAAGAAAATGATAAGACTAACACATATACACAAAGATAAACACAAAATAAAGAAATAGGACTCAAGCTAGGGAGCATTATCATCTAGATGCATAGCACAACCTAAGGATTGGGGAAAATCACACAACCAAGGAATAGAGGGGATGCACGTAGGAATCCTAGTCTAAAACTCACTCACGTGAGCAAATTAACAAGGATTAGAACAAGGAAATGCCCCACTCTCGTGGTGAATCAACTCCAAGTTCTTCAAGAACACAAAGCATCTAAACCCCCCAATTTCTCCCATTTTCATAGGAAAAATCGGGTTTATGCAAGGAGTGGCTTGGAATCTTGACCCAACTCTCATTGAGGCCAATAATCCTCCCAAACATGTCAATGAATGTTGTACACCAAGCATTAACAAAATACAAACACAAATCCTTCATAAACTCAAGAACCCTAGGTAGGCAAAATCCCCTTTATGCAATAATCACAAATCAAGCATCAAGATATATAATACAACCCTAACTCAAGTCCATAAACTAACTACTCATGATTAAATAGCATAAAGAACACAAAAACACAAGTGTAAAGCATAAACATTGCAAGATAAAGAGATAAAATGGAGAAGAAAACTTCTCTAAAGAAATTGATGCTAAATCTTGGAATCCAAGTGTTGAATCCTTGAATACAAGCTTGAAATATGATAAAGAACCTAAATCTACACCTAATCTAACACTAAAATATGAAAAGAAAGAATAGAAAATAGTTAGGGTTCGAATGGGGTTCAAAACCGAGTACAAATGAGTGAAAACTCAGCTAAAATAAAGCAGAGACGGGGGGTTTCGACGCGTCGAGAAATTTCTCGACGCGTCGAACATTTACAGTAAGAAAATCGCGACATTCTGCCCAATCTCGACGCGTCGAGAAATTTCTCGACGCGTCGAGCTCTACTCTGCAACAGAACTCCGTTTTGTAGGATGATTTTGACCCTTTTGTCTTCAGAATTAGGCTTCGATGTCTTCATGAAAGTTGTAGCCCTTCGAGTCTTCTTTCAAATGGCGCAAGAATCACTGAATTTGGACATTCCTAGGCCGAGATATGGTCCAAAAACCAAACAGTGGTCAGTTTTGAATTGTAAGTTTGGAACTTCAACTTCAAGGATAATTTCGACCCCTGTGGCTTCCTTTTTAGACTTTGATGTATTTATAAGAATTGTATCCCTTTGAGTCTTCTTTCCAATGGAACAAGAATCACTTCATTTCAACACTCCTAGGCTGAGATATAGTCAAAATACCAAACAGTGGTCGAAATGAGCGAAAATTGCAATGCATTGATCTTTTGCTCCTCTTTTGTTTTGGTTTGCCCAAATGACCAACACCATTGAAAACACCACTCTTAGGCTCCTTTTGAAGTGTTTTAGCCATCCTCTTAGCTTCTCCTTGGCTCCCATTGACTTCTAATGCATCCAAAACGCTCCATTTGACTCCAATGTCCACCAAAATGCCTGAAAATACTCAACTTTGCTTCCAATGCTTTTCAAACCAAACTCCTTGCAAAATAACACAATTTAGTCCTAATCTCATGAAATTTGGAAGAACATATGAGCAAAATGGCCTAGTGAAAGGGGAGAAAATATAGACAATTAAGCACTTATCACAAAGCATATTGAAGTTGACTGCCATTTTATACGGGAGAAAGTGGAGCATGGACTAATATCTATTACACACGTTCGGAGCGGTGATCAACTGGCTGACATATTCACGAAAGAGCTTTGTAAGAGTCGGGTTTTATATATATGTAACAAGTTGGACATGTTTGATATCTATGCTCCAACTTGAGGGGGGGGGGTGTTAGAAGGTTGTTAGAGGATTGCTCTCAGCTACCCATTTGAAATTCATATGAGTGGCTGGTCTTACTATTAGACTATATATATATATATATATATATATATATATATATATATATATATACATAGGCTTCTCTGTACAGCTACGTATTCATTGAGAGTTCAATACATACACTTCACTACATAATTTCTACGTCTTCATTACTAGCAATGTTGACAATACTACAAAATAAGTTGTAAGTGAGACTGTGGCATTGAAGAAGTGCAACTATTCCAACTAAGGGGCAAATATTTGGGATTACCTTCCCTCATAGGGAGAAGGAAGAATGAGGTTCTGGGGTTTATTAAGGAGAAGATTCTAAGCAGAATAAGGAATTGAAACAACATATTCTTATCGCGCGCTGGTAGGGAGGTTCTGATAAAAAATGTGTTGCAAGCAGTACCTGTAACACCCCCAAAACTTAAGCATAAAACAAGGTATTCAAACTTAGAGATAAAGTAGATAATCTAGTCATTTAATTAAAACCAAGCGAAAGCTAAACGGTTTAAAGCGAAAGCTAAACGGTTTATATATATATATATATATATATATATATATATATATATATATATACTTTATAAGAAAATCATTTGAGACTTGAGAATATATACATATATTCCTAAACAACTCTAGCTTTCAAAACATGAGGAGTAGAAGTGTAATTTTGCATTTTCTTAGTATAAGAATATCGATAGATATTATCAACTGGTATACTGGACTGACTGACTCAGAGACTTGATTTATCAGTCATCCAGTTAGAAACCAGATTAGTTTAAAGGGGAAGACTAAAACAGAAAATAAATCAACACATACGATGTTTACCCAGTTCGATACAGTGTGTATCTACATCTGGGGGACGATCACCGAGGCGTCCAATCCACTAAATCACAATCCAATGTACAAAGGTAGAGAAACAGCAATCTCGCCCAAGTGCCCCACACAAGGTCAGTACCCATTCTACAAAGGTTTAGTGGATTGTTGAAGTCGGAGAGCCACGCATGCAGAAGTCCAATGAAATCCCTTCAATTGGAGAGCTAACTCTGATGCAGTCCGCTTCAATGACGCAGTCCCACGTTGTTCCCACAACTGAGTGATCTTCGCGTCCTTTCGTTTAATCAACGTTAATTCTTCTCAAGTTCTTCATCATAATCACCAAGAACTTAATGTCTTGAGAAGAGGCATGACAATCAAGGATATGTGTTTCTGTTTAGCATTGATTATTTTTGGCTTCAATCAACGTAACCCTAATTCTTGATCGAATGAGGATGTTTATACTTCCTTGGTAAGAACACTCTCCAAAAATATCTTTGATTGTAGATGGTAGGGTGTGAAGAATGAAATCTTTAAGATTCGGTCCATACCTTCCACGCTGATCCGCTAATATTCTTTCCAAAACTGTCTTCAATAACCGCGTTCAGCATTTTGGAAACATCTTCCTTTATCAGATCTTCAGTGGCAGTGCGTCTGTTGATTGTACTGATCGATCAGTCTTCTAAAAGAACAAATAGACACCAAGCTAAACCCTATCTTAATTTGCCATAATAAAATTGCCAATTATATGTTGGGTTTTGACAAAAATAAAACACTAACAAACTCCCCATTTGGCTATTATTTGGCAAAACAACTTGACTAAGGATCGAACAATTTAGCTAAAGATAGAGGTGAATAAATAACTGTCACATAAAGGAAATAATGTCTGAAATACAACCCATAAAGACATCAACACACAAGCCGTGCTGGATAAAAACAAGGAACAGGTCAATCCTTCACGAAACATAAAGCCACCACAAAAACACGCCCAGACAGGGCCAGAAGATACTATAGAACACCATCACAATCACAAAAACTCCCCTGAGTTTAGGCACTCCCCCTTTTTGCCAAAGATAGACAAAGGACACGTTAAGCATTTGAGGGACCTTCACTTTCAGACTTCACATTATCAGCAGCAGCAGACTCAGTCAAGCTCAATCGAAGCAGAACAGTTGCAAGTTCAGTGCGGGCTGCATTGAGCTCATTTGTGATAATGTCGTTCACAGTCTCTAGCTCAGACACTCGAGCCTTCAGCCGTAGAGACAGCTGCACATCTCTAGCATGTGGAGAATCCTCAATAGTAGTGTCAGCTTCAGAGGATGGAGGAGCATTAACAGGCGTAACATCCTGGATATGTTTGCCGATCAACAGTCGTGGATCGACAGTATACAGCAGAGACGGAGTAATGATCTCACTTTGCATTGGTACCAAGCCCTGTGAAGTTAAAACTCCAAAGATGAGATTAGGATATGGAAGTCTTACCTTCTGTTCCCTCGGATGTATCAAGGTGAGAATATATAGAAGATCCATCTTCCCAGATCAATTGTCATTTTGGTGCCGATTCTAAACAGAAGAACAGCTAGTTGCTTCCCAACAGTATGAAAGTGTGCTGATGGAAGCCAATTGTGCAGAGAAATGCAGTGTAGAATAACATACTTGGAGGTAAAAACTGAGCTTGACAAGGTATCAGTATCACCTGTAGGCCAAACTGGAGCCTGTCTGCTAGTGAGCGTCTTTGCAACTAAATCCTAGTCAGAAATTTCTTCTTCCTCCATCGGCTTCAACCCATAGTACTCATTGATCATGTCTGGTCCGAACACATACCACTGTCCCCTAATGAAGATTTGTTGGAATCGTGTACCAGTAATGTTATCAATCTCCTCATTCAGATTGCAGTAGAACTCGTAGGTCAGCAGCTTTGAGAAAGGATAAATGGATGTTACAGTCTTCAACAGGCCAACCTCACTCAGCAGAGGCGGAATATCACAAATTGAATTCAATTAATCCTCATCAACAGATCTCTGGACTATTAGCTCTCGTCTCACCATTGTAGACCACTTGCCTTGAGCAGTTGCAGAGACAAACTGTGGCTTGTAAATGGAGGTATCAGGACTGTCAGAAACAGTCTGCACATCAGGAGTAACACTCCTTCCTCTTGACCTTGTTGTAGCTTTCATCTTTCTGGTTGTTGTAGATGGAACAACTGTAGGAGCCTTATTCTTCACAGATGATCTCAGGGTTTTAAAGACTTGCCTGACCGGCGGATCACTTTCAGCCTTCTCAGAATCAGCTGATCTTCTTCTTTTCTCTGGTTGAGCAGATTCGATATTATCATCACCAGTTTCCACTGCCATTTTCTCTGAGACTCCTTTTTGTTTGGACTTTCACCTTTCTCGGACAGGAGAACTCTTTGTAGGGCTCGGAGAAACAGAGTTGCTTGTCTCAAACACATGAGCATATGAAGATGCAAGAAGCTTGGTGACTTCTCGGATTCTGAAAGTAATGGAATCTGGATGTGTTGTCTCTTCCACTGTAAGGGACCCAATGGGATTAGAGGATGGGGTTTGTCGACCGTAAACTTCAGCCAGGATTTTTTCATCATCACTGTCTATCTGCACAGAAGGATCATTCGGATGTATGGCTCTGTATGGTTCAGGTACCGAGGCAGAAGGTAATCCCGCAAAGTGACGAATATGATCAAGACTCTCAGCCAAGTTGGAGGATGTATAGACAGGAATACCATCAATCGATTCAGAAGGACGAGGGCTTACAGATTGTTGATCTTACGATCACAGGCCTTTTTAAGAATATCAATCAGATCTTCAAGCAAGTCATCTTGCTCTTTCTCAAAAATATCCTTCCCTATATAGCCAGTACCTTCCTTAACGGTAAATTATTTTGTGGACATGAACATCATGTACATTTTTAATATATAAAAAATAAATTATTTTTATACTGAAGGTACATTATTTTTGTACTAAAGGTACATTATGTAAAATAATGTACCCTTAGTATATTAAAAGTGTACTTTCAAAAAATGTACCATTAGTATATTTAAAATGTACTTTTTATTTATGATTTACATAATTGTGTGAATCATGGTCCATGTAATAATGATTGTTCCTTAACAGGCTTGTCATTGAAGGAACTTATATAGACTCCCACAACCTCTGGTGTGTTCAAAACTTTGCCAAAGGACCACCTTAATGCACCATAAACTCTCATCAGTTGTTGGGTATCAACTTGGTCTTCCTTATTCAACACAACAAATGTTTGTAAAGGTACATGATGTATTCAATTTAGAATTTTAATAACTTTTGTATGCTTTTTAATATAAACATTTTTTAAATGTTTATAAATATTTATCCTACAGGCTTTTATACACTCGTACAAAGTTGATGAAAGCTTAAAAAAAATCTTTAAAAATTATATGAAAATCATATAAAATCCCTTACTTTTAAACTCTATGAAAGTTTATAAAAATCTTTTTTTTTTTAGATTCCCCTTTAGTGTTTTCCCAATTTTGATATAAAAATGTAATATTTTTAGATTTATAACAATGACGAATTAAAAAAAAATAACGAGAAAAAAACTTAGGGGTCGTTTACTTCATTTCTATGTTTTTTCATTTCCAGTTTTCCATTTCTCTAGTTTTTCTTCTCCATTCCTCCAGTTTTCCATTTCTCCATTCCTCCAGTTTTTCATTTCTCTAATTTTGTGATTTTATTAAATACAATCATCTTATATTCCATTTGTATATTTATACAACAAAGATAATAATAATAATCATAATCATAATATATTATAATAATAACAATAACAATAACAACAACAATAATAATAATAATATTAATAACAACAACAATAATAGTAATAATAATAATACTAATAAGAAGAATTTAATAATAATCTTTATATATAATAAAGCAGAATCTTTTGGCCACAAGATTTTGGCTCTAATTCCCGCCAACAAAATACAGCGTCGTTTGGAGCCTGACTTTAGGGATGCATATGTTAATTATGAAATAGATTTATGGTAAACGACTGAATTTAAAAGGAGTCTCTTCAACCTCCATGTAATCCTTGGAAGACGAAATGTTGTTATTAAACATCATGTCCCTTTGGGACTCTTTGGTATCCACAAGATTTGCATTAATTACATATTCTATAAATACCTCTTCTAATTGTAAAGAAACCTAGCAGTTCATTTGTAGTACAAACACAGTGCCCGATATTTATTATTTACACTATAGCTCCAAAGCTTCATCATCATTGTCCCTCCATACATTCTGGGCAGTGAAGTATATCCTATAAAAACCAGCAGTGCTATAAGAGTCCGCACATATGAAATACCAGAAAGGAGAGACAACGAGACAATCAAATGTAAAGAATGCGTATTCCATGTTCCAATAGGTAATTGTGAACATTGTTCTTTTTTTTTCTTTTTTTTTATTCAAGAAAATATATTCCTTTATAATATTGTTGTTCTAATTTTTCATAGTGTGCAAATATATACATGTTTCAAAACCTTTTATTCGAAGTACAGCAAAATGAGAGAAATATTCACAGGTATGTTCACATATGCATATAGATGCAAATAAAGGTAGAGTTCTGAGCACACCTTATTCAAGAGCTTCAAATCTACAACTACTTTTGACATATTTCCTGTAGGAGAATCAAATTGTGAGTAAATGACCATCGGCATATTCTTGGAAAGAGAAAATCCCCAGATAACAATATAACATCTCTTCAGATACTAAGACCTTCAGAGTTTTCACTTTTCAATGAGCATGGACACTGTGGTTGATTTGAAGGCTTTTTCAATGACCACATCTAAGAACTTTTTATATTTCAATTACAATCAATGTATTAGAATATATTTAGTTTGTGATATGGGTCTTTTGTAGGGTGGGGTTTTGCTGTTAAAATGGAAAAGTGCATCATTCACTGCTTCACTAATACATCTTTTGAAGCCTTCAAATATAAAATAAAAATGAGAGAAATATTCACAGGTGTGTTCATATATGCATATAGATCGTTCTAAGCACACCTTATTCAAGAGCTTCAAATCTACAACTACTTTTGACATACTTCTTGCAGAAGAACCAAATTGTGAGTAAATGACGATCAACATATTCTTGGAAAGAGAAAATGCCCAAACAACAATATAGCATCTCTTAAGATTCTAAGACCTTCAGAGTTTTCACTTTTCAATAAGCATGGACACTGTAGTTGATTTGAAGGCTTTTTCAATGTCCACATTCTAAGAACTTTTTATATTTCAATTATAAACAAGTATTAGAATATATTTAGTTTGTGATATGGGTCTTTTGTAGGGTGGGGTTTTACTGTTAAAATGGAAAAGTGCATCAACTTCACTGCTTCACTAATACGTCTTTTGAAGCCTTCAAATATAAAATAAAAATGTAAATTCAAAAAAGAAAAGGCATAGAATAAGTGTTATTTTTTTAATGTTTGAATAATGAGTCCATTATAATAGATGAAGAGGCTTACAATCACTACTTAAAATTTGACTAATTATGAGTATTTATGTTCACTGAACCAATACTAAAGTATTAAACTTTGTATAGGTTGAGTATTGAACCTAATAATTACTAATTAAAATCTGACTTTTAGTTACGAGTGTATTGTTAACCATTTAATTTAATTGAGAATTTTGAACAGAATAAACAAAAAATTAAAAAAAAAAAAAAAAACTCAGTAACTAATACCTAGCTAATACACGTATAAATAAAAAAAATATATATTCAAAAATTACCAGATCTGTATGATAACTAAAGAGGAGATTTCCAACCGTCATGTTCCAGATCTCGGATTTCATCTACATCTATGGTCATAATCTGGACAATATTCCTTTAAAAATAAAAAAAAAAAAAAAAAAAAACTAGATCTGGAAAACATTGCTAAGATATTTCATACATATACTCGAAGCGAGCACAGTTTGGTAAATATATATAAACATAAATAGTTAGAAAATAGATATTTTTGTACAAAATAACTTAGCTGTTCCTCCGAAATGGCTTCTTCGCGGTTGACGCAAGCGAAATGCGTTCTTTGTGAGATTCTGACTTAATAAAAACTAGAAAAAATACATCAAAGCTCTTTTGAGATAGAATCGATGTTCTTGGTGAGAATTGTTCGGCCATCTCTGTACATAGATCATGAGAGTGAGAGATAATCTAGGAGATGAGACAACAGGAAATGGCGTAGTGGAGTGGGTTGTCGGTGGGTTATAGAGAATTTATAGGGGTGGGCCGGGTCAGGATATTGGACTGTAATTATTATGGGTCATATACAACAAAATAATAGGACTTGGGCTCATGTATACTTATATATACGTACATACCAATAAATAAATAAATAAATAATATATATAAATAATATATATATATATATATATATATATATATATAAAATACGTATAAATGTATATATCTTTATAATTTTTAAAAGAACTTTGGTTAATATTTTGTGTTGTATTTCTAACACACGATATATATGTGTTTCAATGATTTACAATAAAATATTTTAATTAAATACTTTATATATACCTCATATAATAATTATTCAATTATTAAATTGTTTATTTAACATCTTTATAATTAAACTTTTTTAACTAAAAATATCAATTGTAATTAATGTAACATAATATTATATTTTTTATATAATTCTTATAATATTTTATTAACACAATATAACATGCAATTCACAAGTCATTTTCCGTGCACCGCACGAGTCAATTACTAGTAATAATAATAATAATAATAATAATAATAATAATAATAATAATAATAATAATAATAATAATAATAATAATAATAATAATAATAATATTTAATAATAACAACAACAACAACAACAACAATAATAATAATAATAATAATAATAATAATAATAATAATAATAATAAATCTAGAAGAGGCAGCCAAATGGAAGAAGTCTGAAGGAGAAGCTTCAGGCGTTAAAAGAAGAAGCGAAAATCTGAAGAAAAGCATCATAGTTGCTAACATGGTTCAATGCCAAGACCTCAACACCAGCTTACACTATTCATCCATGTATTTCCATTCTTCCATTTAGAGACATTGGTTTTTCTATTCTCCAAAATCATTAAGAAGATTGGAAAATGGAGATGGAAAAAACATTTGGAAGAAGAAATTTAGTAAACAATTTTTTCATTTTTTATTTTTTTCACTTCTTAATTTCTCTATTTTTCTGAAAAATCTTCCATTTTTCCAAGTTGGCAAACGACCCCTTAATTTTCTACACCTCTCCTTCATCTGGCCAAAAAATTGAACATATGACTAAATCATGTTTAGAAATTCGTAAATAAGGACCTAATTTGATCCAATTAAAAATTAATGATTAATTTTTGTATTTTAAATAGTTGAATGATTAGTTTTATTAACTCATCTAAATTTAATCATCAAGTGGATAGTGAGTGTTAGGAACAATTGTTTTTAGATTTTGATGATACCAAAATATCAAATTATGTTAGGAATTTTAGTCCCCAATTTTATTTTTGAAAATAGGAATCCGAAATGTAACTTAAATAATAAGCTTTAGCAACTGGGAAGTCAATTAATCGGAAAGTAAACAAAATTTGAAAATTAGTCTTATAGGATATTTTTAGTCCTCAAAAGGCCACTTTAAGAATGAACCTTCCAACCGGGAAGTAAACTAATTCAAGAAGTAACTTAGGAAAAGTCATGTTATCTTCGAGAAGCTGTGAGAAATCAAGACTGCGAAGAAGACTCGAGAGGTTGAAGACCGAAGAGTTGAAGCTGCGAAGAGTCGAATACTGGAAGGTCAGTTCAATGGTCAAAAGGTGGAAGGGCCAACCTTTACCGGAAAGTTAACTTAAAGCGAGAAGTTAATTTTCAAATAGTTAAGGATTGACTAAGGAAAGACAAATTTGAGAGGTTGCCGAGGAAGGATCCGAAAGGTTAACCACGAGAAGTCAAGGGTTATCTTTCCGCATCTACTGCTCTGGTATTCTCTGAACGAATAATAAAATTCCTCAGAAGCTCACAATGTAAAGAGAATGTTACCAAGGCAAAAGAAACTTACCTCATTAACCAGTGGTCATTGCACGGCAGTTAAGATACATTTCAAATTTGTTTCCCTCCAACGGACAAATTCTCAAACTTGTCTATAAATACCTCCATCCGTCTTAAAGAGGTGTTGGTCATATTCTTTGCGAACAAGTCTTTAAGTGCAAGTGCAAGCTAACAAGTGAATCATCTAGCTGACCATGAAGAGAGAGCTAACGCCAAAATTCAAGACCAAGTTCTAAGGACTACAGCATCAAACGAGAAGTCACTCGCCGAGTCTTGTAGTTGGAGAATGTGAACAAACTTGTGTTCAAACAATCTATCTCTACTAAGGATTAGTAGAAAGGGATGGAGTAATCTTGTTGACTTGTGAAAAATCTAGAGAGTGGTAGCCGGCTTTGTGATCAAGGCACAAACTCTCTCTATTTACTAAAGAGTTTTAGTACAATCCTCATGTGTTAAAGAAGAGTGAACATAGGCTGAGTTTGGCTGAACCACTTAAAAATTCTCTTTCTCTACTTTATTACACTCATATTCCAACACTAATCAACCAAATCTAAGCTTGAAAAGATCAAACACGTGCATTAATTAAAGAGTAAATACCCAAAATGGTCCCTCGACTATAGCTAAATTCACAAATTGGTCCTCGACTTTCAATTTCAACCAATTAAGTCCTTAACTTTACAATTTTGACCCGATTTGGTCCTCCATCTATTTGACCGTTTGTTGACCGCGATCTTTGAGGATATATATGTAGTTTAACGTGCAAAGCTCAATAGAACGCTCTTGGAGGTGACATCGTTGTTGCGGAGGGGAAAGTGCTTCTCCGCTTGAGGTGCTTGGGGATCACGAGCCGGTTCAGCTTAGAGAACGCTCTTGGAGGTGACAGCGCCATTTCGGAGGGGGGAAGTGCTTCTCCGCTTCCTGCTTGGGGATCCCGAGCCGGTTCAGCTTGCCTACATCGCTTGGAGTCACGACTTTCTCGAAGAGCCACTCCAGGGACTTCGGCGATCTATCTATCAAAAGCTATAATCTCTCCGGCATGGGGTGCAGCGCCGGCAGTGGATTCAAATGTAACAGTGCGGTCTAGAAATGCAACCGGAACCTTAAAAACCCGACGATGGACCATGAAATTACATATATATCCTAAAAAAGCGCAGTCAACAAACGGTCAAATAGACAAAGGATCAAATTGTGTTAAAATTGCAAAGTTAAGGACTTAATTGGTTGAAATTAAAAGTCGAAGACCAATTTGAGAATTTAGTTATAGTCGAGGGACCATTTTGAATATTTACTCTTAATTAAAAATAGATAAAATTTTATGCGAGTCTATTCACCCCACTATACTTGCATCCCTTATCAATCGGAACCAACAATTAGTTGTGAGTACACCTAGAAAATTAATACTCCGTAACAATAATTTTATTATTATTATTATTATTATTATTTTGGAAGGAAAGAAATGAGCAACCTTCCAGAAGCTTAGGCTATTAAGAAAGAGAAGTGAAAAATACAGCGATATTAAGAAAGTAGAAAGCTAGAGAATACAGAGAAGAAAACAATGGCTTTGCAGTGGATAATTCTTACGTACGCCGTGGCAGTGGAGGCCGCCATCGCTATTCTCCTCACGCTTCCATCGCCGAAGCCTCTCCGATCGCGGATCGTCTCTCTCATATCTCTAACCCTTCAGCCTTCGCTTTTCATCGTACCCTTCGCCGCTTTCCAGCTTCTTGGTAGCATTTCCTTCTTTATTTTTCCTATTCTTATTACTAGTACGATTTGATCTTATTGCTTTTTAGGATAATTCTTAGTGTTTTTCTTTTTATGGTGTTATTAGATATCTATTGGAAGAATGAGCACCGCTTAATGTGCACCGGTGAGATCTGCACTGCCGCCGAGAGAGACCGCTATGAGAAATCGGTAACCGTTGCCTTTCTTTCTTAATGTTTTCTGTGGATCTCTCTCTGGAAACAATTTAAGTAAATCGTTATGTTCATCATTGTAATTTAACTGAGCAAGATTTTGAAAGATTCTGTGTAGCTATGGAGATTTTGAAAGTATAAATAAATTATTGGGTAAAGTATCATTGAGCAGCTGAAATAAAATGCCTGATAAACTGATTGATTTGGTGGTGCTTTAGTATTTTGAGCGAACAGAGATTCATTCATTAAGATCATAGGAAAGAGCAGTACAAATGAAGGAAGGAGGTTCCTCGAACCAATCCTTACGATCTGCATTGGAAATAGAGTGCCGAGATAACAATGTTTGACAAATGAAATAGATACATTGTCTAGAAGGAATAGTAGATCTTTAACATCTAGGATAACAAGGTCGAAGGAAGAGGATTGAGTTTCGGAGTTGATGCCTTGAATGACAGTTTGAGCATCAGATTCGACCTCAACCTTGCTGTAGTTTATGCTTTTGAGCCAAGAAAGAGCCGCTTTAGTATTAAGCCCCATGATGAGCATCAATCATATGTTTCTTGGTTCCTGTCACCCTTGACTCCCTGTCCTTTGATTTTAGTTAAGAAACTTGGGAACTTTTACATGGCTACCACATTCCTTCTATTTGTTTTCCTTTCTTGGGCACCTACACATCTCAAGTTATCAACATTTTTCTGGTGAAGCATCTGGACAACAGTGGAGATTGGAATTTGAAGAGAATGAGGGTTTGCATTTCATTGGTGGTTATTCAGTGTATCAGTGTATGATGATGCCAAATCCTGGAATTTTAAGACGATGGGCAATGGCATCTGATTGGAGTATTGGACTAATAGGTAGAAAGGACAGGATGATGAATAATCAGTTCTCTTTGGAGAAGCATCATAGCTTTGCTTTGTAGATAATTAAGTGAAACACTGGTTTTAGTGAGAAAGATAGGGTGAATTGAGTCTCTTAACCGAGTAACTAATAGTGCACTTCTATTCAGCTATTTGTTTCCAATTATTATTTTTTGTTTTGTTTTTGAAGGAGTTGTTGCCCATTTCCTTTCTTATTATGGAAGTAATGGGATCAATAACAATTGTGTTTACTTATATGTCCATGTAAAAGAAGAAGCATGTTCATAGTTGTATGATATTCAACGAAGCGTTTAGATGCACTCTTAGTCTTTAGAGTGATGGATAGTTGGATGAGTAAGGAGCAAGCCTTCAAGGCTTACTGCAAAAATCTTAAAGATGGAGGAGATTGCTTGAATAGTTGTATATCATTCTGGTTGAGGAAACATAAGTGGGAAAAAGTAGATACAGGGTAAAATCTGAGAGTGAGAAAGAGAGAACTACTTTAGCTTTTTTGTACTAATAACTACACCAAACCAAGGGTTTGTCTATTCTTTAACTTTCTGTATGCTCTTTTTGTTTCAAAGATGTTGTATTACTAGTTATCAAAAAGAACAAATATCTATAAAATCTATCTTCTCTTTTTTTATTGCATTTCCGATCTATTTGGGGGAGATTACTGTTTCCTTTGTGAAATTAGTTTTACAAGAAATTAGGTTCCAAGCTAGACTTAGGGGATTTTTAGGTTGGAAAGAAAGGAAAGCAAAGCAGCATATATATCAAGGAATAGACAATATTAGTTCTTTTTCAGTAACAATAATTAAAGGGAAAGAACACGGTAAGATTATGTTTATGAAAGTTGACGTGAAACATATTACATAGTAATATTTATTTAATTATATATGTGTATAATTACTTACTGTCATCCTTACCTTTCTATAACTCTCATTTTATGAATGTCTCCTTACTGTCAGAAACTTTGTGTTATTACTGGAATTTGCAAATGAACTTCTTGAGTACATTTTACCAACATAAGGTTTAACTACTTGAAGTTGTTTTCTTTCATTCGTAGTTGACTTCTGCATGTGTTATGCACTTCACAGAAGGAAAATAATTGTTCATCCCAAAGAGTCATTTGAATTTAGTTCTGGTGCCAATATTCTGCTCCTTAATATATGTTCCGGTCCCTAATATTTTTCAAAGCCATGTAAACATCAAACAACATTTCTATAGGTTTATTCCGTTAGCTAGATCTAATTTGCCAACCCACCCTCATAAACCCATTGTGCCACACCAATGGTTTGATCCATGTGTAAAAATTCTGAGGTACCCTTACTTTTAATTGCTTTATCCAGATCTACAAGGCTCAAAGGAATGGCATCCTTTGTGTGGCAGCATGCCTCCTTTACTGGTAAATCACTCGTGTATTTGAACATTAATTTTGAAAAGCTACTTTAATTTAGGCTTTCTTTTGGTAACCACATTGATGTTTGATGTGGTTTTTAGGTGTATCTACCGCATCTGCAAGTACAACAAGGAGATCCAAAGGATGGAGGAAGTGGAAAAGAGAGCCAAGGACAACTAGCTCTTCGGCTCTTCGCTCTTGCCATATATTTCAATTACCAGTGTAGTTGTGTGTGAGTTGGGAGTCTAGGATGGATCAGCATTGAAGATTATATGTATGTTGCGATTTCAGTGTTTTAGTCACATGACATGCTTCTGCCATCTTGTGTTTTCAAGACCAAAATATTGAGTATAATGTAGCAAATACTGTTATAAATCTAGACACTTAGTAGTGAAATCTGGGAATGCCTTTTCTCAAAGAGGAAGTTAGTATTCTTTCTTATCAATTAATCATAGTGTTAATACAAGATTATGTGGAAATCTCATGATCTTATTTGGGGATTGTGTGAGGAGGTTGTTGGTTAAAGGTACTTCCAAGGCTTGGAACCAACACATCTTCGGTAGTATTTTTGATAGATTGCCTGCTCAGTGCTCGGCAAATTATGCTGTGGAAACGTGCAAGGTGGGCACAGTTCCACAATGGCGTCGTTTTCGTTGAACGAAAATGATGCCGTTCTAATTTTATTTTATTTTTTAAAATTGTTTTTCACTTACTCTGGGCGTTTTTCTCTTCGCAATTGCACAGTTTAAAAATTATGAATATACTGTATTTAAATTATGAATTTATAATATAGAAATTATGAATTTACATTATTAAGTTTGTGAATATGTGATAGAGCTATTATATGTTCATAATTTTATAAATATATGTTCATAATTATAGAGCTATATTTTCATAATTTTCGATGTTCATATTCTCAATTGTTGAACTCTGTATTTACAAATCATAGAATCATATGTTCATAATTTGATAACTATACAGTTTAAAAATTATAAATCTACATATAAAATTTATGAAGATAACGATGCCACTAAGACACCGTTACTCAACCACATGAAAACGTCGTCGTTTGAAATTGTACCCACCTTGCTCCACCAGCATAACGATCCCTCAGTGCTCATAGGAGAATGTGAAACAAGCAAATTTTACTTTTGATGCCGACCCTTATCGACTGGCAAATTATTGTGCCAAAAAATATATTTTTAATATATTAAAAGTATATTATTCGTGTGCTAAATGTTCATTATACAAAATAATATATTTTTTTTAAATATAATGTATATTTTTAATAAACTAAAAATTATATTATTTATATATTGAATGTACGTTATTTGATAGGCAAATTATGCTGTGCATCCGTATGCACCATTGCAAAAACGACGTCGTTTTATTAAAAACGCGCGTCTCACTTAAAAAAAAAATTAGTTTCGATTCCCAGCAACAACATTATATTGTGCATAATTTGAACTATATATCCCGAATCAATGAACTAAAATTCCAGAATCGATGAACTAAAATTTCAAAATCTATGAACTAAAATTCCAGAATGAATGAACTAAAATTTCAGAATCGATGAACTAAAAATCCAAAATCAATGAACTAAAAATCCAGAATCTATGAACTAAAATTCCAGAATCTATGAACTAAAATTTCAGAATGAATGAACAACATAATGATGTTGAAGGGAATTGAAACTGATTTTTTTTTTAAGTGGGATGCGCGTTTTTAATAAAACGACGTCGTTTTTGCATCCGTATGCACCATGCATGGTGCATACAGATGCACAGCATAATTATCCTTATTTGATAATATAGTCCATATAGCTGTATTGACCATGGTCTACAAAATAATAATTGATGTTTGAGGTATTGGCTAAGTTTGGGTTATATACTTATATAATGTGTATTGTTGTACTCTTTGTCTATTTACATTCAAAATCATTGATCACTCTCTTTTTTTTTTTCTTTATCTGATTGACATAACTATTTTGGCTCATTTATAAAAGGAATAAGGTTCAAATTAGCAAATGAACGTAATATGAAAATGTAATTAGGCCACTCAACAACAAAAAAAAAAAAAAAAAAAAAAAATGCAATTAGGCCAATAAATACTTCAAAAAAGTGCAATTAGGCCACTGAATACTTCAAATGTATGCAATTTCACCTGATAGCAGGTTACCATCAATTTTAGCAGGTTACCTGCTTACATGGCAGCTGAGTTAACATTTTTAATAATTTTTAATAAATTTTAATAATAAATTTTTAAAAAATTAAAAAATAAATAAATAAATAATCAATAAATAAAACGCCGGCCACCCCATCACTTTTTTTTTATTTTTTCAAAATTTATTATTAAAATTTATTAAAAATTATTTTAAAATTATTAAAAATGTCAACTCAGCTGTCACGTAAACAGGTAACTTGCTAAAATTGATGGTAACCTGCTATCAGGTGAAATTGCATACATTTAGAGTGTTCAGTAGCCTAATTGTATTTTTTTTCGTTGAGTGACCTAATTACATTTTCAGGTTACGTTCAGTGGCCAATTTGAACCTTATTCCTTTACTAGTTTTTCAGGATAATGCCCAGTAATTATTTTTAAATAAGTATTTTAAAGTATATCAATACAATACGGAGTATTATATAGGAGATGTTCATGCATAGGTAATAAATGTTGAATTTGTTTATTTAAATCGATAATTTAAAGTATATAAATGTAAGATAATATATGTGAGATTGATTATAATTGTCACTAAAATAAATATTTGTAACTTTGTAATAACGCTAGTTTGAATACTTAGTCTTAAAACGATAGTTTAAATAAATAATACTTTTGGTTTAAATTTATCTAATTCTTCTTAATTCTCTTTTGGGTAGCATTGTTATTGTTTTCATCTTTAGTACATGTCCTCTTTTTTTTTTTGTGTTTTTTTTTTTTGTTTTTTATTGGTATAGTGTGTCATGTGCAATTAGGTTACTGGGGTAGCAGCATAGAGGGATTCATCATGCAATGAGATTATGGTGTAGGAATTTTTAGATTTGTCTTGCTGTGTATATGACTGAGATTTTAGTTGTAATATGAACTCTTTAGCGTACAAACACCTATTGATATTTAGTAGTGGTAGTTTTTTCCCTACATGTTTTATGTGTTGTGAGATGTCTGACGTAGGTTATCATGTGAAAGTATTGAACAAAATATAAATATTTATTATATTTGTATAAAATACTTGGTAAATAAATTATATATATATATATATATATATAACATGTTTTGTATTATAACTTTGATATTTAATTACAAGATAATGTAAAAAAGAAGACAATGAACAATGTAATGAATATAATAAATTAATAAATTTGAAGGTAAGGAATCTTTAAATTGTAGAAAATAAAGATAATATAACTAATGAAATTATATTTCTTTTAAGTTTTTTTATAATGAATAATTTTTTTTTTAAATAAAGCATTATAGACATCTAATTCTAAATTAATTAAATGCATATGTATTATTTTTTGTTGTAACTACTAATTTATTTTTAATTAATAAGAGTAAAAAAGTGTCGTACATACTTTTCTTCAACAATAATGAAATAAATGATTTTTTTTTAAATTTCATTCCTTGTTGAGACAAATTATTTTGAGAGTTTGTCCACGACAATTGCTACAATTGCTGTCAATAAAGGATGATAATAAATAATTCAAAATATATGGTTACAATATATATTAATATAATGATATAGTAAAAATTAACTTACAAATTTCTTTAGAAGTTTTCATGCATTGATAAAATTTTGATGTGTAAACTTGTTCAATTGGAGCTAGTAGGATGTTAACATTGTCAATTATTTGGAAAATGATCCTACCGTTTTAGAGTTCATGTGTAATTGTATTTATGATCAACAACTTTGTAGTTAGGCCGCGCAAGTCTGACAATAATGTAAGAACAATTTTGTCTGATAAAAGAATAATAGTATAATATTTATAAAGTAATGTACAATTGTATCATTATAAAAAAAAAATACAAAAGATATTAATACCATAATGGCCTAAATCATTCCAATAATGCAAAAGCATAATTGAAATATTAAGTTTTGTTCTAAATAATCAGAAGAAGATTAATTTAAAAAAAAAAAAAAAAAAAAAACTTAACCTAAATTTCTTTTTTTTTAAATAAAAAATTCAAGAAAATCAAATGATTTTAAAGTAATTCCTAATTTATAATCTTTGAATGCTATGTATTTAGACGAGCTAATTATTTGACCAAATTTTATGTTAAATTTTATATTATATATATTTTTTAATACATTTTAACATATTCATAATATATGTTTAACAATTATGCCAACTATACTTGGGATGAGGTTCGAACCTAAGACTTTATATAAATTAAGAGTATGTTAAGAATAATAAATAGTTAACGGAATATTCCGTTACTAAAGTTTAAACTAACGGACTTTAGGGTTATTTAAGGGAAGAAAATAATATAATAGAGGGTAAATAAGGAAAATCATTAAAAGATACTAAAATCAAAATAATATTAATCATTCATTTTAAGAAACAATTAGTACAGACATTTTTTTTGTTCCAATTAAGGGCTTAACATTATTCGCTGTTATTAGATTTGTAGGTTGTAGATAAAAAGTTATGAATGTTCCCCTTTGGGAAGTTGTGTCTCCACTTGTAAACAATTGCCATTATTAAATCAGAAATTGCTCAGTTCTCACTCATCATAGATTTTTTTTTTTTAAATACAAAATACAAAAAAGACCCAGCCTATCCCTTTTATACTGCACCCTTAATATTTAGAAGTTAAAACCAATAATTACAATAAAAAAATACCAAAAAGGGAACAAGAAAACCTATTAGGTGTATACACAAACACTTACCAAAGGTGAACTACGCATTCTTTTTAGTATTCCAGTCAGAAATTCTCGAACCAATCAATCCCTTGGAGGCTTAAAAAGTACCCAAGGGACAGACTGGTATATCTAATCGTCTCTGCACTGGTTTAACTCACTGGTTCAGTAAACAGTATTTGGGAGAAGAAGATTATTCTGTGGCACTATCAAACGAATCATCACTGTGGTCATCGCCAAAACTGCACATTCTATCCTTCTCTTCCTCCCACTTAACCACTTCCCGCACATACCTGAATGATTCATCCACTGAAGCCTCTTCGCGAGCTCTACTTGGCCAGACGAATAGCTTTCGTCCGGTGATAGATGAGTACCACTCCTTGAACTTAAGAGCTACGTAGTGATATGCTTGATTCGCTACAGACTGATTGTGGCGCCGAGTTTTCAGTGGTCTGAAGTCGTTAAACCACTCGCAGGTTGTTAGGGGAACTTTGCTAATTTTGTCCTCAAAGAGGTCGTACTTGTTCAGAATTAGCACGAAAGTGGTGTTCTTAAAACAACTGTGTCGGACTAAGCTCTCGAACAAATCCCTGCTTACCAACATTTTATTTTGCGGTGGACCCTGGGCAAGGGACCAAGTCTGGTCATAGTCACTTAACGCAGCACAGAAGACTACTGCTGTTACATCTTCAAACATTTCCATCCATTTGCCAAAATCATGGGGACCCTTGGAACTAACACGAATCAGCTGGTACCTGTAAGATTGGCCATTGCTTAAAAACAGTTTGAAAATGCTCGAGCAATAACACGATGTTACTCATCACAAATTCACAACCAGTAGAGCAGCTAACAAAGCGTCTTACCTGGTTAGTGGAGATTGGCTTTCGGCATCATCAATATATATATCTGATTTAGCACTGTGATCATCAAATGACAACTCAACGAAGGCAAGTCCATTGCTAGGGGTCACGCCTTCAGCATATAGAATATCCTTTTCGGAAGGCTCATACTCATTACTTGAAATTGCAATGGCCTGTTGGAGGTAGTCATCAAATCACCTTTAGGACTTGGAATAGAGACAGGATACTATAGCTAAATACTACAGCAATCAGTGAGTGACTAACATGAATGTAACATTAGCAGCAGTATCCACCTGACTGGATAACCCAAAGAGAGAACCATATGAATAAACTAACTAAAAACACCCAGGGGCCAGGACGAACTTATTAAAGAAAAACAAAAGTGCAGCAGACACCACAAGTAAGAAAAATATGACATCTGAATTGAGGCCATCTTTGGACAACTGTGAAATAAAATAGTTAGTTGAGAAATAATGTAATAAAAATGTTAAATTTGTAAAATCACTAACTCCTCATGGTAAGTGAGAATTCTTTAAAAAAAACCATAAAAAGCGTCAAACTAATCCACTGTACTAGTTGAATTAGTGCAATTAAGCCATGAACTAAAAACATGTGCAATAACACACCTTCAAACAAGCAAAAAAATGTGCAATTTGCATTTTTACAAGTTACCATCAGGTAATGATTGCTTAGTTGGATGCTTATGCGGAAATTTTTGTTAGCTGACTGAAAAAAAAAAAAAAAAAAAAAAAAAAAAAAGATGAGGCAGCCATCCTCTGTCACATAAGGAATGAAGAGGCAGCCGCCAACCATTTTTTTGTTTTTTTGTTTTTACTTTTTTTATAATTATCCAGCTAAGCTCCTCCAAATGCTATGTGGCATGCTAAATAGAGAACTTACCAGAAAAATTGTAAGTAAACCTTTATAGATGCAAATTGCACCTTTTTTGCTTGTTTAATGGTGTAATTGCATATGTTTTTAGTTCAATGACAAGTCCAGTGGCATATTTAACAATTTTTCATTAAAACTCTTCATACCACCTTAAGAGAGGAGGATTTGAAGATGTGTTTATTCATAGGGCTCTCAGTAAGGTTCCTATGTATTCGTGGGTCATTATTTGTACACACAATAAAATGCCAGTCTCCACGCAAATTACAAATAAAATTAATATTTAATAATTAAAATATTAGGGGGAAAACATGATTGTATTCAGTAAGGCTATCATTATATAACCAACAAAACTTCTGGGCACTACACACTGCAGCACTCCCCCAACTACTCTCCCTCCCAAGTCCCATCTGGCAATGGAAGAGCATGGTAAAGTATACAGTAGATAAATGAAGACATCCCATGGTTAGCTTCATTCAGGTACACAGATGTCCAATTTTCATAATAATAAAGACTAAAATTGATCATACCTGGTCCAAAAAATATTTAGCAGTATCAGGAATAAAATGCATTTCATTTCCTCTCTTATAAGTTTCCTGAATGGCAGGATCTTTCCATATCTCATATACTAGGGGAGCATATTCACGGGTTGCAGCAGGGAAATATGCATTCAAATCTCCAGAAGCCATGATACCCAACAGCCAGTCAGAAAACTGCTTCAGTCTTTGATTGAGAGAATATATACATTGCTTACTCTCATCAGTTTTCATTTCACCTGAATTAGTACTTGGACTGTCAACTATGATGCAAATCAGCAACCACAAACAAATATTATATATGACAAAAGGAACCTGGGGAGGGGGAGCAAAGAAACTATTTCAGACATCTCAGCAAATCTAGAATAAACCTACTGCATTTTTTCATTAGTTTGAAAAGCCACTATATGCAAAAGGCAATGTAGAGAAACCATTCTAGCCAAATGCACTAAAGAATTGCAAGCAATCTAGCATAGCACCCTTCGAAAGCTCTTTGCTTAATTAAAAAAATAAATAAATAAATAAAACTATCTTCATATGAAAGACAAGTAACACCCAACCAAGCGGTAGAGCCTTCCAACGTCTGTGTCAAGAAAATGCAACACAAGATGAAAGATCTAGAAACTGTAATGAGACATTAAAAACCTGGAGAATGATTTTCCACTTGTAATGTAGAGGTGTTCTCCATTAAGGTTTCCTCTTCAAAGCGCTCTCGTTCCTCGAGTAAGATGCTGAGGTATCTATACATGTTACTTTGAATCATGAGCTTTATATTCTGTACCTCATCAGCAGTGTACTCATTTCCATACATAAACTTCATCTGTGCTCCATTAAAAACAATTGAAATCAAATTCATTAACAATCTAGAACAGGGTAAAATTCAGACTAAAAATGAAATCAGGATAAATAAATGTTTAAAGAAAATACAGAAAAAATGACATTTACCAAGAAAGGAAGGTAAGACATTCAAACTTCTAAACTGTGGATCATATCTTCCTTTTCATTAAAAATATCACCAATGGGAATTTAAACCAGTAAAAATTATCAGATCATTTCATCAAGAAAATAGGACCTACATTCTTAGTTTTCACTTATCACAAAACATATGTTACAACAGAAGGAATTCTTTATTCATGTGTACACTACACCCCTATTTATGTAGGGTAACATTCAACACTCCCCCTAAAGTTAGAACATAGATATAGATTATGCCCTAAAATAAACACAAATAAAATCAGCCTATTTCTATTAACCCATTTTGTCAATAGATCTACTAATTGATATCTAATCCATACATACCAAGTAGAAATTAATCCCCAGTTCCCAAATGAATCTTTTCACATATGAAATGACAATCCACCACAATATGTTTTGTTCATTCGTGAAAAACTAGATTGTTCGAAATATGAAAAACTGCCTAATTGTAGCACCATAGGCTCAGTGGTAGACGTGTCTTCATGCCAGGCTCTTTCAGTATGTGATCTATCCATACCAGTTCACATATTTTTTGGGTTGTCACACAATATTTGGATCCTGTACTTGACCATGCAACCACACTCTGCTTCTTGCTCTTTCATGCGAACAACTTTCCTGCAACAAATGTACAATGCCCCATAATCAATCTCATCATTCGGTGAACCAGCACAGTCAGCATCCCAGAATGCTTCAATACCTCAATACTTCAATGTGCATCATTTGTATACAAGATCCTTTCCCTTGTGCATTCTTTACAAATTTAACAATTCAAACCGCTACTTTCCATGCCGGTACTGCAGTAGCAATGTATAGTTGAGTGATAGTGAGATAGTTAAGCTTCCTAACCAAACTTCTGTACCTTTCTAGATCCTCAAATAGCTTACCCTCACTTGCTATCAATTTGACACTATGCTTCATAGGAGTATCATGAGGTTTTGATTCAAGAAATTAGGTATTCTTGAGCATATCCAGCACATATTTCCTTTGTGAGAGAACTACACCTTTTCTGGAATAAGCAACCTCAATCGCCAGAGATTCGTAAGTTTTCACTCATGTAAGACTATAAGAGGTGGAAGGACTAGAGAAATATTCTGAAATGTTGTCACTCCATAGTGTTCGAATTAATGAATGAAACTGGGTTTTGATTCAGCACAAAAGAAATCAAATAACTCACTTCTGGATTTAATTAAATATAACCAAGTGCACCTGGAATAGTCATCTTACACAAAGAAAAGAGTAAATACTCAAAATGGTCCCTCGACTATAGCTAAATTCACAAATTGGTCCTCGACTTTTAATTTCAACCAATTAAGTCCTTAACTTTGCAATTTTAACACAATTTGGTCCTTTGTCTATTTGACCGTTTGTTGACTGCACTTTTTTAGGATATATATGTAATTTCATGGTCCACCGTTGGTTTTTTAAGGTTCCGGTTGCATTTCTAGACCGCACTGTTACATTTGAATCCACTGTCGACGTTGCACCCCATGCCGGAGAGATTATAGCTTTTGATAGATAGATCGCCGAAGTCCCTGGAGTGGCTCTTCGAGAAAGCCGTGACTCTAAGCGATGTAGACAAGCTGAACCGGCTCGGGTTCCCCAAGCAGCAAGAAAAGAAGCACTTCCCCCCCTCCGAAACGGCGTTGTCACTTCCAAGAGCGTTCTCTAAGCTGAACCGGCTCGTGATCCCCAAGCAGCAAGCGGAGAAGCACTTCCCCCTCCGAAACAACGATGTTACCTCCAAGAGCGTCTCTTGAGCTTTGCACGTGAAACTACATATATATCCTCAAAGATCGCGGTCAACAAACGGTCAAATAGATGGAGGACCAAATCGTGTCAAAATTACAAAGTTAAGGACTTAATTGGTTGAAATTGAAAGTCGAGGACTAATTTGTGAATTTAGCTATAGTCGAGGGACCATTTTGGGTATTTACTCCAAAGAAAACAAAGAATCTGAAGCCAATTTTGGATGATGCACAACACAGGCCCAAAACAATAGTATGAACCAATTCAAACATAGAGTCTACCTGTTTATAACCCTAGAAAAATAGGGCAAAGGTCAGTGTATTGCAAACTCACATGACTCACATCGTAAACTAGATAATAGCTCTAAACTAGAACATAACTTCTTTAGGGGGCGTTTGGTTCACAAAATTTTAGATTACCTTAGGGAATGTTAAATTGCTGGGAATGTTAAATTAATGTTAGATTCACGTGTTTGGTTAAAACTGAGGTATGTAATATAAACATGTTTGGTTTAGCGATTATCTTTTATGTTTTAATGTTTTTTTGGTACATTAATACCTTTTAACATATGTTTATGTATTTTATAACTTCAAAATTGAAATTGAAATAAATAAATAAGGCAATTGTAACATATATAAGTACATGATTAAAAAATAATTAACTAAGAGCTTGAACTTGAGAAACAAAATTACTTTATAAGCTAACATGACATATAAGAAATAAAATAATATATATTATTACAAAAATACTCAAATATGATATGTATAATAACACAACATAAAATATATATTTCATAATAATTATAATTAAATGGCAAAAGTAGTAAATATGCATGGGAATCTCATAATACCTAAGAGATGTGAGGGAATCACATTCCCTTCAACATCCTATGTGGAGGGCATGTTGCATTCCTAAGGGAAAGTTATATCCCATGGGAAAGTAAGATAACTTAACCAAACATTGGAATGTGACATTTCAAAGCTCACATCCCCTTGGTTATGTTATATAACTTGAACCAAACATCCCCTTAAAGTAGGTAAAGATGGATGCCTGTACTAACAATGTAATTGTCTAATTGAAATGGCGGCACACTACTTAAATTGGTTACTGCAAGAGCAATTGTCTCATTTAATACATATAACCCAGCAGATTCTCTTCTCTTAGGAATAGTATTTCCTATCAAACGATCTTGAAATGAAAAATAGTTAGGAAAGAAAGAAACAGTGCAATTACAGCTTGGGTAATTTGACCAACAAACAGAAGGTTAAAAAGGAAATTGCATAAATATATTAATATAAAATGGATGATAGAGGCAAGGATGGGGTTAGTGGTTCTACCTTCACCCAAAACATAGGTTTTCGACCCATGGGTAAGGACCTAGGGTAATAGTAGTGCCATCTATTACCATGGGGTGACAGGTGGACAAAATATCTAAATTTTATATATGATTATTGGCACCTAAATTAATAATCCACTTATCCACTGTCAAGAAGATGAAGAGACCCATGCTGTGAGGCTACCTATTTGAACAAATGTTGCAAAAGAAGAAGACGACGGTTATGAAGACCGTCCATTTGGTTGAAGATAGCAAATTCATCTTCAATCAACACTGTTGGATGTAACCTCGGGTATTGTCATGTGAATGATTTAGTGCACTAATTTTGAGAGTGCCTCAATTCTTCACAATTGAAGCATACCCTTGGTCACCCGTGATCTCCTTTAAGACCATCATGATATATTGATATCTACTACTATCTACCATTTTTAAAAAATTTAATCAACAAATACAAAAAAAAAAAAAAAAAAGGTGGGCATTCGTTCTAGTCTTATTCCCTTGTTAAAATGGGGAATACCAACCAATAGTATTGCTTATCTAAAGTAGACAATTTGTGCATTAAATCCAACAAAAATCAATGTCTCTTCGGCAACCATGGGTTTAGGGGTTTCGCCTATACTAGTTCAACACCATGGGTCAAAAGCACCATGATAATGCTATTATTTTTTACCCCCTAACTTCAAGTACCAAAGCAGGCACCAAGCCTTGTCACCACCGTCACCTATAATGCCAACACTCAGTATCACACAACCTAAAGCAAACATCAAACTCTGTTCACTGTTGAGAACACTATTGAAGTAGATGCTCACAGCACAACTGCACAAGCCTTCATCATCACTGACCTAACTCATCTTTTCAGCTTCTAACCTCCACTAGATGGCCTTTGCCACTGCTGACCAAGGCTTCTACTCTCTTCCTTGCCGTAGCACTCTCCCTTGCATTGCATTTGCATAACAGCTTGCCTCCTCTTCTTCTCCTTCTTCTTCTTCTTCTTTTGTGTTGGTATCCTTCTCCTAAGGGTTTCTAAACAAATTTTCTAGAATTCTGATTCCATGTTACAACAAGAAGAAACTTTTTAAACTATTCATGTGTAAAGCATGCATACACTACGTCACTACCCCTATTTATGCATACATAATGGTATAGGTGCCCCTAGCCCATCACTAAGACACTAAAAGTCTAGTGTTACACTCAACAACATACAAGTTGGTCTTATATTTTCAATATTTATTTTACCAAATCGAAAGGACACATAATTTTCAAGACTATAAATGGAATTTAATAGGGTAAATGGATATGCAAATCTAAACCTTAGCACAGGTTGATAATTATAGCCAGTGTTTTCAATTTTGGCAATTTCACCCCAAAATTGGTTAAAATTTGTTTCTACCCAACTTATATGACAAGAGCCAAAGTTGGATTTGCAAAGAAAGGTTGTGGTGAGACATTAACCAAATTATACTGCATACTGTCTAGCGTAGTAGCGTATTCAATTTTCAAATATGGAAAATAGATGGATCTGCCAAATTTTCACCTCCTTTGCTTGCATATCATGTTTTCTTTACCTAAGACATCATTGTATTATGTACTGACTAGTGACTACTACTGATAATATGTTACTATCTGTTTCCTCACACAGAAAGGTTAAGCAAATTAGATGTATATTTTTCCCTTTTTCCCCGTCTTATAGGGTTAAAATAAGTTATATGTTTCTGGCTTTTATTGATAACAACACAGTGGAGCACACAAGATTTTCAAAATGTATGCCAATTGCCAGCTATGACACCATATGACCAGGGTAGAAATCAATATTGACCAAAATTAAGCATTGGCTAAAATTGCAAAGAAATTTCAAAACTTGGGGTGAAATTTGTAAGATTTTCCCTAATAATATATATTATATATTATATATTATATATTAGGGCCTTAATTAAGTGGCAAGTTGACTAGGCTTATTAAGTAGTCTGGTTGGACTGAATAACTAGGAGTTGTTGTTCAACCAGACTCTGTGCCTAATATAAACCTGGATTGATGGGATACAAGATTATTGATTAGATAGCACATTCAGTTACAGTACTCATACTGCTCAGAAAACACCAATACACCATCTAGGGTTCTGAGTCAAGTATGATGCAAAATTAAAAGCATTGGCTACATTCATCAATCCATGCAAAGGTTTGGATTAGGTTCAGCACTAATCCAATTAAATATTTTATTATTTTTATCAAATTATTACATAAGAAAGAGTACATATTTCTTTGAATAAAAATGGAATAAGGTAAGAAAGCACATTTCTACTTTTCAGCCACAGATAGAGAGATGGTGTCAAGCATCATAATAACAATTAACACAGGAACAAAATAGTAATGTAACACTTCGAGCACAAAATCTAAGGTTTGAAAATCCCATGGTTAAGAGAATCAATTTTTTTATAAAACGCATTGTTAATGCAGCAAGAAAGATCCACAATCAAAATATTTAAGTACATACTGAACTGCACATCCAAAAACTATTAAATAAAGAATGTAAGAAACCATACTTGCTTGAAAATAGTGCTTGTCCCAGATCCCTCCAACCCAAATAGCAAAAGTTTCTGAAATCTGCTATGCTCCGAAATCCCAGGCACAGACCTACCTGAAAAAGTAGTTGCGTCCTCTTTTGGCCCTTGAGTATTTCCAGGGGGAACAGGCAATGAAAATAATGAACATAGGAAACGAGTGAATGCCTGCCTAACAGAAAACCCAACTGCAACTAATCACATATCAATATAACCATCCAAAGTACTTAAGAGTTGAGCTCAAAAACATAATTATATTAGAAAGGGTTACAGGAGAACCTTCTCCCATATGTTTCCTCTAATGTTATTTTGACCTTCTTCCTCATAGGAACCATCATCATATAGCCAAAAGTGAGTATTCCTGGGGCAATCTACCTTGGCTAACTGGAAAAAGAAGATGAGAGAGAAATAAAACAAAACAAAAAAAAAATTAAAATAAAATAAAAATAAATAAATAAATAAAAAGAGAAGATGGTAAGCTCAAGCCAGAATTGAATCACAATTCACAAATATGCAAAATATCACCTTTTTCCACATTTTTGTTAAACAATGCAATGCACAATGCATGAGTGGCAGAGACCAGTGGTAGTTCAGTGTTAAATTTACATTGAATGGTGGGGAAGCCAAGGAAAACTCATGCATAGATGTAATGTGTTCTCAGTAATCAGTATAAATGGAAAACTTAACAAATATGAGGAGCTCAAATTCACATGCATAAGCTGTAAGATTGCATGAACCATGGATGCATGGGGAAATGCTACAAGAACTCCAGTGGAGGACACAATTTCATGGGTAAAATTTGAACATTGAAATGCAGGAAGGTCATATATCAGTGCAAATGATCTTGTTTTTCTAAGTATAAATACACAGAAATTGGTAAATAAGAACAATATATCCAGACCTTTTAATCTAGGGAATGAAATTAAAGAATTTTAAAACAATAGGAATAAACTGATCCTCATTTATACTTGCTTTTAAACTTATATTCTAAGTTCAGAAATGCAATTTTAGACAAATGGAAAGTACTAACAAATCCCATTAGTAGAAAGTCCAATTCCACGAAATCTTTCATCAACTTCCATGCGGAAGTTTCATAGCTGTTGCATCTAAAAACACATAATCAAATAGTAAGATGATGGACATAGGCACCAGGAAGTCCAATACAGTACCTTCAGTACTCTGAGTTCAACTTTTGTAATTTCACGGCCATTGATGTAAACTTTTGTGTTTCCACTACTTGCATCCAGCTGAAGCTTTCCGCCTACATTTAGTTTTGAACTTATAAAACTATCTGGCTTCTCACCCTCCTGTCACCCAAAAGAGTCACAGTGATCACATAAGTGTTCAACACTATAAGAAACACTTTATTACATTTCAGCAGTTCTGAAGCAAAATTAGTTTTTTGTATACAAAAATTTAAAATTCAATTATAATCACCTTCCCCCATAATCCAGAATCCTTGTCATACCAATACCTCCCGGGCCTCAATTTCCCAGGTGGTATTACACATCCAAGCAATTCAGCCAATTCCTCCTCCCTCAACTGCCTTCCATTTACCCAGACCTGCTCAGGCCGAATTTGATTAGCAGAACATTCCATTTCCGCCCTCATTATCTGCTTGACTTCCAATGGACTGCACACTTTTGCCAACATACGAGATGGCTTTCCCAATTTCTCCCTATTAGCCTCGTTAATTGGCAAGCCAATGCACCCCAAGCATTTCCTCCCCTCTGGCATCGACCCCATCGCCTTGAGCAGACAGTTCTTACAGTATCCTGCATCACACACAATGCACACCTCTTTCTCCCTTAGCCTATTCTTCTTCCCACACCTACTACAAACCGTTGCCCTAAACCTAAACCTTGATTCACCATTCAGCTCTCCACTCTTTTCCACTCGACTTGCCTGTTCGTCAACTTCACCTGGCAGCGGCGAGCTTCCCTTACTTCCATCTCCATCACCGTCGTTGTAATCATCGTCCCTTCCAGCTTCAGGAGTCACGGGATTTACACAATCACCTTCGGAATCCGGTACGAAATTGGATTGATCATTGGCTTGTTTAGCCTCGGAGTCCGAACTACAGCTGAATTGATGCTTGGAAGCCGGAGACGAGCTTCCGCTGCTGCTTTTCTTCTGACGCAATGGATACCTGGAGAGAACCGAGGGACTTTTCCGGAACTTCGGAGGTTTGGCAGTTGGGAGAGTCAGAGGTTTGACCCTGGGAACATCCTCGAAGCAATCCGTACCGCCATCGTACTCGACGGCGATCGAGTAGTCGAGGTGCTCCTCGTCCGGCAACGGTGCGCCGGGAGGCAGCATCCTCCGTAGAAGATCTTCCCAAGCAGTCGACTCCGGCTCAGGCTCCGGCTCCGGCTCCGGCTCCGACTCCGAACCGGTCATCTTATCGATCGCCGATCAGAAACCAGAGAAATCAAAAGAGACTAATTGGAGATGAGACGACAGATTGCGCAGCATAAGAGAGCGTTTAAAATGGAGTTCCGTGTCGGTTTCGTCGGTTATACTTTCGGTAACTGAAGTTTCAGGAGAGAGAGAGAGAGAGAGTTGGGGTGGAATGCTGGAAAGTAGTTGGTGGATTAGTAGAAGCAAAGGAGAGTCAATGAGCCGACGAGCGAGAGCCGGTGGGTGCTTCGTTGAAGGGCCGAAGAATTTTTAAATTAGGATCCGAGGTGAGTGCGCAGGCTGCCGGCTAGTTTTAATGATCGAAAGAGAAAGGTGGATAAGTACTTTTCAATTATGTTTTTTTTCTTTCAAGTGTCAAGTAGGTTACTGAACTTTTATACATCGTGTAATTGAATTATCAAATTAAAAAAAAATGATAATTGAATCATTAAAAATTTAAAAATTGTGTGATACGATTAATTCCCGATTGTATGGGGTAGTATATACCGTATTGAGTATAAAGTATTTGGAGCTCGGGGTCCTTTGACGGTGGGTTGGGAGGCTCCAGTCCAATGAAGTGTTAAAAGTCCTTTTCAATAGTAATATATGCGATACTTATAGGGGGAAGGAGGGGACACATCTCGGGCCTCCGGCACGGAAAGCACGTGGCGGGCAAGGGCCTCCGGCAAAGAGAGCATGTGGTGAGTGGTTGCAGTATATTTTCAAATAAATAAAATCTGAGTAACGAGTTATTGATCCACAGGGAAGTGGTTGTATCAACCACTAGCTACTAATCTATTCTTTTGAAGCTAATCCTAATGAAAGACATGGATGATTGATTTAAAAATAAAACTAATGTAAATGCAAGATTCAGGTTTTGAAATCAATAGAGAGAATATGAGATTCTTGGAATTCAAGTATTTAATCACCTAGTGTCAATCCTAAGAACAATATTAAAAACCGGGTTTAACAAGTGTGAGGATGCAAGGTGGTATAGAGCTACTCCCGTGGTCCCTAACACTAATGAATATCCCCTCCCGTGATATAAACACCCAATAAAACGAGAACAAGCATCATAATAAATTCCTAATTACTACCAGCTCCCGATGTGCAATAATCAAGAATTAAACTACCTAACAGAATTACTGTTTTCCAAGGTGCAACAATTAGATGCAATTGTGTATGCCCTAAGTTATGTCCAACTTCCGTTGTGACACAAACAAAGCTATGAAGCAAGTAATTCGGACCCTAAACTACTAGCAACAACAATAAGAAATACAATTGCAACACAAGCTTAAAACCCAAATAATAATATATTAAAGAATTTGAGAGCATAGGTTCATAAACACTTTTACCCAAAAATCTCTAAAGGAATTTAGGCAAGCATGGCTAAATTATACATAGTAAATATAATAAAGGAATGACAAATCATCATATAAATATTTTTATGAGTAAATTTCAATTCTGGTCAAATGACTATTGGGGTCTTGTTAATTGCAATACATGACTTTTAAAACTGTTAATTTAGTACTGGGAGACAACGCCACTGTATTGCTTGTGTTCCATCCATTGGCAACCGGCAAGCAGCTCATCTAATAGCTTGTCGTCGAGGCACTCAAAGTCGATCACTTCTTTCGTCGTTTCTTTTTTAATAAAGCCCTTACCCAACGGCAGCGGCGTTACCTACGAACACGAACCATTCATCGACAAATACTCTCCGGGAAAGTTGAGAACCATGAACTTGCCCCTCATTCTATAGGCAACTCTATCATAAGCTCCTGCCGCCTTCTTCGCCGTGTCATACGTTCCCAGTCACATGCAGACGTCGTTCCGGTTAGAGTCCTGTATCTCCACCCCGTACTTCCCCATGGCCGCTTCCTTACGCCACGGTATTTTGCATCATCGCTGTTTTTCCGGGGCTTCCTCCACTTTGTCACTTTTCCTTTTTCGACCAGACATATTGCCCCTTAGATTAAAGATTAATTGGCTAATTAAATTTTTCCAGTGAGATTTGGCTAGAGTGACCAAAATTATTAAATTTACAATTTTAAAAGTCGTAAATTATAATTAACAATACCTCAATTGTCATATGACCAAAATTGAAATTTACTCTATTTTTATTTTAATAACGAGTTAATATTCGATTTGATCACTTGACTAATAGGATTTCACCACTTTGATCATCGACTTTCAAACTTGCTCAATTTCATCCTCAACTATGCAATTATTAACTAAAATAGTCCTAATCATGATTATTTTGGTTTGAACAAAAGGTAACAATTACATAATTGGTAATGAAATTGAGCAAATTTGGAAGTCGAAGACCAAAATAGTGAAGTCCTAATAGTCGATAAACCAAATTAGATATTAACACTTTTAATAAACCTACAATATTACTATAATGAACTTACAATATTATAGTAATGAATCATGATTCATGATGCAAAATAGACCATGCTCCATGATATTACTTGCTGGTAAAAGGATTACATATTTAGTACACTCCATTGCTTCAATGACTCTTGGGCTGGGATTTTGGGATCTTAATGGCATGTTTGGTTCATGGAATAGGTCGGGAATGGAATAACATTCCTTGGAATAGACCTATTCCATCGTTTGGTTGGATCATTTTGTCATGGGAATAGCATGCCTAGGAATGGGCTATTACCTTCACAAGGGGAATAGCCATTCCTAAGGGGGGGGCTTGGTATTAGCTATTCCCATGCCCTTGGGAATAGCTTTTATATCAAAAATATCAAAAATACCCTTTGCACATTATATAATATTTATATTTATTTAATAAATATAATGTATTATATAAATGTATATATTTAATTAATTATAATTTTTATCCATCAATCTATCAATAAATATATATATATATATATATATATATATATATTTAAATAAATTATGTGTGTGTGTGTGTATATAACAACAACAGAATACAATTCCTATTCTATTCCTTACCTATTCCATTCCATGTGGAATAGCATTCCTATTCCCTCCAAATTCATTCCGTGAACCAAACGCGCTGTAAGATTAATATCAGGGTGTGTTTGGAAACTTGAAAAATGAGTTATGGAAATCATTTTTCAAGTTTCTATTATTTGGATGTGCCTGGAAAATTAAGTCAACGGAAATCATTTTCCGTTGACTTTGGAAAATAGGTTTGTTTGAGAGGAAAATGACTTCCCCTTTTTTTTGGGGGAAGTCATTTTCCAACTTTTACACCACACCACCACCGCTACCACCACCAACACCATACCACCGCAACCACTACAACCATCAACACCATACCATCACCACCACCACCACTGCCACCACCACCACCACCATACCACCACAACCATCATCGCCGCCACCACCACCATACCACCGCCACCACACCACCACCACCACCGTCGCCGCCACCATACCACCGCCGCCGCCACCACCATACCACCGCAACCACCGTCGCCGCCACCACCACCATCACACCACCATCACACCACCGCCGCCGCCACCACCACCACCATACCACCGCCACCACACCACCACTGCCACCACCGTCATACCACCACCAGTTATTATTATTATTATTATTATTATTATTATTATTATTATTATTATTATTATTATTATATAACAAATAACACCACTACCACTACACCACCACCACCATAATATTTTTGATATATTATTAGTTATTTTTTTATTATATTTAAAATTATTATTATTTATTATACATGTTGTAATATTCTAAATAAAATAATTAAAATATTTAATTAAACTCATTTTTCAAAAAATGAACTAAACACACAAAAATAGTTTTCCAAAATGCAACCAAACATTGAAAAAGAAAATATTTTCCAGAAAATGACTCATTTTTCAGAAGTTATTTTCCTGCTTTTCAAACGGACCCTAACATAAAATGGGAAACCTAATATATCAAAAAAAAAAAAAAAAAAAAAAAAAAAGTAAAAGGCAGTGTCATTTTCGTAGTTTCTGCTAAGTAGGAGGTTTATTTTCTAGCCCCACGGTTTGAGAATCAGAAATACAACGTTACAACGTGCCACGTATGCCCTCTCAAACTCCATACATAAAAACAAGCTGAATATTATATTGCTTTTGAATGGTCCAGAAAAATGAGGATTTGTCAATGGTTATTGTTAGTACACATAATTTTAGAATCAGTGCAACCGATTCCTTTTGTTTTGTTTCAACAAAAATCAAGCCATTGGTATTGGAACCATGAGCATTTTAATCACAACTTAACCCAAATTTACGATCAAGCAAGAAGTGTTAACAGCAAAACATAAATTCATTACATATGACACAATTACTGACCTGTTTTAAGTACAAAATTTATATTCTTAAGGTACAAAATTTCATAATATAAGATACAAAAATTCACAACATAAAACACATACACATGCACCAAGGTTCCTAGTGCACTGTGAATCCGGCCTGATCTATAGTATAAGGATTGCTTTGAGCATTGTTCTTGAACGACAAAGAGCTAAATTCATACTATGCTACTTTTCACTTATTAGACCACATGTCTTTCCATCTCAGAAGTTGTCTAGATGTATAGGTACAAAAGTTATTCCAGTACAATTGCTCAAATAATAATTCCTTATGGAAAATGGCACTTTTTATCCCTGAGTTATATACTTATAGCATTTTTTTCCCCTCAATTATTTAGGTAAGCACATTAGCCCCTCAATTATTCTAAAAGTGGTGTTTTTTTCCCCTGATATATTAAATTGACATTTATAAGTAAACATTTTATTTATTTTACTACTCCAACAAATTATTGCGTATACGTAGGGATGACCACGGTTCGATTTGAATTGAACGGATACTAAAGCAATCGAATTAATAGTTTACGGTTATAATTCAGATCTAGAACCCAATATTTAAATGTCAATTTATTAAAATTATGTATCAAAAAAATTGAATCTTGAACCGTGAACCGGCGGTTCCGGATCTGATTCGTGGTTTTGAACCGTCTTTATTTTAAAATTTTATTTTTTATTTGAAAATAGTATAAATTCAACAATAAATGTATTTTATTTTTTCAGTTTGGAACATGAACTGTCCGTTCCGGTTCACGATTTTAATAAACTCTAAATATCGAATTTCGATTCTAAATTGTAATTGGAATATTTTGGTTTGGTTGCTATAGTGTTTGTTTAGTTTGAACCAAATTATGGTCATAATTTGTTGAAGAAAAAAATAAATTAAATATTTAGTTTAATGGTAAATATGTTCATTTAATATTTCAGGGGGGAAAACAGTCACTTCAATAATTTAGAGGAAAAAAATGCTATATGTATATAACTCAGGAGGAAAAAGTGTCATTTTCCCTTTTAAAGAAACATTTGAGAAGTAGAATTGATTGGAGTTTGATTTCGATTTTGAATTGGTGGTTCTCAATTTTGAGAATGGAGGAACTAGAACCGAAATCGAAACCTTGTAAGGATAATTTAGTTCATATTCTTCGATTATTATATATATTTTTATTTTTTAAATTCTAATTTGTATTTCAATTATTTATTTTTTAAAAAATTCTATAACAATTTGTACATCAATTATTTATAGGTTAGTTTAAATTGTCTCATTCAAGTTGAACTGTAATCATCAACCTATAAATTGTCTCATTCGAATTGAATTATAATCATTCGTATTGAGGGTTGTGAATTTTTTTATTTTTATTTAAATAAGTACTTCTTATCCAACCAAATAGTTGATGATGAATGAAATTGAAATTTCATAGAAAATAAATTATTCGGAAGATTAATTAAATTGTTTGGTCGATTAAAAAGAAATTACTGTGAATATTAATTTCATTATTTAGTTGGGTTTAGAATTGTAAGGAATAATGAGTATAAAAATCAATATATACCCTACACCACAATAACAACAATAAATAATAGATAAGGGCAAAATTATCTTATTAATTTTCTATGAAAAACAAAATATCAATAGTCAACTAAGAAAAACCTTTTTTGATGAAAAATATTTTTACATGAATCAAACAGAAAAAAATTTAATTTTTCTCAAATTTAAGGAAAAAAAAAAACTTCTGTATCCAACCAAACACCCTGACGGTAAATATGCTACCGGAAATATATTGTAAAGTAACGAATAAGAAAGTAACAATAGTTGTATTGCCTTAGTTTCAGTATGGAAAGTACAGTGTGTCCACCCCCTTGCTAGCTGAGGGGAGCTCTATTTATGCTAAGTCCTAACGTTAACAACATGAAGAGTCATAATTAGGGAGCTGAGGCTAACGGCAATAGCATGAAGAATCATGAATGAGGCGCTCAGCTTTAATTCTCTCCCTTCAATGCAATGAATGGCCATAATGTTTCCACCCGTTGGTGTTCTGCCCGTTGGAGTTCTGCCTGTTGGAATTCCACCCGATGTTGGTGTCGGGTCAGGTGCTGCTTATGATCCGGGTCGGGTGTCAGCACCATTATCCTGTCACCAGTCCCCCCAACTCCTGAGTCTACGGGTGTGTTTGAGTTGACTTGGGAGTAAGGCTGAATTTGCTTGATATCGTGCAGAATCCCGGTTGATCCCGAGTATGTGATTTTATTTTCCAAAACACATATGAATTTTTTTTTTATGCTGGCCGAGACGGGCTGCGGCTTAGGCTGGCCGAGGTGCGTGCCTCCGGCCGATCACGATCGAGGCGTCGCCTCGACCGATCGTGGCCGAGGCGTGCACCCCGGCCGATCGTTCGTGGCCGAGGCGTCGCCTCGACTGCTCGTGGCCGAGGCCTTTTTTTTTTTTTTTTGCGGCGTGGGCCGGCTTCGGGTTGGGGCGCCGCCTCAGCCTGGCTGAGGCGGGTGCCTCGCCCTGTGGTCGAGGCACTGCGCTTCGGCCACGGCCGAGGTGTGCGCCTCGGCCGGACGCCTCAGCCACTTGGCCGAGTCGTGCGCCCCGGCCATGTGGCTGAGGCGTCGCCTCGGCCACTTGGCCGAGGCGTGCGCCCCGCCCACTTGGCCGTGGCGTGCGGCCCGCCCACTTGGCCGAGGCGTGCACCCCGGCCGTGTGGCTGAGGCGTTGCCTCCGCCATTAGGGCGAGGCGTGCGCCTCGACCCCTTTATTTATTTTTTTGATCGAGGCGCTGCCCGGCCCCCCTTTTTTATTTTTATTATTTTTATTTTTTTATTTTATTTTATTTTTTTTGCGACGTGGGACGGCTTCGGGTTGGGGCGCTGCCTCAGCCTGGCTGAGGCGGGTGCCTCGCCCTGTGGCCGAGGCACTGCGCTTCGGCCACGGCCTAGGCGTGCGCCTTGGCCGGATGACTGAGGAGTCGCCTCAGCCACTTGGTCGAGGCGCGTGCCTCGGCCATTTGGCCGAGTCGTGCGCCCCGGCCATGTGGCTGAGGCGTGCGCCCCGGCCATGTGGCTGAGACGTCGCCTCGGCCACTTGGCTGAGGCGTGCGCCTCGACCCCTCTTTTTTTTTTTTTTGATCGAGGCGCCGCGCCTCGGCTTGTGGCCGAGGCGCTGCCCGCCCCCCCTTTTTTTTTATTGTTTTATTATTTATTTATTTATTTATTATTTTTTTTTGTTTGAGGCGCCGCGCCTCGGCTTGTGGCTGAGGCTGCGCTTCAACCATTTGGCCGAGGCGTTGCCTCGACCAGAAGGCCGAGACGTGCGCCTCTGCCTGTGGCTGAGGCGTTGCCCGACCTTTTTTTTTTTTTTTTTTTTTTTTTTTTTTTGTAAAGTGTAGTGACGGCTGTGGGTGATCGAAGGTGGTTTTGAAAACCTTTTTATTTGAGCGAAGTAACCTGGGCGGACCATGTTTACTAAATACTGTTTACAAGTCTGAACGGACCACGACTACAACGTATTACTGATAATATCTAATTAAATTTGCTGACTTCCGTACCCGATCGATCATCCTTGCAAATGGTGTGGACTTGTGGATTCTTTCCGCCAATCTTTTTGCATGCTTTTACGTAACAACTGCGGGCTGTTCACTGGTTTCCTCTGACGACCCCTATCCCATTCGGAGTAGGGAACTTCATACCCAAGTGTTCCACCGACACTATGGCCTTGAGGTCCTCCAGTGCCGGCCTCCCCAAAATGATGTTGTGCGCACAAGTGAGTCTTACCACGATGAATTCCATGTCAAGTTTGCGAATGTTAGGGCTCGTGCCTATCTCCACTGGTAAGGCCACCAACCCCTCCGTCTCCACTGAATCACCCGTAAATCCAGAGAGTGGGGTACGTACTTCTTTGAGCTGGTTCCTAGGTATCTCTAACTTGGTGAAGGCATCGTAATACATCACATTGACTGAGCTTCCCGTGTCGACTAAGATGCGGCGGACAATGACATCGTTGACGTCCATCTCAATCACCAGGGCGTCACGATGGGGTAGCGGGCCCTCTGGGAGGTCATCATCAGAGAAGGTGATGGCCTCCTGTCTCTGTTTCTTTTCTCTAGGAAGACTCACCACTTCTCCCACGTATATCTGTCGGCTCCACTTCTTTCTTTCTGCGGGCGTGTCACCCCCTGCGGGTCCATCATAGATAAAGTGTATGGTGTGCTTCTTTTGTCGTCTGTGCGCCACCTCGGTTTCTTTCTCGCTATCATTCTGCTCAGATATTTGGTCGTGGTCTCTTTTTTTTGGCGTTTGAGGTGGACGGCTCGGTGCCATTCTCATTCCTCCAGACATTTTTTGGTGGATTGTGTTGCGGCTGTTGCTGCTGCTTGGATCGCTTGACGAAATGTCGGAAGTAGCCCTGCTGGATGAGGTCTTCTATTTGTCTCTTCAAAACGTGACACTCATCTGTATCGTGTCCGGCATGCCTATGAAACCTGCAGTACTTTGTTTAGTCTGCCTTTGGGGAGACCTTCATGCACTCCTCGGGGAATTCTACCATTCCCATCTCCTCAGCTTGCTTTAGAATGACACTGACGGGATGGGTAAGAGGAGTTAAATTACGCAAGGGGACCAGGCGAGGTCGTTCGTAGTCTCGGCCCTTCCCTGCGGTCGGGTGGTTCGAGAGTGGTGCCTGGCTGGGCGGACCAGCTTTCCCAGGCTTCTCACCTTTCCTACCATCCTCTTCGTCCTTCTTCTTCCTGTCGACGTCCTCTGCTTCGGCATAGCGGCTAGCCGTCCTCATCAGATCTTCGTAAGAGCGGGGGTGGTGGGCGTTCAGCTGCTTGTGGAAATACCCTGATCTTAAGGCATGGATAAATATTGGGATCGCCGCCTTGGAGTCGAAGTCGTAGACATTATTGACTTCCTTTTTCCATTTGATCAGGAAGTTTTTTAGGCTCTCGCCTCTATCTTGCTTCACTACACAGAGGTGAGAGAAGGGTCTCTTACGCTGTATGCTACCGGAGAAGTATGTTAGGAAGCTCTTGGACAACTCCCCAAAGTTTTGGATCGACCCATCTGGGATGGTGTTGAACCAGTCTTGGGCCGCTCCATCCAGGGTGGATAAGAACGCTTGGCACATGATGGCGTCCCCTGCCCCGATCATTACCATAGCAGCCTTGTACCTCGTCATGTGGACACGTGGGTCAGTGGCCCCCGTGTACTCCTTGATGGCGGGCAACCTAAAGTCCCTCGGCAAAGGTACATCCATGATGCTTGGGGAGAATGGTGCTGTCATCCGTACCTCGGGTTAAGGCGACTGCTCCCGTGCCTCCACCCTTCTTGCTAACTCCTCGATTCTTCTCTGCAGCCTCTCGACCAGGGCCGACTCATCAGGGTGCCGGCGCGGGGCCGGCTGCCGCTCCTCCAAGTGTCGGTGTGGAACCCGCTCATCAAGCTTCCCCGCCGAGTGCCGTCGCGGAGCCGGTTCTTCGACGCGTCGCTCCTCCAAGTGTCGACGTAAGGCCGACTCATCAACGTGTTGGCGTGGGATCGGCTCCCGAGACTCGCCCACCTCCTCTGTGGGTGATCTCTCGGCTTCTCTGTTTTCGTGTTGGCGAGGACCTCTGGTAGAGGATCCCTCGGCCCGTGATCCTAATCTTTGCCGCACGGGCGCCCTTTGTCCCAATCGTTCTGGTGCAGATTGGGAAGGGCCTGGTTGTCATCTGGCCGGTCCACTTCTTTGGGTCTCCACCCTTATTTCCTGGGGCCGCGGCGGGGGCACTTGGCCCGCAGTCCCACTGCCACCTGATTTAGCACCGCCATCACTACTTGCTGAATGACATCGGCAGTCGCCTGGAGGTTCACGGCTTGGTTCACCCCTCCATTGTTGAGTTGGTCTCGAAGGTCCCCTCCATTGTTGAGTTGGTCTCGAAAGTCCCCGGGCCTCCCATTGTTGAGCTGTTCTCGGAGGTCCCCTCCACGATTGTTGGTGAGTTGGTCCCGGAGGTCACCTGAGGCATTGCCATTGTTCACGTTGCGGGAACCATAGGAGCTGCGGGACACCATTCTTTCAAGCTTGCTGTTGAAAGAGGAATGAGTTGTGTGTGTCGTAGCCTGCTTGAGTATTGGACTCAGGCTCTCAACGAGAGCACCAATGACGGTAAATATGTTACCGGAAATATATTGTAAAGTAACGAATAAGAAAGTGACAATAGTTGTATTGCCTTAGTTTCAGTATGGAAAGTACAGTGTGTCCTCCCCCTTGCTAGCTGAGGGGAGCTCTATTTATGCTAAGTCCTAACGTTAACAACATGAAGAGTCATAATTAGGGAGCTAAGGCTAACGGCAATAGCATGAAGAATCATGAATGAGGCGCTCAGCTTTAATTCTCTCCCTTCAATGCAATGAATGACCATAATGTTTCCACCCGTTGGTGTTCTGCCTGTTGGAATTCCACCCGATGTCGGGTTAAATATGGTGTCGGGTCAGGTGCTGCTTATGATCCGGGTCGGGTGCCAGCACCATTATCCTGTCACACCCCTTACAACACATTTTTTTGAATGCTACTAACCCTATTACATTATAATATCTGTTCTGCTCAAAATACTTTCTCAACCTAATGAAGCACACGGAGTTAACAATGCCTCCACTGAGACTCCATCTCATAACCTCCTACATAGGAGAGGTCACTACATGCCATCTAGGTGCTTGGCCCCCTTACAACATTTAATATGATGGAATTTCAATTCAATTTATACAAAATTTCATGTAATTTTCAATTCAATTATTTGGTTGGAAGAAATTGAAATTCCTAAAGTATACTGAAAATTGAAATTCAATAGCAAATAACAACTTTGTCATTATTATTATTATTACATAATTACATAATTACATAATAGTGTTTTTTTTTGAAAACACATTGATGGTTTTTGGGTTTTCGGGCCCAAGGAGGTCCAACACAACCTTTAGCCGGAGGATATACCTTTCACAAAAAGTCTAGATCTTTAGTGAAGTATGATGCTCAATAGTGCTTTCTATTTCCCTCTCCGGGTTCTCCAATCTGCCTCTTACAAGGGTGGAGGAGCCCTCTTTATAGTGGCTCCTCCTCTACTGACTTAAAGGCTCATGATGGCCAACTTAAAGATTACATTCAATGTGCCGAGCCGTTGGGCGACGTTACGGACTCTGCCAACGGCTCTCTCTGGCTAGTAACTGGCGGACCGAGTCCGACTTTTAATGCCTCAACGGCTCCTTGCCTTGACTGCTCTGAAGGCTCTCTCAACGGTTTTCCGGACCGAGTCTTACCCTGGGCCGGACCTGGACCGACTCCTCGTCCCCGTTTGGCATTGGGCCGTCCTTCCGGGCTCTGAGCTGGGCCTCCCTCTTTGGACCTGGGCCGAGTCCTGGACTCGGCCCATGCATTCTTTCTGGGCCTCTTTTCTTGGGCCGGGGTTCTCACCCCATCAACTAGTCCCTCACTTTTCCACACCCGGTCCACCAACCTGGGTTTGGAAAAGTAGTAACCATCTCCTGCTCACCGAATCCGTGCCTTGAATGACTCAGGATTGGCCCCGATTATTCGCTATCTCCCGGATCTCGCGGGACCGTTCTGATCTCCTCGGCCTGGCCTGGCACCTATAAATGACCTTGGCCGTTCTTCTCTTAACTTACTAATTCCTCATGGGTCGCTCACCACTGAAAGGGAAGCGGATTGACTTTGGGTCGCCCCGGCGCCCCTTGCCTTCGAAACGGACTCGGCCTGAGAGGGAGTCTAAAAAGAAGGCTCCCCGTCCGACTCCACAGAGATCACCTGTTGGCGCTGCCTCCATGGCTCTTCATCCGCCGACTCCTGCTCGTCGTGAAGTCGCTCCGACTTCTCGCCCTTCTCCCCCTCCGGGGACAGCTCGAGTAACTTCCCCAGGCGGGACCGTTGTTGACGTGCCTGTCCCAGAGCAGCTGACCTTCCGTATGACCTTTTCTATTCCTCTGGATAACTTGGACGGTCCGCTTACGGGGCTGATGAACGAGGAAGACCTTGCTCGCTATCAGGAAATGTACCCGGACGACGAAGAGCTGGTTGTGCCACCACTCCTGCCGGCGTTCTGGGACTCGCTTTACCCATCCCCTCCTGGACCATCGGGAGGGTTCTTTGGAAGCGACTCCTCCTCGCCGGGTGAATGATCTTTGTGGACTGGGGTCGGCCGGATACTCTAGAGGGGTAGTTCTTTTAGGAGCACTTGCTTATTCTGTAATAAGCTCCTTGTAACCTGCACCTTCTTATTTTATAATAAAATATTCTCGGCCTTCAGTTTCCATCTTTTTTGGTATATTTAGCGCACTCGTCCAAATTGTCGAGGGGTCGGCCACGATGTCGAGTCCTCCCTCCGCTTGACACTTGTAAAATCTCGCTTCCCAGGGCGAGCCAGGCTTTTTCAGTTTAGCGTGCGAATCTCACCCTTCCCGAACTAATTGGATGGGATTAATCTCTGACAGAGATTCGCGCTGCCCATCCCATCCGGTTCAGTTATGTCAGTTACGATTCCCTCCGTGATTTGCGCCTCGGTCGTCGCCCTCTCGAGGCTCTATATAAGGGCTCTTGGTAGCTCTGTGTTTTCTCACTATTTCACATTTCGAAACCTCAAGCTATGAGTTTCAGGGACGGTGATCGTCGTTGGTCCATCCGTAATAAGGAGCATGCCCGGCTGGAGGAGCTCCGGCGGAAGAGGGCGGCTAGCGGAGGGCACTTGGTGGGCGACTCCACTTCTGATCCCATCGTGGTGCCTCCTGACATGCTTGATCTGATGGTCGTGGAGCCGGAGGAGGACGAGATGGAGCCCAAGGTAGAAGACCCGGAGCCAGAGGAGGACCTAGACTGGGAGGCTCCTCCGCTTTTCGGCGTGGCCATGTCACCGAGTGCTCTGGAGAGGCCCCTGCGGATGGTCGTTGATGGGAAACCTGCCGTGTATCTGGATGAACTGCCCGAGCCCGAGCCTTAGCCGAGTCCCCTGCCTTTCCGCCCCCACTACTACCTGGAGGGTCCGCAGCCGGTGCGTCACGCGGAGGAGGAGGAAGTTAAGCCCTAGGCCCGTCTTTTCTGTGTAATGTTTGTGGCCGAGTCCTCGGCCTTGTACCCCTGTCTTTATGGAATAAAATCTCGTTTTTACTTTTCGGTTCTTGGTTTTGCGTGTTCCTTTGGCCGACTCTTGGTCGTTATGACCGACTTGTAGACTCTGCCCGACTAAGCCCTGTGGGTGAAGGACTCGGCAAATCCGTCGGCCGACCTTGCGACCTGAAGCTTGTCCGGGCCTCTCAATTTGGCCGGACCCAGCTGGGTCACTTCTAGAAACTTCCAGCGTGATCTTGATGGGCCCCCATAGCTTTTGCCTTGATGGGCCTTTGCCCTGGCAGGCCGGGTCACCGTCACTCAGCCTCGACCTAGGGTAAACGCGCCGCTTGCAGGCTAGCCCTAGGCCTGAACCGTCGCCCCGCCTATCGAGGCATTAAATGCGGCGTCCCTTCGACGTCTTGTCGCCTCCGATTCCTCCACTAGGGAGGCGCCGCGTGGCAGCCTTTTGGACTTCTTTCTCTCTTTTAAAAGGCCCTTTCCTTTCATTCTTCTTCTTCAATTCTCCCACCAAGCTTCTGCTCCTTCATCGTCTTCTCAGCCCCAACTCCAATCTGTAAGTAATGCCTTCCTCTTCTCATTCTTCTTCCTCCCGTCGGCCGTCTTTTGACAACCCGGCGGGGACTTCTCCGTCATCTTCTTCTTCCTCTTCCGTCGTCCACCGCCTGGAAATGCCGGCGGGCTTCCAGGCGGTGTCTTCTTCTTCCTTCTTAGACCCTTCTTCTTCTGGGGCGGCCACCCCGATGAGCCCAGCCCCGTTGACCACGGTGGCGGCTTTGCCGGGCGGCGTGGTACGGCCGCGAGGCAAGTTTGACTCGGTTGTCCGGCCTTCCGTCATCGGCCACAGCGGCGGACCTGGACATGGCCCGCTTTCTGCTTGGCCCTTCGGCCCTGGTCGTCGCGGCGGAGAGCCGGCCTATCCACGACCCGCCGGAGGGTTTTGTGGGTATCCACCTTCACTCGATTGCATTCGGCTTCCGAGTGCCTCCACACCCATTTCTTTCGCTTCTCTTTCGGCATTATAACTTGGTCCCGGGCCAGTTAGTGCCTAACTCTCACCGACTCCTGACCAGCTTCATCAATCTCTGCCATTGGTGGCAGTGCGAGCCGGATTTGGACCTGTTCCGGTACCTCTTCACCGTGAACAAGGTCGGCTCTCACTCGCCCGGCTTCATCCAAGTCGCTGCCCGTCCGGGGCGACAACTTTTCGAGGGGTTGTCCGACTCTATAAAAGAGTGGAAGCCCCTTTATTTCTTCGTCCGACCTCGCTCCTCTTCCTTCACTTTTCCGACCCTATGGCCGGCGACTCTCTTCAAGCCCTGCTCTCGGCGCGCCGTCTTTACGGAGGATGCTGTCAAGGGCGGCGACTTCTTGAAGGGCTTCGGGCCGTACTCCGTCAAGTACTGGTCCCGAGTCCGGGCCATGGCCAAGCATGGCCTTCTGCCGGAGGGCGCCGCCATCGTAGGTAGCGTCTTTTTCATCTCTTTCTCGACTTGCTTCTTATTTCCTACGGGAACACTCACAAGTGAGTGGATTTCTTTTACAGGTCCGTACGATTCCGACTCCTCCAGCTCCGGCGAGGCAATCGCACCGACCCCTGAGATGGCAAATAGAGCGGAAAAGATGAGGCGTCGCTTGACGCAACGCTCTACTGGTGCCGCCGCTGCGTCCTCTTCTCAGCCATCTCCGGTGGTTCGACCGACTCCTCCACCTTCCCACAACGTGGTTGACCTCACTCTTTCGCCCGTGGTATCGCCCAGTCGGCAGCCGCCTCCTCCTTCTACTGAGAGTCCGAGTTCTAAGCGGCCTGCTGAGCATACGGAGGGGCCGACTCCGAAGAGGATCCGGCTATGCCACGAGGTGGACGAGGATGCCCAAATCTGGATGGGCAACACCTCCGTTCGCAAGTGGTGCAAGGATGTCCTCCTGCCAAAGGATGTAGAATCGACCCGTGCTCTTGGCGACGGGTTCATCATCGAGGCCTTGCTCCGGCAGTCGTATCGCGTAAGTGTTACTCATTCGGCCTTTCCCTCTATTTTTTCGTTCGACTGACGGTTTGGTGTGCAAGACCTCACCCTCCAGATGGAACTGGGCAATCGGTTCCAGGGCTTTAGAAATGATATGCGGGCTATAGCCACCAAGCTGCGCCAGACAGAGGAAGCTCTCCGGGAAGAGCAAGCGAAGCAACTCAAGATGGTGGAGGTGCACAATGCCGAGTTGCTGAGGGTCACCCGTCAGTGGGAGGAGGAGATGGACAGAGTGGCCACGATCGCGCGCGACCTCTGTTGAAGATTATAAGAAGTCGGCGGCCTTCGAGGCGGATGTGCAGGCGGCGGTGGCAGCTCGGAGGAGAGAGGTGGCCAAGGAGTGGCTGGCGACCCCAGAGGGCGATGATTTCCTCCTAGACCTGGGCGAGCGGGATTACCGCCTCGGCTTCCGCGAGGCGCAGATGGAGATTCACGCCACCTTGTTGGCCCGCGACTCTACGTTCACTCCCGAGAGCTGGGGTCTCAAGCCGGTGCTGGACGCGGATGGGCCGGCTGCGCCTACTGACCCGGCGACTCTTCCTGCGGCGACGCCTCCAGAGTTCGCCGAGTCCTTTCTTCAGGCGGAGGACCCTTCCTCTGTTCCCCTTGCTGGACCATCGGCGGGGGCGCAAGTTGAAGGGGTCGCCGTCGACACCCCCTCCCCTGTAGCCTAGGGTCTTTTTAGAATAGACCCTCTTTTTGTAAAGGCTGGCCTCCTTATCGGCCGGATTTTAATAAAAAACAGCTTTCCCTTCTCTTTTCACGGAATTTGTCTTTGGGGCTCTTTCAATATTGGCATTCTTCTAAGGTTTTGAACCTTACTTTTTTCCTCACCGAGTTCCTCAGTCGAGGCGACTCTTTTACGCTTCCTCCGAGAAACGGCTAAGGGTCTGGGCCTTTGTCTCCCAGCTTTTTCTCGCCGAGTCCCTTGGACGAGGCGACTCCTTTCTGCTTTTTCTCTTGGAAACGACTAAGGGTCGGAGCCCTCGTTTCCTAACTTTCTCTCGCCGAGTCCCTTAGTCGAGGCGACCCTTTAGGCTTTTCCTGTTCTCAGAAACGGTTTAGGGTCAGTGCCCCGTTGTTTCTATATATACTTGCCGAGTCCCTCAGTCGAGGCGACTCCTTTTGGCTTTTTCACGGAAACGTCTAAGGGTCTGGGCCCTTGTTTCCTATCTTTCTCTCGCCGAGTCCCTCAGTCGAGGCGACCCTTTAGGCTTTTCCTGTTCTCAGAAACGGTTTAGGGTCAGTGCCCCGTTGTTTCTATATATACTTGCCGAGTCCCTCAGTCGAGGCGACTCCTTTTGGCTTTTCCACGGAAACGTCTAAGGGTCTGGGCCCTTGTTTCCTATCTTTCTCTCGCCGAGTCCCTTGGACGATTGGCTGCAACCCACGTACTTTATTCAGATTTCTTGGAATCCTCGAGCTCATACTTGACCTATCATTGGCTACTGATAAAACCTTTTCAAATGTGTAGCATTCCATATACGATCTATAAGCTTGCCTCCCATGGTCTCTAATTTGTAAGTTCCGGCCTGAACTACAGCCGCGATGCGGTACGGCCCTTCCCACTTGACCGCGAGCTTGCCTCCTTCGGTAGGCTGGCTGGCTTGTCGATCCCGTAGCACTAGGTCGCCAACCTGGAAGGTTCGCGGGCGAGTTCTACGGTCGCGGTATCTTTTCACTGCCTGCTGATACTCAGCCATTCGCGCACTCGCGGCTTCCCTTCTTTCTTCTAGAAAATTTTTCTCAATCTGCAGGTTCTCCTCATTCGCTGCGTCCGAGTAGGTGCGAACCCGGTGGGTGGGTTCGACCACTTCGACAGGAACCTTGGCCTCAAAGCCGTATGCGAGTGAGAACGGACTCTCTCCCGTCGCTCGCCGCTGGGTAGTGCGATAGGCCCATAGGACTCGATCAAGCTCGTCCGCCCAGTTTCCTCGGACGTCTTCGAGTTTCTTCCGGATCCCATCGACCAAAGTTCGATTCACATTCTCAACCTGCCCATTTGCTTGGGGGTAGGCCACCGACACCTTGGTATGCTTGATACCGTGTCGGCGGCAGAATTCGGCGAATGCCTGGCAATCAAACTGTCGCCCGTTATCGCTGACGATGTGTTCGGGCAAACCGAAGCGACAGATCACCATTTTCCACAGAAAACGTCGACACTGGTACTCGGTGATGGTAGCCAAGGGTTCCGCCTCGACCCACTTGGTGAAGTAATCAATGGCCACGACGCAAAACTTCACTCCTCCCGGGGCGACGGGTAATGGTCCCAACAGGTCTATTCCCCATTTGGCGAAGGGAATGGCAGTGGTGACCGGTGTATAAAAGGTGGCTGGCCGAGTGTCTTTCCTGGCGAATGCCTGACAAACGCCACATTTGGACATCCGTTCAACACAGTCTCGCATCATGGTCGGCCAGTAATACCCTTGAACGACCAATTTTCGGGCGAGCGTGTGAGCACCCTGGTGCGCAGCGCAAATGCCTCTATGAGCTTCATCCATTACCTTCTCGGCCTCAGGCCTAAGTAGGCATTTCAACAGGGGTCCTCCGAACGACTGTTTATATAGGTCTCCGTCAATGATCCGGAAGGAGGGGGCTTTCCGCCGAACCCTCGCGGCGACTGCTGGGTCAGTTGGCAACTCGCCCGTTTCCTTGAATCGCCGGATGTCATCTATCCAGAACATCTCAGGGTTTTTCTCTCGATCCCACCCTTCGATGTTTACTTGCTGGACATCTAGCGGCGCCTCTTCGATACTCGGCCGACTTAGCTCCTCCTTCTGGCAAATCTTTATTAAGTGGTCAGGCACCCCTTCCAGGGCGATTTTAGATAAGATGTCGGCCTCTACATTGTCCGCCCGGGATATGTATTCTATTTCATAAGCTTCGAACCCCTTCAACATCTTGGTGGCACATTCTTTGTACAACGCCATCCTCGCGTTCTTAGCTTCGCACGTACCCGAGATCTGCCCGACTACTAGTCGGGAGTCGGTTTTGACTCGTAGCCGTTCGACTCCTAGATCCTTGGCGAGTCGGAGGCCGTTCAACACTGCTTCGTACTCGGCCTCGTTATTCGATGCAGAGAACATGTACCTTAGGGCGTAATACAGCCGAAATCCCTCCGGAGTGATGAGCACAACGCCGCCTCCGCAGTGCTGTCGACTTGATGCTCCATCCGCATGCATCTCCCACCACTCGCCCGGATCGCTCTCCGAAGCGTGTTCCTCCTCCTCCTCACTCGCGGTACACTCGACCAGGAAGTCGGCCAAAGCTTGGCCTTTGATGGAGGGCCTGGGTTGGTACTCGATCCCGTATTGAGTCAACTCGACGGCCCACTTTACCAGCCGGCCGGAGGAAAAGGGGTTCCGTAGCACACTCCCGAGTGGCTGATCCGTCAGGACCCGGACGGTATGGGTTTGGAAGTAAGGCGCCAACTTGCGCACGGTGACTACCAAGGCATACACGATCTTTTCCAGGGCGGTGTACCGTGTCTCAGCAGCTTTCAGCGAGCGGCTTACATAGTAAACTGGGTGCTGGACTCGGTCCTCCTCTCGAACCAACACCGAACTTACCGCTTTGGCCGAGGCGGCGAGGTACAACAGTAAGGGCTCGCCCTCCTGGGGGGTAGACAGTACTGGGGGAGTCGACAGATATTGTTTTAATTCCTCGAACGACTGTTGGCATTCGATAGTCCAAGCGAATCTCTCTTTCTTCTTCATGGCTTCGAAGAAAGGCACAGTTTTATCCGCCGATTTGCTCAGAAAACTGGTGAGAGCAGCCAGTCGTCCGGTCAAGCGTTGTAGGTCCTTGATAGTAGTAGGAGGCTGCATGTCGAGGATGGCTTGTACTTTCTCTGGGTTAGGCTCAATGCCTCGCTTGGTGACCATGTAGCCCAAGAACTTACCGCCCTGGACGGCGAACGCACACTTCTTGGGGTTCAATCGGAGGTTGTACTTTATCATTACTTTAAAGCAGTCGGCTAAATCTTCCGCGTGCTTGTCCTCCCCTCGACTCTTGACGAGCATGTCGTCGACGTATGCGGCTATCGATTTTCCTAGCAGGTGGTGGAACAACCGGGCGACCATTCGGGTGTACGTAGCCCCGGCATTTTTGAGTCCGAATGGCATGACTCGATAGCAATAAACTCCGTCCGGAGTTAGGAAGGCGGTCTTCTCCTCGTCCGCCGGGTTCATGAATATTTGATGGTACCCTCTGAAGGCGTCCATAAAACTGAGCAGCGCCGACCCGGCCGTCTCGTCGACTAACTGGTCGATTCGGGGCAGGGGAAACGGATCTTTTGGGCACGCTTTGTTAAGATCAGTGTAGTCTACACACATTCGCCACGTCGGGGGCTTGGGCACAAGGACCACGTTAGCCAACCATTCCGGGTACTTGACCTCACGGACGTGCTCGACTGTCAACAGCGTGCTGACTTCTTTCTTCACAAACTCCCTCCGGTCGTTGGCCAAGTACCGTTTCTTTTGTACGACCGGCCGGTGCTCCGGGTCTACGGCGAGTCGATGCGATATGATCGATCGATCTACGCCGGGCATATCTTCTGGGCCCCAGGCGAAAACCAGCCGGTGCTCTTGGAGTACTTTCGTGATTCCCCCTTTAACTTCTCCGAAAGGCCGACTCCGATTCTCACTCGCCTGCTCGGCTGTGCTGGGTCAATCTCAATTTCCTCTAGCTCGACAGTCGGCTCTGGGCGAGGTATCACTGTTTTCTTAGGGGGCCTCTCGGTGATCTCATGGACCTGCATCCCACGCTTGCCCATTCCTCTACATGCTTGCAGATAGCAGTCGCGGGCGACCTTGCGGTCACAACGCACCGTTCCTATTCCGTTCGGCGTGCGAAACTTCAGGCATAGATGTTCGATCGAGATCAGGGCCTCGAGGTCTTCCAAACCCGGGCGGCCGAGTATGGCGTTGTGTGAGCAGGCTAGATCGACCACGATAAACTTCATGCTCAACTGTTGTACATCCGGATAGCTGCCGATTTCCACAGGAAGAGTGATGGACCCTTCCGCCTCCACCGAGTCCCCGGTGAAACCGGCGAGAGGGGTGTTCACGGGTCTGAGCTGTTCTCGGGTCAGCCCCATCTTGGTAAAGGTCTCCAGGTACAGTACGTTGACGCTGCTCCCGGTGTCGACCAGGATTCGGCGAACGACCACACCGTTGATGTCCATGGCGATGACCAACGCGTCTCGATGCGGGGTTTCCCCGACTGGCAGGTCCTTATCGGTGAACACGATGGGCTCCCGGCATATCTTTTTGGAGCTCTCTTCTCGACCATAGACTGTTCCGACATATAGCTGCCGAGCCCAGGCTTTTCGGGTGTTCGCGGAATCGCCGCCTTCCGGCCCGCCGACTATCATGTTAATGACCGGCTTCTGGCGCCATTGGGCTTCGTCCTCTTCGGAAGCCGGCTGCTTGCCTCGGCTGTTTTCTGCGTCGGCGGCGGGTCCCTCGCCTCCTCGACTGGTCGACCTTCGCTTCCATTGGTTAGGGGGCGGTGTCCCTTGCTGGATGATCCCCTCCATGATCTTCTTTAGATAGTAGCATTCTTCCGTGCTGTGAGTATAAGTTTTGTGATAGCGACAATATTTAGAAGTCTTACCGGTATCCTCGTTTACTACACGGTCGTCAATCGGCGAAGGCGGAGGCGGGGCGACTGCCTGTACATCGTGGACTGGTCGCTCTGGAACCGGTCGATAGGTGTGAACAACGGGGCGGTCATACGGTCGCCTGACCTCGGGTCGCCGGGCTGCATCCGAGCGCCTCTCTCTTGTCTCCGCCCGCGTCCTTTTTCCGCCGGCGGACCCACCGACCTCGCGCTGCCGTTTATGCTTCATGGCCTGCTCTGTGTTGGCCCTCTTGTTGGCCATCTGAATAGCCTCCGCGTACATCGTCGGGCGGTTGTCCCTTAGGTCCCGATACAGCTGTCCGGATCGCAAAGATTCAATGAAGAAGGTGAGCGCTGTTTGGTCCTCCACTTCTTCTATTGACTGGATCTCCTTTTGCCAGCGAGCAAGATAGGCTTTCAAGGACTCGCCTTCATCCTGATGGATGTCGCCTAAGTGAGTTAGATCCTTCTGTGGCTTAATATTAGCGGCGTAATGGCTCATGAAGCGGTCTGCCAGCTCTTCAAAGCTGTGAATCGACCCCGAGGGCTGCGCCACCAGCCACCTTTGTGCCGGCCCCTTCAACGTGGGTAAGAAAGCACGACACATGACCGGGTCTCGTACCCCCAAAACCTGCATCTTGGCCTGATAGCTCAGCAAATGCTCGCGTGGATCGCCGGTTCCATCGAACGTGGCCTGCTCCGGGAACTTGAAGTCGCTCGGTATCTTAAAAGCCATAACCTCGTCTGAGAAGGGTAAGGCGGTCAGCAATGTACGTCCTGGGGATTTGGCTTTTCCCTCCATCCGTTCCTTCAGATTTCGCACCTCCTGTACTAGGTTAGCCACTTCGACCCTTTCCCGGGCGCGATTTCCCGTGGATTCCGTGCTTTCGCCGACTTCAGACTCAGCCGGTTGGACGGGATTGCGGGGAGGTCGCTCCACGCGACGAGTCTCAGTCCTGGCTCTTTTGGTTCGACTCTTCTCTCGTGCGGCTTGTCGGTCGCGGGCGGCTAACGGGGCACGACTGGGCTCCCTCCGGCCTAATCGTTCCCTTGCCGACCGACGCTCAACGCTGGGACCTAGCCGGGAATGAACGGATTGTACCGGTTGGCTTTCAGCCCGTCGGCTCAATTGCCGGTTGTCGGGCCTCTGAGGTGGTTGCAACTCGCGTTGCGGCTGACGAGTGATGGACTGTTCTCTCACTCCTAGGCTCGCTTCCGCGCAGGCGCGCCCGATTGCGCGCAACTGCTCCGGGGTGAGCAGCACTTGAGGTAATTGCGGGTTTCTCCGCGGCGTCGGCGGCGGTGTCGTCTCGTTTTCTTGGCTCCGAGCATTTCTCCTATTTAGCTGGCTTCTCAAGTCGGCCTCTCGCCCGTTGTCGTGACGGCTCGACTGTTCTTCGCTTCCTGCCATGTCTGGAATTCTCCTGATTCAATTATTGTTCCTCGGACTCGCCTCACTCAAGAGGACACGTGACTCTTCGTTTCGATCCCCACAGACGGCGCCAGTGATGGTTTTTGGGTTTTCGGGCCCAAGGAGGTCCAACACAACCTTTAGCTGGAGGATACACCTTTCACAAAAAGTCTAGATCTTTAGTGAAGTATGATGCTCAATAATGCTTTCTATTTCCCTCTCCGGGTTCTCCAATCTGCCTCTTACAAGGGTGGAGGAGCCCTCTTTATAGTGGCTCCTCCTCTACTGACTTAAAGGCTCATGATGGCCGACTTAAAGATTACATTCAATGTGCCGAGCCGTTGGGCGACGTTACGGACTCTGCCAACGGCTCTCTCTGGCTAGTAACTGGCGGACCGAGTTCGACTTTTAATGCCTCAACGGCTCCTTGCCTTGACTGCTCTGAAGGCTCCCTCAACGGTTTTCCGGACCGAGTCTTCCCTTGGGCCGGACCTGGACCGACTCCTCGTCCCCGTTTGGCATTGGGCCGTCCTTCCGGGCTCTGAGCTGGGCCTCCCTCTTTGGACCTGGGCCGAGTCCTGGACTCGACCCATGCATTCTTTCTGGGCCTCTTTTCTTGGGCCGGGGTTCTCACCCCATCACACATAATAGTGTTTTAATCTTTATTCACTCACTTTTTATTCCTACTTATCAAACAATAGAATTTATTAAATTCATTCTTTATTCCACTTTATTCTTTTTTTTTTTTTTTTTTTTTTTTTTTACGAAATTACGGAATACAATTATTTTTTCCTTAATTATCTCCTTGCAACCAAACGCGGTATCACTCCTTAGTAATGATAGTGTCATATTCGTAATATTCAGGAAATCCGAGGTTTAGTTTAACCTAACTGGTTGAGAACTTGGGGAGTTAAATCAGCCACGTATCCCGTCAAGCAACTCAAGCATAGATATAAGCCTTACCGACTACCGACTCCTTACGGCTTACGCTCAGATATTTCCGCCGGAGCTGTGTCATTGACCGCCGGAAGAGGTACACAGCCAAAACATCAAACACATAAACCAATTCGTCATTGTTGCTGCATGTAAGCTTGTTTTTAATTTGTTTAGTTTTTGTTTTTTCTCCACCAATTTTGTCGTATGATACTTTCTAGGGTTTTCTGATTTTGATGGATTCTTTTTCTCCATTGTTGCTTGTTCGTAAAGGATGGAGATGACAACTTCTCTTCGATCTTCTATCACCGTCGGTTGCGGACCTGTCAAGTCCGGTCGCCGTTTCACGACAGACGCGCCCGGGTTTGTTAAATTCGGATCCAAAGCTCTTCTATCTGCACCTTCAATCAAGGTACATTTGTGATAAAATAAATTATGCGAAAATTTTCTTTGTTTTGCCTTCTATTTTCGTCAGTAGAGGATGTGAACTAATGGCTATAAATTGTGAGTTGCGACTGTTTGAAGCGTTTTAAAATATACATCTTTTAATATCTTTTCCTTTCTAATTTCTAGCTGGAAACTGTTATTCTCTGCAAATTCGTTGGCTGATTGTGACCTCTCCTTGAGGCATTGTGGTTTTTGTGGGTTAGGCTTGTCACTATCCAATACTGGTGTGTAGGGAGAGTTTAGATTGGTTTGGAACTGAGATTTCATCTATAATTCTATAAGTTTGGTGTATGGACTTTCTATGTATTACTAAAATTTGAGTTTTAATAAAAAGATAGAAAGTTTGGTTTGAGATTGAATTTTAATGTTATTAGTACATTTGAGAAAAGTGCGACTGCTCGGAGTCAGTGCTGGTTTTAATGTTATTAATAGATTCCTATATATTTTTATTCTTTTTTTTTTTTTTTTTTTTTTTTTTTAATCTTATTGTGAATTAGTAGTTTGTTTAGTCCTAGTTTCATTCTTTAGTACAACAAGAATTGTATTGTATGCTAAATACATCAAATTAAGGTTTTAGTGTGCAATGTCCAGGCCAAAGTCATCTGCTAATTCATACTTATCCTATGTGAGTTAATACCCGTTTTGATCCCTCGACTATTAAGATTTCACTACTTCGGTACTTGATTTCCAAACTTGCACAATTTCATCCCCAAGTCCCATCTATGCAATTTTTACCTAAATTAGTCATTTGTCCAAACCAAAATAGTCCTGATTAGGACCATTTTGGTTAACAATTGCATAGTTGGGGATGAAATTGAGCAAGTTTGGAATTCGAGGACCAAAGTGGTGAAATCCTAATAGTCGAGGGACCAAAACATGTATTAACTCTATCCTATGTGTACCGAAAGTGGATGCCTCAACTATTTGCTAGTATCTATAACTCATTGATAGAGTGGTAACTTTCAGTCAAGATTGGTCATGGCTCTTGAGAGGAAGAAGTTGATCAAATTAATGTGTTTATGTCCTGATTTATTGCTGAACGTGAATATTAATTGATACACGATTGGCAAAGTGAAAATTTTGTATATTCAATGGCCATATTTGCTGAATATGAGCTAAGTTGTTTTAATTATGGCAACATGCTTAATTATTTGTATTAATACAAGTATTTTGCTAAGTGTTACTTATGCTTTCTTCAAAGAATCATGTATGTCATCACAGACGTGGTATAATCTTTGTTGTGTTTGCCAGCTGGGTTTGGATAAAACACCACTTGCTGATTGCTTATATTTGAGATGAAACTCTGTTGTATTTGTGATTTAGATTACGCTGGAATTTCTTATGCCAATATTGCTTATATAAGTGTTACTTATGCTTTCTTCAAAGAATCATGTATTTGTGACTTCTGAAATCTGAATGGCAGCTGTACCCATCAATTTCTCAGGTAAAGTTGGGCAACAGAAGAGTGGCATTTGGGAGCACAAAATGCAACTCCATTCGTGCATCATTGCCACTTTCAAATTCAGGGGGCTCAGCCATGCCTATTGCTCCACTTAAGTTGGAATCTCCAATTGGACAATTTCTCACACAAATTTTGGTAAGTCATCCACATCTTGTGTCGGCTGCAGTAGATCAGCAACTTGAGCAGCTTCAGACTGACCGTAATTTAGAGAAGCAGAATGAGAAGCAGAATGATGAGCCATCTGCATCTGGCACTGACATAGTTCTGTACAGGTTAGTTATGGTCTGGCTCGAAGGGAGTGGGATGTCTTTTAATGCAGTGCTTGTTCAGTATTCACTAACTGATCTACAACTCCCATCTTAAACTTTGGCTGGTCTAATTTAATTAAAAAAAAGCAGCAAAAAGAAACAAACAAATAAAATACTCCTTCCAAGTACTTTCCATTAAACATACATCAGATGTCTATTCTTTTTTCCCTTCCAGTTTGAACTTTTATTAATTAGAACAAATGCTTTGCAGTTACTGTGTACGAAGTTCAAATCAGACTGGTTTATTTATGCTATTATTTATTTACTTTTCTGTGCTCTGTTGAAACTATTAGGAGAATTGCTGAGGTCAAGGCCAATGAAAGAAGAAAAGCCCTGGAAGAGATTCTGTATGCCTTGGTGGTGCAGAAATTCATGGATGCTGATGTACCTTTGGTTCCGGCCATAACTTCTCCTTCGCAAAATTCTTCTGGTAGTATTGATACCTTGCCAAGCAAAGATGAGCAGCTTGCACGGCTTCATTCACCTGAAGCTTATGAGATGATCCAGAATCACCTCTCTCTCATTCTGGGAAATAGATCCAATGCCAATAGCTCGGTTCAAATAAACAAGTTAAGAGTTGGCCAAGTCTATGCTGCATCAGTTATGTATGGTTACTTCCTTAAGCGAGTTGACCAGAGATTCCAGCTTGAAAAGAACATGAAAGTCCTTCCGCAGGGTTTAGATAAAGAAGATAGTGGCATTCAGCAAGTTGGGGGTGATAGCAGTGATACGTCTTTGAGGTCTTCACCATCCCATCCTGAAGTGGTTTCATGGCCTGATGGTGGGATGGGTTCCAGGGGTTTTGGCACCGAAATGAAACCCTCGAGACTGAGAACCTATGTGATGTCATTTGATGGGGAGACTCTTCAGAGATATGCAACCATCAGATCTAAAGAGGCCATAAATATCATCGAGAAACACACCGAAGCATTGTTTGGTAGACCTGAGATCAGCATCACACCCCAAGGTACCATTGACTCTTCCAAAGATGAACTCATTAAAATTAGCTTCAGCAGTCTCAGGAGGCTCGTTTTGGAGGCCGTAACCTTTGGGTCTTTCCTGTGGGACGTGGAGAGCTCTGTGGATTCTAGGTACCATTTTGTTGCTCATTGAACATTGTGGTGCTCCATGCTTGAGATTTAACTTAGTCAAATTCTGTAAAAAACTATGGACCACGGATCGCATGCCAATCAATTTGTACATAGTGACCATTTTCAGTAACGTCCTGGTTATAACAGTATTTGATTTGATTTTTGGTAGCAGCTAGCAGTCTACAGCCTAGTATAGACTAGCAATTGTTTGGTAATTTGATTGTGTGTTTTTGATAACGCAAGAAGAAGGGATTCGTCTTATTGAATTAAGTGGTAGTTAACAATCTTTTGTATATCTGTGACTTGAGGATGGCTGTGCACATACAAGGAGTATGCGTAATTATAGGTTCCATCAAAATCTAGTTAGTGCATAGTTTTTATCATTATTTTAGTTTTGATACTCACTTGATTGGAATTTAACTAGGCGACTTGTATCATAAACTAGTTTTCTAAAAACTACTAATGTTGGTTAAAATGAATTGAGTTAATTCCAGCAATGGTCCTTCGACTATATTGATTTTTCAAAATTAGTCCTTGACTTTTAATTTGGACACTTTAGGTCCCTTGACTTTCAATTTCTTTCCAATTGAGGTCCTTTCGTCATAATATGGTTAATTGAATTTTAAATGAAGGGGTAAACTCATCATTTCATCTGCCTATGTATTATTCTTAGTATTTCTCCATTGTATAATACATAAGCATGTGAAAGGACGAGTTTACCCCTTCATTTAAAGTTTAATGAATCGTATTCTAACAAAAGGACCTCAATTGAAAATAAATTGAAAGTCAAGGGACTTAAAATGTCTAAATTAAAAGTCGGGGACTAATTTTGAAAAATCACTATAGTCGGAGGACTATTACTGAAATTAACTCAAATGAATTTAAGAGTCTTTGGTTTAGGTACGTAAATATTGTGATATTATATTTCTTTGTTTGGTTACCGAGAATATGAGACTTTAAAATATTATTTTTATTTCATTTTTAGTAATATTCATGAGAATAATATTTTTCTCATATTTTTAGGTTATATGAGATTATATTCTTATATATTACTTCAGAACTTTTCTTGAACCAAATACTTAGAGCATTATTTTACAATTAATCTATAAACCATTTAACCATAAATTCTCATTATTTCAAATACTTTTTTCCCACTATGAATAGCCAATAACCTGTTGTGAGTATTATATCTTGTTTCAATACAAAAGACTTCACAACCAAGGATGAGGGAGACCAAACTCATAATTTCACATCAAGATACTTTTAACTCAAAAATAACATTTCTTTACACTACATAACAAATTTTAGAAATTATTGACACGCGTACTATAATGCAAACATGTCAAACAATTTGCTTTAGTCTTAAAAAGCTCATGGTTCTTATGTTAGCTTAATTTTATCTCTGAAAAGGACGGACTTTCAATCAAACATAACAATAAGCCATCCATTAATTTTTATTTTTTTTTTTGTTTTTGTTTTATATGTCTATGAGGAATGCAGTCCTTGCATTTGTTGTAAGGATTGCACTCTTGACAAATGCTGAACAAATTGACTTGCAATAGTCGAGAAAGACTCTTTATAAAATTATTATTTTTATATTCTATTATAAATGGTAGTTGAAATTGTATTAATGTAGAGAAAATAATAGATACATTATAATAATGTGATATATCAATATAGTCTATTTTAAAAATGAGAAAGTATTGCATGAATATGAATAATCTAAAAGGATATGAATAATCTTAAAGCCCTTGTGTATTGTTTCTTTCATATAATTTATTTTATATTTTTCTAACAAATGCATTTGAACGTATAAATACAAATCCTTGGCAGTTGGTTGGTTGAATAAGTTTGAATTTTATGTCAAGTTTATAATCAATAATTAAATATGGAATATAATATGAATATTTTAAACATGTTATCTTTTGAGTATACTTAACTTTATTATAATAAATTAATTACACATCAATGTATGTACCCCAGTGCCCTATATATATAGAAGATTGCTTTAGGTATCGATTAATCATGCAACCTTGGCCCTGTTTGGTAAATGACTGTTAACTGTTAATTGATTGAGTTAATTATAGGGTGTAATTAGTTGATAACATTAGTTGATTGTAGAAAGGTATTTGATAAATTAACTATTAGCTGATAGTTGTTTGGTACAATTTGTTTTCTCAAAGAACTAATTAAAAAAGTTGCTTTGAGCATTTTTTTGAATTTTAGCATTTTGGAGTTACAAACAACTAATTAACGAAATACTTATATTGATTTTTAACCAAGTCAAACAATTAATAGTGGTCAAATAAGCTAACTATTTTATCAAATTAAACATAGCCCTATATTTCACTGTTTGGCAATTAGATAGTTGATTGAGTTAGTTGATAGGTGATTGTGTTAGTTGTTTTGACCATATAATAATATTAGTTAGTTATAGAAAGATATTTGGTATATTAGTTGTTTACTTTTATATGTAAAATGACATATAAAGGTGTAAATATATTGTGCTATTTACTTAATGGTTAATGTACTTTTATAATTGATTGTTGTTGTTATTATTAATTATTTTTTAATTATTAATAATGTTATAATTATAAAGAAATACTTCGTAATTAATAATAATTCAATATCAAAAATATAAATTCAAATAAAAGTAGAATAAACATAACTTGTTAATAATAATTCAACACAATAATTGTGATTAACATAAATATACACACACACGCAGACACGTGCCCTAGACCAAGAGTCAATTCATATGTAGAGTTCTAGACGCTTTTGATGATATTAAAAATGTAAATTTGAATACAAATTAAATAAATAGAAAAATTATAATAACTAACAACTATTAATAGTAAATTAGACTTTTAAAACGAAAATGTTATAAGCGGATATTAATAAAATGCTACTCCGTATCTATTTTTATAATTGACATTGTTAGTGATTTAGTGTGTGCCATTCCCATTGTCCTTCTTGTAATCTTCTTGTATTGTGATAGGAAATTGAGTAGACATCAATATTGTCGACTAGTGAACCAATTATATTGAAACCCAAAGAAGGGTTTATGTTTTGCTTTAGAATTGGCATGATGAAGTGGTAGAATAGAAATGGTATGGGAATCTTTCTGCTTTCATTTCCTTTTCCCTTGCAGTTTCTCCATACATTCATTTGTAAGGAAAGTGAATAGAATTGACTGAAAACTTTGATTATTCTATTCATTTACTCGTGCTCTTCACGTCTTCCAGCTAGCAGCCCAGGAAAATACAAGGAAGAATGGGTGACAAAAACATTCAAGCTAATTCATTATAAATATAAATCTAGCTATCTCTATCTTATGATGGTTTATTTGCTCTTGTTGATGACTTATATAAAGAGTTAATACCCAAAATCGTCCTCGACTATAGTGGTTTTTCTCAATTTCGTCCTAAACGACTTTGGTGACCTAATATCGTCCCAGATTTTTGTGTTTCGCTCAATTTAGTCCTCTATTTGTTATTCCGTCAAATTGGTGTTAAATGAAGGGACAATTCAGTAATGTCAATATTGATCTCTCTTTATTTTCAACTTGTGAAGTGCGAAATTCCTCTTTCTTGTACGAATTACACCCAGAATTACTCCCAGACCTGCAAATCAAATTTTATATTCGCAGTTTTATGAGTAATTATGGGAGTAATTCGTAAAAAAAAAAAGGAATTTCGCAGTTCACATGTCTATGAGTAAAGAGATGTCAATATTAAAATTACTTAATTGTGTATTTATTTAACACCAAATGGACAGAATAACAAATGAGGGACTAAATTGAGCAAAAACACAAAAGTCTGGGACTAAATTGCGCAAAACACAAAAGTCTGGGACGATATTAGGTCACCAAAGTCGTTTAGGACGAAATTGAGAAAAACCACTATAGTTGAGGACGATTTTGAGTATTAACTCCTTATATAAACTCGAATTGTAACATGGCTCTGATGCCACTTGTTAGGATTTAGAATACTACTACGTCAAAAATTATAGTTAGTAATAAAGACGCAACTTTATTTTATTATACTGCAATACATTTTTGGGTAGAACTTAAACAGCTCGTTTGGTTCGCTGGAAAATATTTGAAGGGAAATGGTAATTGAAATTCCATGGAAAATAAATTCTAAGAAAACAAATTCCATTGTTTGGTTGGTGGAAAAGAAATTACTGGGAATATGAATTCCATTGTTTGGTTGAGTTTGGAATGGTAAGGAATAATGAGTATAATGACAAATATAACCCTACGCAACAATAATAATATAATAATAATAAGAGTAATTAATAATGAATAGAGAGGGTAAAATTGTCATATTAGTTTTCCATGGAAAACAAAATACCTAGCATAATTTGTTTTCCAATGGAAAATGTTTTCCATCCAACCAAACAACATAAAACATCATTTTCCTTCACTTTTAGGAAAACATTTTACATGGAAAATGTTTTCCATTCAACCAAACACCCAAGGGTGTGTTTGGTTTGTGGTTTACACACCAGGAATAAGAATCAAAAGCATAGTTATTGTTTGGTTGTCAATTTTTTAAAACACAACTATGAGATTTGATTACACTTCAATTAAAAATTCTCATTTTCTAATTAAAAACGGGTGTCATTCCATCTTATCCATCTTCATATGTCATCTCCTAATTTGTTGCCTCCTCAATAAATCCGTTAGATTTTGGTTTTTGACTTTTTATTCATATTGGTGCTTAGGATATCAATTATATTAGGATAATTGCCTTGATTTTTTATTTTTGTATTTTTAAAACCTTTATTTCCATTATAAGGTCATACATATAGCCAAACATCAATATTTTGGTAATCATTTCAATTCCACCATACTACCAAACATGTAAAATACTTTCATCAAAATTTGTTACCAATACCAAGTGATTCTCAATCCGATTTGATTCTCATGTGCGAACTAACGCACTCTAAAAATTGTTGAAAAATAACGAAAAAAGTGAAATATAAATATTGTAAAGGGAAAATGGCATTTTTTTCCCCTGAGTTATATACTTATAGCACTTTTCCCCCCTCAATTATTCAAGTAGCTGTTTTTCCCACTAAAATGTTAAATGGACATATTTACCCTTAAAATAAATATTTTATTTATTTTTCTTCTCCAACAAATTATGACCATAATTTGGTTCAAACCAAATAAACACTATAGCAACCAAACCGAAATATTTCAATTACAATTTAGAATCGAAACTCGATATTTAGAGTTTATTAAAATCCCGGAACGGACGGTTCATGTTCCGAACTGAAAAAATAAAATACATTTATTGTTGAATTTAGACTATTTTTAAAATAAAAATAAAATTTTAAAATAAAAACGGTTCAAAATCGCGAATCGGGTCCGGAACCGCCATTTCACGGTTCAGGATCCAATTTTTTTGATTCATAATTTTAATAAATTGAAATCCAAATATTGGGTTCTAGATCTGAATCATAACCGGAGACTTTTAATTCGATTGCTATAGTGTCTGATTCAGTTCGAACCGAATCGTAGTCATCCCTACGTATACGCAATAATTTGTTGGAGAAGTAAAATAAATAAAATGTTTATTTTAAGGGTATAAATGTCAATTTAATATATTAGGGGGAAAAACAACCACTTTTAGAATAATTGAAGGGGCTAATGTGCTTACCTAAATAATTGAGGGGGGAAAAGTGTTATAAGTATATAATTCAGGGGAAAAAAGTACCATTTTCCCTATTGTAAATTTAAAAATTTGTAATAATTATAAAATTAACTTCATTTTTTTTATATTAAAATTCAACTGAGAATTTTTAATTGGGGAAGGTTGTTCTTGAATCCACCCCTCTCTCTCTCTCTCTCTCTCTCTCTCTCTATATATATATATATATATATATATATATATATATATATATCTAAAAACATAATAAGCTTCAATCCAAGTTATACCCCTGGTTTATGTCCGTTTTTTCCGTTAATTTTTTGTGTACCTTGTGCTATAAAAGTTGTACTTCATAATTTTTTGGACAAAAATATTCCTGCCGTTATAACTTCTGTTATCTTTTCATATTATTATTACCATGTACATGCATACACAATAATTTTTCTTACATCCTTCAATGGTAAGTTTGAATTCATTTAGGTTTTAATTAAAATGTTACTATAGTTAGATTTAGTAATTTATCATTCCATAATTCTTACCTCAATAATATTAATATGAATTTTATATATATATATATATATATATATATATATATATATATATATATATATATATATATATACGCGATGCGCAAAAAATATATGCCCAATATTAAAATTAAATATTAAAATCTTAGTTATATTAATTTTTAAAAATAATATTGGGCATATATTTTTTGCGCATCGCGCATATATATATATATATATATATATATATATATATATAATACTCGGTATGAAATTAACTTTATTAAAAATTATTTAAAAATTATTAAAAATGCCAATTCAGCTGCCACGTAAGCAGGTAACCTGCTATCAGGTGAAATTGCATATATTTGGAGTATTTAGTGGCCTAATTGTATTTTTTTTTCATTCAGTGGCCTAATTGCATTTTCAGATTACGTTCAGTGGACAATTTAAACCTTATTCTTTTTTTTTTTTTTTATTAAGTGAAAGAAAATCTTGGGAAAAGGACCTTGGGTTCGAATCCAATGACGCAATCCACATTGACAGCTGTACTGCTGACCGTACGGCGTAGACTATTTATGAGCCAGCGTGTTGGCTTTATATCATTACACGCAACGAAATCTTTGGCGCTCGCCCCGATTTTTCTGCGCTCCTCAAATCCCCAACCCTAAAGCTTCACTCTCCTCCACACTGCGCAAATGGCAGAGCAGCTAACGGAGGAGCAGATCGCTGAGTTCAAGGAAGCTTTCAGCCTTTTCGACAAGGACGGCGATGGTATCATCTCCGTTTCCTTTTTCTTCTGTTTTTGTTTACTTTTATGATCGCAAGTATGTGTACTTGGACGAAGTTGTGTGCATAACTGCATATCGTTTGGTTATGGTCTATCACGGTAGCGTTTAGATTTTCTTTAGTTTATGGAGCTTTGAAGTTAGAGATGCATTCATTGGATACAAGTTTGGGGATTAGATTCGTGTGAAACCTAAAGTGCAAATGAATGTGAGATTTTAGGACAAGTTTGAAATTCTAAAGAGAAAATTGTTTTATTATTATTATTATTATTTTTTTAAAACGGAAAGTGCAAATGAATGTGAGGTTTTAGGACAAGTTTGAAATTCTAAAGAGAAAATTGCTTTTTTTGGGGTGTCAATTTGAGCTGGTTCTAGGGTTATTTTGGTAAATTCAGTCTTCTTTCCACACCTTTAGTTAGAGAAAAAAAATTGGAAAAAGAAAAAATGAAGGAACGCCGGAGGAAAGAAGATGCTGTTGCCGTGAGCTATTGATTGCTGGGACCTGGAGTCCTGGAGTGCTCCGATTCTCCATTGTTGAATGCTTCTTATGCATATCCATCCAAACTGATACCTCTTATTCACATAATAATTAACACACAGCGCTCTGTTTAATAATTTTCATTGTATTTTGCCATAGTTTTAATGGATGTGATAGGATCCCTCTACCCACAACCAACATTGATGCTTAATGCTTTTATAGTTTAATGCATATGATTCGATCCTACAAGACACTATTAATTAGGTCAAACCTCTACTCTTAACTTATGGAAACCTAAGAGAATGAGAATCCTCTTTAGACTGGATTCTCAATTCCCAATTTCCAAGTGAAATAAAGTAAAGTATCTAGCAACAGAAGATCAATTTAGATACGGAGTAGTAATTAATCTATAGTTGTTTTTTTGGGTTGTGAGAATGGCCTTGGATTCTGTTTCTTTCTGAACTTGTTATTTATTGATGGTCTGGAATTTTAGTCCTCTTCATAGGCCTCTGTTGTGTTTGCCCTACATGTACCTGATTGTACTAATATTGACGAAAAATACATTTAATTTTGAGCATAATAAAAAGAGATAAGGATAACATCAATGGAGGGTTCAGCTGATGACCATTAAAATTTGCTAGAAGCAGAGGAAGAGGAAGCCAATGTTTTTGTGCCACATACGCTCTATCAATTAAGTGTATAGAATTTTAACAATATTATACTTCCTGAGTTGTCATTAACACCTCACAGTGTGCAAAATTTCTGAATTCACCAGACTGGTTGTTGTGGTATGTTTGGCTGGAGGAGACTGTTTGAAAGATGAAATTGCAGCAAAATGCAGTTTTCTCAAATTTTAAAAACTTTCTTTATTATATACATGTGTGTCCTGCTAACGCTTTAGGGTCAATTGGTTTGACTGTCATTTTTGAAAACCTCTCCTTATCTCAAATTTTGGAGTGAATGATTCTTGAGAATGGGACAAAAAATGAACTTGGAAGATATTCTCAAGAATCTCACATCCCTAGGACCAAATAAGGGCATGTAACGTACTAACAATCCAATGCCTATATTACTAAGGTTATGTGATAAAATATGAAAGAAATGCCTCCTTAGCATTATTTGGTTCAAATCTAGATAAGACAGAGTATTGTGAGCTTGGGATAAGGGATTATTAGGATGCAGGCAGACCTCCAAGTACATGACTTTTTTGGGGACTAGTGGTTGGACTCACAATCCCACTTTGAAAGGAGATCAGGAATGGGGTTAAGTATGGGATCAAATTTTGATTAGTAATCAAGAAATGGGATAGGTATGGGTTCAAATAACTCTGAAGAAGTTATGATGCTAGACAAGGGGTTGTTGGGATGGGTGGCAAAGACATGTTTTGTGTGCTAGAACTAGCCCATGCTCTTATCTCTTGACCCAAATGATGGATATATAGAAAGTATTGTTAATACATGTATGACACAAACTGAACTACTACTCACAAGGTCACTTGGTCGGGGGATTAATGGTAACTAGGGGGAGACTAGGATTTTAGTCCCTTTCATGGTGGATGAGATTATACGTGAAGATAATGGTACAACTAATTTTTGTATATTCCAGGGTTTTAGTCCCTTCCAAGTGTATCATGTTATGATCATGGTGGACAAATGAATGACTAATTTGCTTTGCCTTAATTAGAACTGCTCATTCTTTAGCGTGATGTGTATTTTTACTTCTACAGGCTGTATTACTACCAAAGAGTTGGGAACTGTGATGAGATCACTTGGTCAAAATCCCACTGAGGCTGAACTACAAGATATGATCAATGAAGTTGATGCTGATCAGAATGGCACAATTGATTTTCCTGAGTTTTTGAATCTGATGGCACGGAAAATGAAGGTAATTTCTTTTATCTCTCTTTTTTATTTTTCATGTTTAGAACTTGCCGTAGGGGTAAAATTCGGTTAACCAACCGAAGCAATAAATTTTGGTTTGGTTTGGTTTACAATTAAAGACTCTTAAAAATTTTAGTTATCGGTTAATTTGATTCAAAAGTGTTGGTTAACCAAATTAACTGATTGGTTAACCAAATTGTTAGTGTATGTATATGTCCAATTTTTTATAAATCATAAATCATATTATTAGGCTAGGGTTTTTATTTTTTATCATTTATATATTAATGTAATGACTATTTTGTGTGAAACTATGGATTGAAAGTTTTCAATTATAGCTTTTGAGGATATTTAAATTTAAAATTTAACTTAAATATTTTGGTTCCGAATGAACATCCCTAGAACTTGGTTTTGCGGGTGAGAGATGGGTCTGTCTGATGCTTGCATTAGTCTAGTGCAGTTATTCCTCATCATCTGATATTTCCTTTGGTAAACTATTTGGCTTGTTTGAAAATGGATTATGTGTAAATTTTCCATAAGGCATATTACCTTTTTTTTTGTTTTTGTTTTTGTTTTTGTTTTTGTTTTTTGTTTTTTTTTGGGTTTGTTTGTGTTTGTGTGTGTGTTTTTTGTTTTGTTTTGTTTTTTTTTTGTTTTTTTTTTTGTTTTTTGTTTTTTTTTTTGTTTTTTGTTTTTTTTTGGTTACTTTATTTTATTATTATTATTTTTTTTTTTGTTTTTTGGGGTTTTAAAGGTATTGGCAGGTAATTGGGTATAGTAGGTTGAATATGGGCAGGCTAAACATGGGCTTGCATAAGTATGGGCAGGCTAAACATGGGCTTGCATAAGTATGGGCTATGTTACCATTTGGTATATTTTATGGGCCAAATTTGCAGCTATAGAGCTATTAGCTTAATTGGCGCAAATTATGCCATGGAATCGTGTTCACCGAGAATGGTGAACACAAGGCAAAACGACGTCGTTTTTAGGCAAAAAAAAAAAAAAGCGCGGATGTGGAGTTAACGGCGTGTGTTTGATCAAATTATGAATTTTCTGTTATGAGATTATGAATTTTATGAAAATTCATAATCTCATAACAGAAAATTCATAATCGCATAACAGAAAATTCATAATCTCACAACTGAAAATTCATAATCTCACAACTGAAAATTCATAATCTCATAACAGAAAATTCATAATCTTATAACAGAAAATTCATAATCTTATAACAGAAAATTCATAATCTCATGGTTCCAAAGTGAATGTGTAGGCATGGTTCCAAAGTGAATGTGCAGGCATGGGTTCATAATTTATGAATGTCCGTGATTTCGGACGGGAATATGTAGGCATGGTTCCAAAGCGAATGTGCAGGCATGAATTCATAATTTATGAATGTCCGAAATTATGAATGTAATGAAAATTCATAATCTCATAACAGAAAATTCATAATCGCATAACAGAAAATTCATAATCGCATAACAGAAAATTCATAATCTTATAACAGAAAATTCATAATCTCATGGTTCCAAAGTGAATGTGTAGGCATGGTTCCAAAGTGAATGTGCAGGCATGGATTCATAATTTATGAATGTCCGTGATTTCGGACGGGAATGTGTAGGCATGGTTCCAAAGTGAATGTGCAGGCATGAATTCATAATTTATGAATGTCCGAGATCTTTGTTCACCTCAAATTAAAGTGAAACCGCAAAATGTGAAAATAAAGAAGAAAAGTCACGCAATTAATTAAGAAAAAAAAAAAAAAAGGATAACGGTGTACTAAGACCGTTGGAACCGTGTTCACCATGAATGGTGAACACGGTTCCATGGCATAACGTCCCCTTAATTGGGCACTATGAAGCTTTTTTAATTCAGATAAAAAAATGGTAAGGAAAACTAATATAGCAATATAATCAAAATGCATAAAATGTAAAATAATTTGTGGATAGAATAAAATGTGATTGACATATATTATTGATAGAAATCTCTTTTATATAGCAAATTGATACCCTTTAGATTGGAATTACATGCAATTGAATGATACTCAAACTATAATAACTAGACTAACTAGAACTCTAATACCCTATGTCAAATAGTCCTATTGTATTACTCTAAATGTGCCTCAATCTATGCATGTAATTATGTAAAACATGCAAAAACTGCAATTGAATTTTCATTGTAAATAACTCCAAAAGATATGGGTATCAGGGTATGTGAAACATATGAAAGATTGCCATTATTTTGGAGAGGACTTGTTACAATATTTTTGAGTACTGTTTTATCTATACCAATACAAATACCTTTTACGGTGGAAGTAACTTGGTCTTTAGGCGTTCTTACCCCAAATGTTGATGGCCTTTTCTGAAGTGCTGAGTTAAAGAAGCAAAGAAAAACAGCTTATATCCCTTTACATGTGAATAATTGTGATTTTTTTTTTTTAAAGGACACTGATTCTGAGGAGGAGCTCAAGGAAGCTTTCAAAGTATTCGATAAAGATCAGAACGGGTTCATTTCTGCAGCCGAGGTATCTCCTTTCTGTACCTGATAATTTTGAGTAATGAGTAGAATATTTTGAAGGTTTTCTGAGGTGCATCTGCGGTGGCACATGCAGCTCCGTCATGTGATGACAAACCTGGGGGAGAAGCTGACAGACGAAGAGGTGGATGAGATGATACGCGAAGCAGACATAGATGGCGATGGGCAAGTTAATTATGAGGAATTTGTACGCATGATGCTGGCTAAGTGAGGTGCAAGTTTCTCAGAATGATGTTCAAATAATGTGATAGTAGGGGGGTGTCATCTCTCTTTCTACATTCTCTAACATGGTGGGGATTTCTGTCTTTTGTATTTGGTGGCAAGTGTTTTGTTGTGCGTTGCTAGCCTTTTCTACTCCTAGTCTATTATATTAGCAATACATAAATATATATCCAACTATCCAAGTATCCAAACAAAGGGGAAAAGAAGCTAGCTAGGTAGGCATGTACAGCCCTATGTTACTGGCTAATTACTTGCTTATTTACTGCATGCCTTTTCTTCTAATGATATCTGCACTAGTTTAAATTATTATTCTCCCCTGCCATTATTCTTCTAATGGTTTAAATTTACACCATAATCACAAATGCCTTTTCTTCTAATGATATTTGCTTATTCTTTTACTACGTGCAATCGCAATTTAGCCCATCAGTTGTGATTATGATGTAAATTTCTCTCAATTCCTTATAGGGGTAGATTTACTCTCTAAAATCTTAAAGAAGTGGGAGATGTTAATCAAATCCAACCAAGGACTAAATTTGCAGTTTTGCTAATAAGTTAAATATTAAATATGGACTGTAAAATAATTGAAAAATTAAATTTATATCAAAATAATTACAACTGTCATTAAAAAAAATTATTATTATTATTATTTAATTACCTTAGGTAGATTGATAGGTGATTTTCATACTTTATTATCAAATTTGATATCTATTACTACGTGTAATTATAAATTCATTATCCTTTTTTTTTAGAAAATGAAATGAAAAATGAGAAAGAAAAAACTTCAAAAAAAATGTCATTGTTCTTGTGGTAAACATAGAACTTTAATATATATGTACATATTTATACATGTGTATTATACAGAGTATATTTTTATATTTTTATTTATTTAAAAATTAATTAATTAATTAATTATTTAATTGTTTATGGAGTATTTATTTAATTTTAATTCTTATTTCTTACCAAACCAAGAGACTTTTACTTTTTATACTTAAACTCATTAACATTACTAAGCATTTGATATTAATTATTATTGACACAATAGAATTAACTGATCCAAATACATGAATAGTTTAAAAATAGACATGTCCTATACTCCTACAGAAAAGATGATTTTTGACACAGTTGATTTTCTTCTTTTGCTCGAAAACTGTAGTAAAAGTGAAAAATAATACTCCGTTAATAAAGAATACAAACTCCGGATGGTGAGTGGGACTACAATGAATATTGAACTGTCATAAGACACAATGTGGAGGGATTGAAGAGGGCAAGTGATCCAAAGCCTTGGCGTGTAGCATCATCCATCGGAATAAGGTCATTTACCAATACATTCTTCCAAAAGGTTGAACCCCAACCCATACATATAATTATTGGCTTTATAGCAGACATATAATTTTTTTTTTTAATACTACCAATTTTGTTACAATGTAGTATATGTCCATCTATCGAAATAAGATTATTGGGTTTGAACCTGTGACCTCTCATTTGGGAGAACTACAACGATGCTATAGAGTTACAAACTACTATATACTAACTAATTGAGTTGATTCTACCAGAGGTCCATTGTCTTTGGTGACAATTCTAAATTTAGTCCCAGACTATCGTTTTTGCCATTTAACATCCCAAACTATTGTTTTTTGGACACTTTTAATCCTTTTTATGAGTTTTCTTATTTTTAATAAGGACATTTTTGTTTCTTCATATTTTTCTTTTGTTATTTTTCCGATTTCAACCGGTTTAACTGGTTTAGGACGTTACTAAACATCGGTTGAAAAAATATGGTTACTAAAAATCAGAGGTTATCTAAAGTTCTAAACCAATTAAACCGGTTGAAATCAGAAAAATAACAAAAGAAAAATATGAAGGGACAAAAATGCCTTTAGTAAAAATAGAAAAAGTCATGAAAAGAACTAAAAGTGTCCAAAAAATAATAGTCTGAGATGTTAAATGGTAGAAACAATAGTCTGTGACTAAATTTGAAATTGCCACCAAAGAGCAAAGACAAGTGACCTCAGGTGGAATTAACCCTAACTATTTTTAGCATGCGTAAATGCAAGATAGTTAATTATATTTGAATTAAGCCATTAATTAAATTAATTGTCATAAATACACTGTAAATTTGAATTAAAATATGTTATTATATTAACTAAATTTTAACTATATATATAATTTACAAATTGATTATAAATATGTGTCACTAATAAAATGAAACATTGCTAATAATTTTAGTTTACAAGAAAATTCACTGTTGTTAACCAAATGTGAATAATGGTAATAAATTACTTTGGCATAGATGGTAGGAGAGGAGGTCCATGTGTTTCTAGTCTCAACCTTAGGTGTATAGGTGAAATTATTCGGAAAAAGATTGTACTTTTACAAACATGGCCATGCCTATACAACGGAGACCACAATCATACTAGTATGGGGTTTCTGAAATGGCAACATTAATAATAATAATAATAATAATAATAATAATAATAATAATAATAATAATAATAATAATAATAATAATAATAATAATAATAATAATAATATTCTATCTTCTATTATAATAATAGGAACTAGAAAATAGAAATCAGAGCCAACTGTAATTTACCTACCTAACATGTACTCACAGATGATATCACTTCACCCCCAAATACTCTTCAAACTTAATATTTGTGTCATCACTTATAATCGAATTAATATTTAAAATCTTTTATCTAAAATAAGATTTTTAGTCAATTTAAATTTTAGAGTTTCGACATTTTTTGTTGCTCTAGTTGCAACCATGGACTCTTTAGCACTGCCACTAGAGCCTGGAGTTACCGGTAAATTCACAATTAGAAATCTCAATTCATAATTTTAAAAATTTTTAAAAGAATTTTTTCTACTTTAGTCCTTCAACTTTTGTAGTATTTTCACTTATAACCATCGATTATTATTATTATTTGTACTATTAATTAATTTCTCAACTTTGAGTTTCCTACCATTTTTTAGATATTTTGACCAAACATTAGCAGAATTAATTGTTGTGCTGGTTTCAAATAATGTATGACAGGAAAACTCACTTGAAGAGCTAAAAGTCACAAGAAAATCAAGCCAAGGAAATATAATAGTAAAAAAAGAGAATATTTGATGACTATACAAAAGTCGAAAGGTCAAAAGAAAAATATTCAAGAGTTAAAAATCACTCCGATTTATATCTCAGAATAACCCAATAGGGAGATTTTGGATGATTTTTGCAGCTTTTATATCCATGTAGAAGAGAGAGAAGCTTGGAAAGGAAATGTTGAGTTCCTCTTACAAGACTTGATTTTTTGGGAGACCCAATGTCCACAAAAAACAATGACTTTCTCATACGCGCATTGCATGCGCCTACTAGGTGCGATTAGATCTATTACTTTTTTTTTTCCTCGGATCATTTCCCTTCTATCTCCCATATTCTCTCTAATCACCCCTACAAAAACCAACTAAAATCTCTGTCCACCCAACTAATCCCTATTCGCTTCGAGTGGCTAGGAGCTGGTCGGGAGGAATCACGAGTTATCATGAAATTCTCCCTCTCAAAGAGAGCTTATTTAGTATTTACCATCTGAGCTACCACCCCGGGTTAAAACCTGTGTTATTATAAAAAAAGAAAAGAAAAAAAAGAAAAAACAAAAGTTTTAGGGATTGAATAACTGTACTCCTCCCTCTCTTTTTGTGGGAATTCTACTAGCCAGACCCATTTAGCAGCCGACAAGTAATCTCAACAGTTATCCAATAAAAGGGAAATACAGATCAGATTGCTCCAATTCTGATCCACCCCCAAATTATATATATAAGTCTAACATATTATACAGACAATCTTAACCATTAATTAGCAAGTAGCAGTAAAGAAATGCAGATGAATCACCCAAAATTTTGTCTCTCATATATTAGACAATCTCAACTGTTATTGGGTAATTAACGGATAATTAACTAAGGTTTTATATATATATATATATATATATATATATATATATATATATATATATATATATATATATATATGATTAAGCTAAATTAAGTGAGAAATGAAATTGGGTTTATTGGGTAAGAGAAGAGACATTGGCAGAAGGAGTTGAAGAATTATTGTTCTTATGATTATGCATCCAAACTTTGAATACTTTTCTACTAACCCCAACCCCTCTGCAAAACCTCTCAATCTCGTCTTCTTCCTCTTTCCTCTGCAGCTTCCACCCCAGCTTCTCCGCGAACGCCAGCATCTTCTCCTTCTGCTCCGCCGTGAACTTCGTCCTGAACCTCTTCTTCCCGCTCCGCTCCGGCGACTCTATCATTTCCGGCGGCGGCGGGGTGGGGGTGGTGGTGGTGGTCATCATCATGTCGTGGTCTTCCACCACGGCCCTGCCGCGCCCGTACGCGACTTTGCGGTGGAAGTTGCGGTGGCAGCCGCAGGCGGCGCACTGCAGGGAGGCGGCGCCGCCGGGGGAGGTGTCGTCCGGTGTGAACTCCCCGCAGCCGTCGGTGGCGTAGCTGCCGAGGCTGGCTGCATGGTTTCGTAGGCACTCTTTGTAGAGCTCGTTTGTGTTGTCCATTCTCTCTCTCTCTCTCTCCCTCTTTCTTGTTGTAGTGTTCTAGTGTATGGCACGTTCATTTACGAGCTCTGACTAATATATACTCCCGTTTTACAATATGATTCTTACTAATCATTATTATTAATTTTTTTTCTAGCTTTTTTACTCCTCATCAACTCTCAACACGACAAGTCGACAACACCTTTATTTACTCTTTCTTACTTTAAAAAATCTAATTTAAAATTTATATTAAAGCTAAGGGCATGAAAATTTAACAACTTTTGACCACCAAAAAGTAATCAAACTTTCAAATTTGTGATTTAATCTTAAATCAAGTTTCCAACCAATTAACTTCCAACCACTCTCGAAATTCTAAAAATATATACTTATGAATAATACTCACAACTTGCAAAGTGATTAGTAATATGTAAAGTGGTCAAAACGGACCCAATTCATTGGGATACAATTTTCTAGACCTGTTTGGGCAGGGCCCTACATATGAAATCCGTTTAATTAACCTTCATACATAAAGTTTATCCAAATATATTTTGTAATTTAATTGTTTTAGGGTTGAAATTTTTATTCATACAAAGAATTAAACTCCTAGCTTTTTAATCTAATCTAACCTCATTATCACCAACTAAACTAATAATACTTGTTGTCATATATTGTATGATTATATATTTATATAAATTACCAAGCACCTTGTACTCAGATGACACTCGGGTTGAATTTCCATATGGGAGATTGTGAATTCGAACCTTAGTGGAGGTGAAAGAGGCAACAACATTCAAAAATATATAAATCATTTTCAACATTATACATTTTTATAATTACATACATTATATTCCATGCCTATATATTTGTATGATATATAATCATGTAACTGATTTATTGATAGACATGAACAAACTTGATAAACTCTATATAAATAAATAAATAAATAAATAAATAAATATATGAATCATTTGATGAACTGCCTCCTCAACCTCTCGATTTGACTCATCGGTAGATGGTTGTGTTGCTTCCTCAGCCTGTTGATTGGTTGAGCTTATGACGTCTAGGCCTCAACAACAGAAGTCAAGATGACCTCTTTAACCATTTGGTCAATATCAGCATGAGATGTGTCCTCTCCAATCTCTCGAGTTGGATTACTCGGCTGATCTGGAACGCTTGTGCTTGTTCTAGCCTAAGGGTTTGGATCCACAAACTCAACTTCAAATATGGAGAAAGCTTGGGCCATTCTCATCTCTTTGGCAAAAGCTTTCTCAATATGAGCAATGAGAGGGGCCTCAGCTTGATCCTCTACCACTTTAGCCTTACCCTTGGCAGCTTCTCTCTCGGTCAACTTCACCGTGTAAACTCAGTGGATTTCATCGATTGTTGTGGTGAGAAGAATAGAGGATGTTCCAAGTCAATTCAACGCGAACGCCGCATGTGTGGAAGACCTTCTTCCAGAGTGTTAAGGTCTGAATGCGTGAGTCCTGCCATGTAGTGACTCAGATGAGCTCGGCGAGCAGGTTTTCATTAGTGTAGACTTCACTTTCCTCACCAGCATAGATATCCTCAGTTAAATCTTCATTAGCTATTTGTTAAGCCAATTCGACGTCAACATTGATTGGACTTTGATGCGCTGCTGGGTCCTCGGTGGTAGCTTTGCTGTCACTTGCAACCTCAGCACGTACCTCTCGTGCTATCCTGGTAATGACATCAGTTACTTCCTCACTCACCATATCTTCTACTTGCTGGGATGAGTTGACGTCGAAGGGTTACTGGAACATTTTCCTCACGGGATGTCTCTATTGGTGCAACTATTTAGAATTAAAGTTGATAGAATAAGTATGTTTTGAGTTGTTAGTTTCTTCAGCTAAAGTCATGTACTGCTCCACCTATTGTGGTGCTTAGGTTAGCTATATAAACCTATGTAAACTCACAGGCAACATCAATCACAGATTATATTACTTCACTTGGTATCAGCCTAATATCGGTCATATGGCCAACCCAACCCTTCCCGGTGATGCCACCACCACGGAGGTTGCTCTGTCGACCCGCCCAACTGAAGAGGTCGCACCTTCCACTCAACGGCCGCCGAACACACTCCAACAGGCACACCATTATGTGTCAATCAAGCTGACAGCCATGAACTATTTGTTCTGGAGAGTGCATCTAGTGCCATTCTTGCGATGACAGAACCTTTACGGGTTTGTAGACAGTACCCACGCTTGTCCACCGGAATTCCTTGCCGCTTCCACGTCGTCGGCATCCCCAATGGTGAACCCGCTTCACTCCACCCGGACACTACAAGATCAATCGATCTTGAGTATGCTATTTTCTTCGTTCTCAGAAGAAGTGTTGTACCTGGCGATCGGGCATAACACCTCTAGAGCCGTCTGGGTTGCGGCGGAGACGGCCCTGGGATCCACTTCGCGCTCTCGTATGTTGAGTTTGCTTACTCAATTACAGAGCCTTCAACAAGGTGACTCCACGCCTTCTGAATACCTGGGTCGTGCGCGGGTTCTGGTCGAACAGCTTGCGCAGGCTGGCCGTCCTATAGGGCTCGATGAGCAGAACCTCTACATCTTTAAAGGACTTCGGCCGGAATGCCGGTCACTGGTGGCGTCCCTCACCACCAAAGCTACTTCGTTGTCCATTCCAGAAGTGGCGGACCTCCTCAACACTCATCGCTATTTGTTTCCAGAAGAAACCAACCCGCATGCCCCGCTTCCGACCGTAGCCATGGTTGCACACCAGTCGGCGTTGAATTTCAAAGGTCCCTCCGACGGCGGTCGTGGGTGTGGACGAAACCATCGTGGCCAGCGTGGTAGAGGGCAACGTGGTCGCGGCGACATTCGGTGTCAGATATGTGAGATCCCCGGACACACAGCTCTCACTTGCTACCGGAGATTTGAGGAATTCGGCGGCTAGGACCCCCCTCTGCTCAACCGACAGTCGATGGCGTGAATCAACCTCAGGCACATGTCGTCTATCAACCGCAGCAAAATGATCTCACCTCTGTCCCCTTCTATAGTGTATGGCTACCGGACACTAACGCTCATGCTACTCCCAACGTCGATGGCTTAGGCGGTGTCGAGCCATACTCAGGTGGTGAGTCGCTACACGTCGGAGATGTGACAGGTTTGGTCATTCAAAATACTGGTTCTGTTTCGTTAAGTTCAAAGTCTCGGTCTCTGTTTCTAAATCAAGTATTGCATGTTCCTCAATTGTGTGCGTCTCTTCTTTCTGTACACAAAATTACCCAAGATAATGACGTCTTTTTTGAGTTTCACCCTACTTATTTTGTTGTGAAAGACCGTACCACTCAGCAAACTCTGCTTAGGGGTCCTAGCACGCGGGGGATGTACTCGTTGAATCTGTCCAAACCCGCTGCATTCCTGTCCGCCAAAGCATCTCCAGATATATGGCATGAACGTCTTGGGCACCCACACTCCCGTGTGTTAAAACAAGTCTTATCTTCCTAGATAATGACATCAGTTACTTCCTCACTCACCATATCTTCTACTTGCTGGGATGAGTTGACGTCGAAGGATAACTGGAACATTTTCCTCACGGGATGTCTCGGCTAGAGACTCAGCCTCTAGAACAGTTTCCAACTCCTTAGCTGTTCAAGGCCTCTTGGTTGAACTTTGAATGGAGGGCTCGGTTTCAACAACCTCTCAAGCTGCATCCATTTTGATCTGTTTCCCCCTAAGTCGGTGACGTCTCGTCCACCACTTCTCGTACCGTCTCGGTTGGCTGCGATGACTTGGTTGGTTTACTCTTCGGCTTCTTGGACTTAGGCACCTTAGGAACTTTGGATTTTGGCTTCGTGGGAGCTTCGATTGTCAACATCTTCTTGGCTTTTGACAGTTTTGTTGTCTCAGCCTGGGGAACATATGCAAAGTATCCCCATGGCTGTGCTTTTCCAAGTACCCATCAATGCCGGTAGCTGCGACCTCATCTCTGTCGTCTCCGACTTGACACCGCCGCACGGAGAAAGCTGGCGATGGCCAATGGACTCTAGAGAACAATCTCCGAAATGTATCTCCTCACGTATTTCCTCCGGTTCGAAACTTTAGTGACCTTCGAAATGGTCATCCCCAGCGTGTACGAAAAAGGTGATGGCACTGTCGTGAGAGACAGAGAAATGAGATCGAGGTGTGGTTGGTGGTTCATGTGCAGTTATTTGGTCCGTTGTATGCATTGTAGGGGTGAGAGGTTTCGCTTGTTGCAGTGTAGTGTGGTATAACACCCCCGATTTTAAGCACAAACAAGATAATTAAAGCTTAACGAATACGGTAAACTAATCATTAAGAGTTTAAAACGCGGAAGCTAAACTTTCAAAACCGGGAAGTGTCATGCCACATCTAACTACAAGCTAGATGCACACACTAGAAAACCAAATACTAAACATCAACATCCAACCATAAAACATTAGTTTGCAAGTCTACGGCTCGCAGGCCACAAGTCTAAGCTAAGGATAAAAGGGAGCTACGCTAACTAAATCTCCATCTACCGCGCTCAAACCATCTATTCTGTACCTGAAAAACATAAGGGTAGCACCCGTTAGCGAATAATGCTAAGTAACCCACCACTACTCGTTGAGTACGGTATAGGTATAGATATAAGAAAACCATTTGAGACTTGGAATACATAATATAGTTCTTTTAAACGAGGAATAGAAACATCATAGAACTCATTGGAATCACTCTCAAACGAAGACCAATACCAACACTTACTCAATAGATCAATAGGAATGACAGAATCAACATATAATCGACACAGTAAGGTAACAATAACATTCATAGGATAACATCAAACATGCTCATAAGCCAATAAAGTCAAGGATCACAACCAATGACATGTTCCAACCTTATGCCTGGTTCCAACCTTGTATCACCTAGTCCAACCTTATTTCAGTTCGAACCTGTACCTCCAAGTGCTACCCTGTACACCGAGTCCAACCTTATCCCTCCTGGAGCCATTTACTCCCCGCCTGCTTGTCGCCATTTTTTCATAGACATTCGTAATGTCGGTAAATAGAATAGTACTAATCACGTGATAGTCTATCTCCTTTCATTTGCACCGTAGTGCATTACCACCAATCTCGTAACAATCACATAGTCATTGACATAAAGGATTGAGGATCATCAATAGCCCAATCAAGATCAATCAATAGAGTACAACATATGTACTAGATAACAACGAGGGATTCAATCGTAAAGCTTCAATGAAAGACATGAAACGAACAATCACATACTAGGCTTTAATACAAAGATTACATTGATTGATGAATACAAGCTACCAATTATTATTAAGAACGAATGAACAAGCACATACTAGTACCAACAACATCGTAACTAGCATGCAAATCAATAGGATAATCAATAATGGTTCAAACGAACATCAAGACTTCACATTAATCCAACGAATCACAAAGTTGGACCTTTAATCACGATTCAAGACTCATAATCCTATCGTGGATACTTAAGACACCGTTCTAGATGTACGAAACATCAAATGAGACACACAATTGCACAACGATTCAACAAAATGGAGGCCAAAGCATCACGTACTAGTGGCGGAACGGTGGGTGGACAACCTCCCGCAACTCCCCCTTCAAGGTACTAGCGGGTGGACCTCCACCCGCGGCACCCCCCGCCGGTAACACAACCACCACCCGCGGGTGGAACGGCGGGCAGACAGCCACCAGCTGTTCCGCCCGCGGGTACATCCTATACCCTCAATAATTCCCTTCGGGGAAAAACATCAACAAAGCCAAGTCCAAGTCCAAAACACCCAAAATCTCACATTCAACAAGAAAGGGACTTGAACACATGAATAACCCAAAGAATAGCATTTATGAACCCTAGATACAAGCTCTAAACATGCATAAACACAAGATTATGCATCAAATCACTCAAGAACATCAAGAATCATCATAGCAAGTATAAAATAGGTTTTGTAGAGCATGGGTTACCTCTTGTAGCCTAAATACTCCTCCTTCAACCCCCTAGACCTCCTCTTGGAGCTCTTCCTCAACAAAGTCTTCCCAATACAAACCAAAACGACACAAACAACCAAAACTTATATATAGATAAGGAAAAACCAACTAAAAATACTATCTAAGCTCAAGTCTTACCCCTCCTAGGGTCTTGGTGGATGAAAGTTGGAATCTTGGAGGATTTCTTGCATGGTTGAGGGAAGATTTTGGTTTAGCATGGAGAAGAAGCTAAACCTCTAGAGAGAAGGTAGAGAGTTGTGTATTTCTTTCCAATTGTGGAAAATGCAAGGTAGTCTTGTTAGGGTAAGACTTGGATACCAAGTAAGGTGGAAAGGACTAGAATGTCCTCCCTTATTCTCCAAAAAGGTTAGGAAGACATTAAAAGGTTAGGTACAAGGCATAAAGCTCAATGTCTTTCTATTTGACAAACTCAATTGACCAAGGAACTTGGTCAATTTAGATCTTCCTACTATTAATTAAGAATTTAAGAAGGGATTTTGCCAAGCAAGCTTAGAATGAATTAAATAGTTAATTCTGTTTAAGGGGGTAGATTTTCGGGGTGTCACATGTGGTTTGTGTTTCTTATGCATGATGTGTGCATTTGTTTGGTGTGTTGTGTACATTATACGGAAAAAGGGAATTAGAAGCTATATGCATATATCTATTTTTTTTAAAATAATGATAATATACATGTGCTCGAACTTTTGTTGCTGTCCATGGTATGCTATTTTTGTCATTGTCATGCAGTGCATACCACGTATCCTAGATGTGCACACGGTGTAATGGGTATGTGCGCTTGTATCGTACTAAGTGCACATAAGAGTCTACATAAGTGCACCCACTCAATTTGATTAGTGCTCATGATATAGAATAAAAAAGGGGCAATGCACACATATGACTAAAGCAAAATCTCCGGCAAAACATATATATACTTTTCGAACTAAAAATGTGCACACACTCACACCCAGAGATGCACAAATGCATAATTATTAATATTTTTAAACACTTCCATAGTTACAAATTAAAAAACGCAAGTGCACACATGTAATGGTGTGCAGTCGTTCGAGTATATATAAGTGCACATGATAGAGCACAAAAGTGCACACAACGCATTGTCAAGTGTACATACGGAACTAATCAAATTCAGCTGTTGAAATAACTATTGATGAAAAAATTACCAAAATAAATAATTACATAAATAATACAAGAATAATAAATAGAAGTAGGAAATCATATCCTACCATAAATATATTCTTAAAATCATGCATACCATCCTAATCAAATAATTGCTTCATTTAAATTGCTATTTAAATTCTGTGTTTTCCCTTATTAATTGCTTCCCTATTAATTAAGATGACAACTGAATAAATTGTATTGAATAAACTTGATTACAAAGATACATTCATATTTAATCGAGAAGGAACTAGGCACCATGTCTGATTCTGTAGAAGAGCGTTGAACTCTTGATCCATTGCCTCACGTCACTCGGGATACTTAACTGCCTGTGTATAACAAGTGGGCTCAGTAGGACAAACCAGTGCAGTTAGGACCGCCGGAGGAGCACGGGACCAACCCCTAGTGGTCATGGCATGAGTCCGTGTGGTTGACTTTATAGATCGGCCACGTGGACGGCCACGTGCTCGTGTAGTACCTACCACAAGAGCAGTTGAAACTTGTTGTACAGAGTCCACATGTACAGTTGACGTGTCATGACATGGCTGTAAAACATATTAAGCCCAATGATGAGCCTGTGGAACTAGAGGTGCCTGCAAAACAGTCTTAGTACCAAAGGGAAAAATTGCCTCTTCAAACTGTACATGCCTGCAAATATATATCTTATTAGTCTGTAAGTCCATGCACCTATACCCCCAAAAAGAATCAGAATAACTTAAGAAGACACAAGGAGAGGATCTGTAGGACATTTTATGACGATTATAAAGTCTCAGGTGATGATAGCATAGACAACCAAAGACACGAAAAAAAATAATAAGACGGAGGAAATTTATGCAGCATAAGTTGATGACTGAAATTATTCAAGACACTGGATGGCATCTTGTTTATCAAATAAACACCAGTTTCAAAGGAAAAATCACAAAACCTAGATGTAATAGAGGCATGAGCCAAGAGAGTTAATCAAATTTCAACAATATTGCCTTGATATTGTCTAGAAATTCGAGACCACCAAGCCAACTATGTTGTCCTCTAAATTGGATTGGAAATAATAATTATCGTGAACCCTAGTTAACTAACACCAGATGAGAATTGAATGAATTGTATTGAAAAACGTATTACAAAGATACAAGATACATGAATATATATAGTAAGGGAATCACAAGGAGACTAGGATAGGGAGTCATAATCTAACTCAAATACATAGAGTCCTAATAATTAATATATATATTTTCAAAATCATCTCATCCATCCAAATCTAAAATTCAATGGCTACGATTTGTCCTCACGTTCCCATGTGAAGCGCGCCCGCACACACACACACACACACACATATAGAACAGTGGGGTTTACCTAGTATACACCCTTAAATAGTGACTGCAAGTTTCTATCATTACTTAAAAATAAAGTGTTATATACATACTGTACAAAATAAATTGTAAAACATACCTCGTAAATTATTTTGATCATAACTTAAAATATATAAAATGACTAACATTTAATTTTAACTTTTTATAAAAAGAAATTTTTACAATGTGCTATTGATACAAAGAAAGAGAAATTATTATAAACTATATTTGTTAAGGATCTTGATGATGCTAATATTGTGTAGAGAAGTATTTTAGAATTCTCAAAATTTTTGTTGTAATTGTCTGTTTAATAATTCAAATTGTAAAGGCAAAATAGGAATTAGTATTGATTGGGCCATGCGACCCCGTGCCTATTTTATTGGGAAAGTATTGGTCTAACTATCTAAACGGGGTGTTTATTTTTCTATTTTATTGAAAAAGTCTTGGTCCAATTGTCCAAGCGGGGTGTCCATCTTTATGGGTGAGGATGTGACTCGTATTTCAGTAATCCCTGTTAGCCCTGGATATGAGGACTCATGGTATTGGCTGAGAGACCCAAAAGGGATGTACAATGTGAAAAATGCCTATAGACAAATAATTGGTGATTATGAGCATACCCTGATGAATTTTGATAAATGGGCTACATTATGGAAGCTAAAAGTTCCCCCCAAATGGAAAGTGTTTTTATGGAGAGCTTTGTGTGATATTCTCCATACCACAAACAACTTACTTATAAAGAGAGTGGAAGTGAATCCTGCATGTCCAATGTGTGGGATAACTCATGAAGATGTTATGCATTCTCTAATATTATGTGATTATTCTAGAATGGTTTGGAATGTTTCACAATTAACCATCACAAATATTGTCATCAACTGCTTTCCAACTTGGCTCACCGGTGCAATGAATATTTTGACAGAGGAACAGAGTGGGATTATGGCGGCCGTCCTATATCAACTCTAGAGAGCCCGAAACGAGGCGGTGTGGAATGGGGCGCTGCCGAGGCCCGAGCGTACGTGGAGATGGGCAACGATTGGCATGGAAGCGTACAGAGAAGTGAACTGCTGTGCTCCACAAGCCGTGACATAGGCGGTGTTGCAAGAAGACCAGCCGAGATGCTATGTGGACGCTGGCTTCAGAGCAGCAATCGGGGAGGCGACGTATGGAGCGGTCCTTCTATCGCACGACGAGTCGTTTGTGGCGGCAACAAGCGGCAAGCTTCCGGGATGTTTCTCACCTCTTATGGCTGAGGCACTAGCTTGCAAAGAAGCACTATCTTGGCTCAAGGAACGAAATATTTTGGCTGTGGATCTTCTTACAGATTGCTCAGAGTTATGGAGTATTATTAACTCCAATACAACGAACAACTTATCCTACGTTGGGTCATTGTGGACCAATGTAGGACTACCATGTCTACTTTTACTCATTGTCTTTTACATTATATTTCGAGAACAGTTAACTTACATGCACATACTCTAGCGACGTTAGCTTTCGTCCAGGGATCACACTATGTATTGGATTCAGTCCCACCTGATGCTATTCATATGTTTATTCATTAATATATGGCTACGGCCTTTTTTCAAAAAAAAAAAAGGGATAGAAGGAAGCTTGGAACAAAATATTATAAAAGGTGTTACTAACAAGGGTATTAAACCCACAACCACCAACTTAACAACACAAACACTAACCACCCAAACCACTTAAGATCTTATATGTTAAAGGGCATGAAACTCCATTTATGCACGGGAGTGTGCTGGAAGCAAAGTAGTGGGGGGACACGTGTGTGGCCAAGAATGACGGTTGCCCGATGCCGGCCATTTGTCAACCATCTGTGAGTCCTTCAACAATATAAATAGGCACCATTCCCTTCCCTTAAAAGGAATCCCTTGGCTCACCAAACCCCTTTTGGTCCATTGGTCTGAGTATTCTCCCTTCTGCTGGTATATTAGGATTCGACTCCTAGCGGTAACATTGTTATTTTTATTTTATTATTAGGGATATATCTTTTATTATTCGGGCCGCCATTTTGCGCCCTATTCCTTTCCTTAGGGCTATAGTATTTATTATTTATGTATTCTTTGGGCTGCCGTTCTGGGCCAATATCTCAGGTTTTGTATGCACTAGGCCTCGAGCAATAATACTATTATTTTCATCCCCCTGTTCCGTACCTCTATACCTTGTTTCAACAAAACCATCAAATATGCTTGTTCAAATTTTATCCAAAAAATCTTGTCTGGAAGATTCTACAAGTAGTAGGTATTTATCAAGTAGATTCATACTTCGGCAAAATTTATCTGGCAAATCCTACAACAAACAATATTATAATTGATTCTAATAGAACTTGATAGATCATCGAGTAAAAACTTCCAACGGAAGTACTTTTCGGCATATCCGTGCAATTTGTACTCAATAGAAGATCTATCAATTTGGATCATCAGCAGTACTAGCCAGTGACAAATCTTTAATTCATGTGTTGAGGTCTTTCTTCGGTATATGTCTTAACATCCCATCAATATTAGAGTCAACAAAATTGTATAAGTTAGGGAACGACAAATCCTCTCAATGCAGTAGATCCAAGGTTTACCAACTAAAGTGCATATGGAAGAGTTTAGTATGAAGATTAAAGAATGTCTTTATGAAAAAGAGCTGTTAGCACATTCCCAAGTATTGTGACAATAAGACAATTTCTGAAAAAGGTTCAAAAGCACTTTTGGCAATAAAGTAATACTTTTTTCTTAAAAGGGTAATGATTAATACCCATTAGTTAATACAATGTAGTAGAAAAGGAGAAGATTGTAACTTTTGGAGGCCTACCATCTTCGAGAGCGCCAATAGATATTTTCAAGCAAAGTTTGAATTTTGGCACTCCTCAGTCCTCACTCTATAAATAGGGATCTCCTTTAAGTTTAGAATAAATAGAGACAAAAAAAAAAAAAAAAACAAAAACAAAAGCAATCCGATCAAACTCTATACTCTATAAGTAGTCTAAGGTTCAAAGAATTATCTAGATTTTGTCCAACTGTCTTTTAAAGACAAAACCTCTCCTGTGGTTAGAAGGTTGGAGATCTTTGTTCAAGACAACTTGGTGAATGACCTTTTGAGTAACAAGAGGTAGTGACAAACATGTAGGTTTGTGAAGAAAGTCATTCAAAGGACTATAAAAAGAAATAACTAGTAAACTAGTTGATTTTGTTTGCAACTACCGTGAAGGGTTGTATTTCACTTGTATCTGTATCATACTAATGATATTCTCCTTCTTGTTAAAGGAGAAACGTGGAGTAGGGTGTTCATGAATCATCATAAAAATTATTAAATATATATAGTTCAAAATTTATAATATACAACTTGAATTATTTAATTAGAAAAACTAGATTTAAGCAATGAGTACCAATATAATCAATAATATAATTTTTGTACATTATATTCTTAAATAAAAAGGTTGGAAAGGTTATATACTTTCATGTTATTCCACATACATTAAAAATGAGGCTACTCCGTAGAGTTAATTATGAGTAGGAAGCTGAGTTGTAAAACATTTATTATGTGGAAGTAGTTTTCATGCAAGGGTGAAAAGGGACAAGTCGACAATGGACAGCGCGAGGAGCATTTTATTTCTGCCGCAGCAACGTGACAATTACTGAAACAAAATCTCTACCAAATCAATTCTATGACTTAGGGGATATATAGGCCGGGGATAGAATATATATATGTATGTATGTATCAGCATTGCTAGCTTATAAATTCAAAGATTTAAATTAAAAGGGGGTGAAGAATATCTTTTATGCTAGCTCTCAGTTATGCCGTATTAGTTATTATTTTTATTTATAGTCATTTAGTGTGTAAACATTTCGTTGTAATTATTGTTTAAAGTTATCAATTTAATCTACATCACTGCACCTAATGACATATGTTAATTCCATCTCGCATGAAAAAATTAATATGATTAGTACTTTGGCTCTTAATTGGGACGGTCCAGTGCAAATAAGGATTAGTCTGAATATAGTATGAAGTTAAAAGTGTCTTTTATAAGTATGACTTACTCAGGACTTCTCACGTTTGAATCCCATTGAAAACATATATGAAAAAAGGTCTAAGGATGAAGACTAGGATCAAACCGGTGGGCTAATTGCGCGACTCGCGATTTACCTATGCAGTGGCTCTATGGGTGGAGTCCTGTAGGCTTAGGATTAGTTCAACGAAGTTGGGATCACCTAATTTTTTTTCCAAATATGTCCATACTATATGTTGGAAAAATTAGCTTAAAGTGATCATTTTGTGCTATAATTTTTTAGTAGAGTCCGCTTTCGATTAGATCGGGTTTAAGAAGACTTGAGTTTTCCTATTTGAGAAGTTTAATTTAATATATTATACTCACAAAATTGATAATGGATGAATGAGAAATTGATTATCAAACCATAATCCATTTGAGTTGAGAAAGTTTGAAAGGAATCTTTGTCACACATTGCAAAAAGGATATAAGTTTGTACTAGTATATATACAATTCTGTTTTTGATGGAATTTGGATTATTTATACTTCATCTCATTCATTTCTATAATACAATATCTATTTTTATTAATACGATTCTTTTGGTATTTAACACTCGTAAGCTTCTTTAGCATCTAATTTCACCAAGAACTTCTAAATTCAATCAATTAATTTAACAACTTTCAACTCAACTCTCAATTCCTAGTTATTAGCTTTTCAGCTATCAACTATTTTTCAACTTAGCATGTCATATATACCAAATACTTGTCAAGTTGCAAACAACCAATTTGAAGTAAAATTTGTAATTGTACTTTTCACCTAAAAGGTACTGTTTCCGTCCCATTTTATGTGTCTGATTCGATTTAACTAGACTTGACTGAAGTTATTTTTAATTTAATTTTTCATAATATCAAGTTTAGAATTAATATACAAAATTTATATATTTAGAAACTAAACTGAAAGTACTATTAAAAACAAAAAATCAAATTTAAAAATAAATAAAAAATACTAAAAAAATAAATAAAAAAGAAAGAGTTGGATTAACCAATGAATGGTAAGTATGACATATAAAAGGAGACAGATGGAGTAATACTCTTTTGAAGTAACAACTTTTAATGTAAAAACTATCACTTTTAAGCTAAAAGGTAATACTTTTTAAAACTAAATTCATTTTTAATTTTTTCTTTTATGACTCAAACCTATTTTTTATATTCATGAGATGGTTTTACACTTCTTTTTTTTTTTTTTTTTTTTTTTTTTTTTTGTATTATTCAACAATTTTTTCTGAAATAAAATATAATAATAACTAGAATATATACTAGATATATAGAGGTTGATATATACTATATTCAATTGTGAAAATTTGACTTTGAAAATTTTTTTTCCTCAAATTTTCTTGGGCATAATATATATAAACATGTGAACCACTCATTTATTCAAAACTAATTTAATATGATAGTTTACCAATTATGAATATTGTACCATGTGTTAAATTCGCTAAATTTTAATTATGTTAATTTAAAAAAATGTTAGTAAACAATATTTTTTTTAAAAAGGAAGTTCAAGTAATTGAGGATAATAATCTATCAATGATAGTCTCATAGAAGCTATTCAAACAATAATTTTCCTAGTAGTAAAGTTGTAAACTTTTGGTCATATTACAATTTACAAAGCCTTATGAATGCATGGCCTAGCTATATATATATATATATATATATATATATATATATATATATATATATATATATATTAGAATGGAACAAGGCTACTTACCACATATTTTTTTTTTTTAATACTAAATTGTATCTCAAATGATATGGTGTAGTTTCATATTAATAACTCATAGTGCCAATGCAAGATGATTCAACTGGGAATGAATTGAAGATTTAAAAAATAATTTGTACTCTAATGTTATAGGTTCAACTTTCTCTTACAGTCAATTGTCCTATATACGTAAATTAAGATTGAAGAACCCAACTTTGATAGAAAAATTTCTTAATGCTCAATCCTTAAAAGCTATAGTTAGTAGATAATACACAACTTTATTATTTTATTATACTTCCATAGTAGCCAACTCTATGTCTCAATGACAAGATGTTAGTTGGACATGCATAGCCCTAGCTCCAAACCAACGCCCAACAGATTCATGACTCATTGTCTAATCCGATCCCTTGATGGTAACTTGTACCAGAGTAATTTTAACTGAACCTATATTTATTATCAATTTTCTCTTACAGTCAATTATCTTATATACGTAGGTTAGGATGAGGAATTTGGCCTTAACAAAAAAATTCCTTAATGCTCAATTCCTAAAAACTATAGCTAGTAGAGGATACATAACCCTTGCTTCAAGCCATCGCCCAACATATTCATGATCCAATGTCTAATCCCTTGATGGTAACTAATACTATTGTAATTTTTAACTGAACTTATACTTACAATCTTACCCTACTATTAACGTCTTATTTAGTAAGTTTAGATGAACTTTCTCCTCACCAATCAACTCGTATTGCTATTAATTAATGTACGAACAATCAACAATATAACATTTAGTACACACCACACAATTTGAGATAAGATCTTAATGCATGTAATTAAACAAATTGAAAGAATCAATGTAACATACATTATTCCTTAAAATATTGTTTGCCATGGTATTGGCACAGCACATGAGGGTGGCGGTCAAAAGATATATACAAGCCAATTAAGTGATAGTTGCCAAATGAATGCACCTTTGAGTTCTTAGTGAATAATTAAATATCCAAATTAAAGAACAAAAACGCCAGAAGTGTTAGAAACTCAAAGCTTGTCCTAGTTCATGTACACAAATATTCTGTCCAATGAACGTGTTTAACGCTGACTTATTAGTTTCATCAAAACATTATATTTTTTTCATCAAATCTTAATGTCGGTTAGTCCGTTTTTGAGTGGACAAACCGCACAAAATCTACGGAAACTTAAGATTAATAAGATGTTACCAGCACAACAATCTTAACTACAAGCTGTATGTGTTGTTAGATTGTTTGTAAGAGAGTACAACGGAATAGTGCTTCTTTAATTTATTTGCGTTTATATATATATATATATATATATATATATATATATATATATATATTAGGTTCAATGAGAACCTTTGTTAACATGTGAATCAGTGTATCATTGTGCACCGTTGATCTTGCTCAATCTTGTGGTTTATAATGATTTTAACCTGGTAAATATACATCAGTGCCGCACCACCTCACTACACCAGTGTACGTAGAATTGCACCATATGCACCACTGGCCCATTGCACCACTCCTTAGATCTCGGCCGTCCAATCTCACATCTCAACGGTGCATAGGAGTTCACAGGTTCATACCTAAGCCGTGGTTCAAACTTGAACCGGACCCTATATATATATATATATATATATATATATATATATATATATATATATATATATATATAATGTGCAGTTTGGATCCTTAGCTATGTAGTTCTAGTTGGGTGAGTTATATATGCCTAGAGCATGGATCTAGATTTTTGGTAATATTCATATGGTTGAATTAATATATAAATTAAAATTTTATTTTAAATGCTATTGGCTCAGTATCTGTTCATACCTAACGCCTCCATTAAGGCTCAAACTCATATCCTTCCAAATGAAAGTTCAACCCGAGTACCATTAGACCAGCCACATAGTCTTGATTTTATTTTAAATTATGAGTTTGGATAATTGTTGGTTTATTTTTTATTTTTATTTTTATTTTTTTTTGGGTACTTTATTAGATATGCCATAATATCTCATAGATTTTTTTTTTTTTTTTGGAAAATATCTCATAGTTAATTATATTGAATTCTCATTAATTCAAAGTTATTATCAGATCTTATATATATTATTAGGACTCTATTATCATTAGTATTCGTTATATATTATTATTAGTATTCGTCTTGTAATAGGTTTACTATTCACTACTAGATATACTCTTGTACAGACTCATTCATCATTATTCAGATATATCGTATCCTCATCTGGTATCAGTAGGTTTTTTTTTCCTCTCTCTCCTTGGCGTAACTCGAATCTGATGACGGCTCTGTTGGTAGTTCCGAACGGACTGTTTTCTAGGCCACGCTTGTTGCACCGCTGCAGTCGGTGTGTCCTTCTCCACGGCGCATCACTTCGTCTCCATCAAGTTAACCTCCCGCAACTTTCTGTTTTGGCGTACTCAGCTTCTTCCGTTCCTGGATGGCCAAGGGTTGTTGGGTTTTGTCGATGGTACTTCATTATGTCTGCCGATGACTCTTCTTGCCGTGCTGCCCGCCGAGGGGGCTGTTGCTGCCGTGCCTCCGTCGACTTCGTCTTCCGCTGCTCGGAGTGCATGGCTCTGTCAAGATAAGGTCGTGCTATCCTTGCTGATCTCGTCCTTGTCCGACGAGATGATGCACCTCGTCATCGGTAAGTCCACTTTTCGACATCTGTGGTTGGCGATCGAACAGGTGCTTGGTTCGACGACACGGGCTCGTGCTCTCCGGTTGGTACGCGAGTTACAGGGATTGTGGCAAGGGGATGCTTCTATCCCAGACTATCTTGGCCGGGCACAGGTGCTTATCGAGGATTTGGCACTTGCCGGCCGTCCGGTGACGTTGGAGGATCAGAATATGTATATATTCCGTGGCTTGCGGTCCGAATATCGCCCTTTGGTGGCGTCGTTGACAAGGGGTGCTCTGGTGTCTCTGCCCGACCTATCTGATTTTCTTGTTTCGCAGGCTTTTATCTGTGCCGATGAAGCTGGTGATGTTGCTGCTGCTCCGCTCGCCATGGCGGCTCAGCGAGGTGGAGGCCGCTTGGGCGGGCAGCAGCGTGGAGGCGGCAACCGCGGCCGTGGTCGTGGCAAAGGGCGTGGCTGTGGTCGAGGTGGTGTCGGCGCTGTCCAGTGTCAGATCTGCTCCGGCGAGGGCCATTCGGCCGCTTCGTGCTTTCGCTGGTACGATGGAGCTTCGGGGCCGAGAGCGCACATTGCGTATCCCGTGGACGATGCAGCTTCGGTTGGCACTCAACAATGGTTTCCCGACACTGGTGCGTCGAACCATGCCACCCCGGATCCATCTTTGATGTCCTCGGCGGTCTCCTATACCGGTCCGGATCAGCTTCGTGTTGGTGACGGTAAGTGTTTACCTATTGTTGATACTGGTTTGTCTTTGGTAGCCTCTTTTAAAACACTGTTTCGGTTGTCTGATGTTCTTTATGTTCTTGGGCTTTCTGCGTCTTTATTATCTGTACAACGGTTTGCACGTTATAATAATGTCTTTTTTGAATTTCACCCTGGTTGTTTCTTTGTGAAGGATCGTTCAACCAGGAAAGTTCTATATAGAGGGCAGGCTTCGGGGGGTCTCTATTCTTGGCCGATTTCTCGTTCGAGTCCCGCTGCGTTAGTGGCCTCTCGTGTCTCCTCTGAAGTTTGGCATGGTCGGCTGGGTCACTTGCATCCTCGTGTCTTGCGGCAGATTTTGAATTCGTGTCTTGAGGGGGAGTATTAGGACTCTATTATCATTAGTATTCGTTATCTATTATTATTATTAGTATTCGTCTTGTAATAGGTTTACACTACTAGATATACTCTTGTACAGACTCATTCATCATTATTCAGATATATCGTATCCTCATCTATATGAAGGAACTTTCTAAATGTTGGTTGTTCATACAATTTGTAAAGTTCAGATCAATTTTCATTTGGTTGAAAGATAAATAGATTATATTATCGGGATTATAAGATTGATCCATTTAAATTCATTTGGTTAGACAGATAAATTGATTATCGGGATTTTAAGATTGATCCATTTAAATTCATTTGGTTGAAAGATAAATAGATTATCGAGATTGTGAGATTGATCCATTTAAATTCATTAGTGGTAGGAGAATCACTAATAATGATTGTCAAAATAATACACCTTGTTAGTCCTGAAAAGGAGTCACTTTATAGCTAGACTAGATAGAGTATAATTCTCGTGCTTGCTGAATTATTTCTCCTATATATGTGGTTGTTAGTTGGACGGTTACATAGGAATAATGTTTACCTAATGCACACTCTCGAGTAATGGTAGTGGGTTTCTCTTGAAAAAAAACCTATACCATTATTCTAGCATTATATGTAAGCATATAAATCACGTGACAAGATCTTTATTTAAGTACTAAGTACTAACCTCCAGCTATAGCTTCCGATTGATGATGATTGAGTAGTCACGGGACTGTTGTGGCAGAGTAACAATATATGTTTCTCTCACTTTCTCAACCCTCTCTGGATGGTGTATGAGGAATGAATCTTAAGCAGTGAGAAGACTAGAGGGCTTTTTATATAATAACCATATGCCATCAATATGGTAACTGAATCACTTCCTAATTATACTTCTTATCTTTACAATCAAGCATTACCTTAATTATCAGAAGTATGTATGGAAGAGTTGCACCACATAACAAATTACTTTTAATTTTTTTTGTCTAAAAATTACCTTTAATTATTATAACTTTGACTTAATATTATAATAATGTAATTGAGAAAACTTTACATTATAAATCTCCATTATTCCCATTACTTCACCATTATTCTACCATGAAAGCTCATAATTCTTCATTTGTCTCACCATGAATAGCCATAAACCCACCACGAATACAACATCCTCCCTCATTATAAACAACCAAGGATATATAAAGGTGACCAAACTTAATTAACCTTGGGAATAAAATTTTTACAAGTTCTTTACATTCTATCATAAACTCTGATCTTGCTACGAATTATTCTTAGCCAAGCATTACAATGTACATATATATTGACACACCCAAAAATATAGTAAAATTTGATTCGACTAAACTAAAAAAACACACTTAACATCCATCACTTTGATTTTTTTTTTTTAAAATATTAAAACTCTATAGTGTCTTGTTTACTTTTTTTTTTTTTTTTTAAATATAATTTATTTTATATTTTCCCTGCAAAAATGCACAAGTAAAATTATAAACATTGTCCGTTTGTTGAATATAATTAGTTTCTTCAGTATATATGTGATAAGATTTGAAACAGATAAGATAAAACAATTAAAATACCATTTTTTAAAATTATCCTCCAATTACTTAAACCTTTGTTGAAGAATCAATGGAAGAGATAAATTGCAAATCGTCCAAACAACCTCCTAGTTGAGAAATCCCTGTGGTTGACACTTTTGCCAACTTGAGAAATCAAAAATGCCCAAATTCTAATCTGAAGAGCTCTAACTCAAAATGTTGGTGCGAGTCAAATCCTTAATTATCCAACTATTAAAGTGTTGACTTTAAGTCATGTGGTGACCACTTGAAATTAGAGGTGTAAACGAACCGAGCTCGAGCTTGAGTTGGCTCAAGCTCAAGTTAGATAAACAATAGGTAGGCTCGAGCTCGGCTCGGTTATGAAACGAGCTGGCTCGAGTTCGCCTCGAGCTCGAAGTTGACCGAGCGGCTCGACTATAAATTATATATATATATATATATATATATATATATATATATATATATATATATAGCTCGCGAATGACTCGACGAGCTACGAACCTAAAACATTTAAGCTCAAATTCTGCTCGATTACGAAACGAGCCGGTTCAAGTTCGATCAGTCGGAACTCAAAATTAACTGAGCTCAAATCGAGTTTTGACCGAACGACTCGAGAAGTGCTCGGGTTATTTACAGTACTACTTCACTACTTGAAATAGTCCCACCAATTTAATCATAGTGAGTCCTGTGAGATAAACCCAATATATGTAAAAAGAGAGGATGAGTGCGAAACTAGTAGTTGCAGATATGTTCCCCTTTGGGGGAATACTTTTTGATTTTCTTTTCAAATGGTATAGGGGAGTGGACCCAAGAAGTGCATGGGATAAGCACAATAATGGAGTTTGGGAATATACAACAAATAATTTGACATGACCAGACGCTGCTTTTGTACTTTTTTGCACCTGTGAGGTACCCTTAACCGTCTACATGTTTTGGGTGTGGGCTAAATTTTTAAATAATCATTCCTAAAATAAATTAGTGTTTTATCAGTCAAACGTTAGAATTATTCATTTCACGGACAACACCTCTGCATGCACAACTGCATTGTCTGATCAATGGTAGCCTACCTGATATGCCCATATATATATATATATATGCCTTAGCTTTTTCAATTCACTTTAATTAAGGTTACCGACTCCCCGCTGTCGACTAGTAAAATCCGTTTCACTAGGTAACTAGTTCACGATTAAGGTGCACGTCCCTTATTATTTAGACATGGTTATTATAATCGTCTAGAAATATTTCAAACTCCCTCAACCATACACCCCGTCGATTCAGGTTTTTGGGATTTGGTCGAGACCACATCTCCGATTTATTCTCATGATTTGTTACCTATAAATTGAGGTAATTAATGTGTTCAAGACAAAGATTAGATATATTGCAATGTATTTAGATCAGACTAAAGTGTCTGGGTTGAGTTTTGGTCACTCATTTGGGCTAATTAATTTGGATCCCTTATCCTTAGTTTATCCATCATAGGTCTACCACTTTCTGCAATCATATAGTCTACACAAACTGTATAGATCATATTTTGTATACTATAAAATAATGTACATTTAGTACACAAATAATGTACTTTGTTTCCAGTAAAAATAATTTATTTAAATACTAAATGTACATTATTTTATATAATGTACTTTTAATACATTAAAAATGTACTTTCTTTTATAGTCCATACAACACCATGTGAACCATGGTCCATACAATAATTTGCCCACTTTCTGAGCCATAGTGTGAAGATTTAAAGTAGTCAATATCGCCTAATTCTGCCAAGTGTGCGTTGATGATGCCTGATAACTTCGGTTTAACGACGGACGGTACAATTTGGTGAGAGTCTGAGAGAGCTTTGTTTAATTTGTAATAAGTAATAACAAAAACTAGTTCTATTTTTTTTTTTTTTTTTTTTTTGAAAACAACAAAAACTAGTTCTATTATTCATGCCTTGACCTATAATAACAGAACCTTTTTTTTTTCACCATCTCATAAAAAGACTTATTTTGAAATTTAAAATTGCTGCCCTTTTTGGAGGGATTTAAATAATAGTAATAATAATAATATAATAATAATAATAATAATAATAATAATAATATATGCTATATATGATAATTTAATTTATAGTAATAATTTAGACTAAAAATAATAGTAATGATTAATAATACTAGCTAACTTTGTGCATGAATTATGCTCAAAATAATGACAATAATTTATGCTCAAATTTAAGAATAATTCATTCTTAAAATATCGGAAAATAGTTGAAATTTTAGTGATAAATGAATTATGCTCAAAATAATGGTAACGATTCACACCTATAATGATTTATACTTAAAATAATGATAATGACTTATGCTCATAATATACTAATGATTTACACTTAAAATACCCCCCAAAAAAGAAGCTAAAATTATAGTAATAAATGAATTATACTCAACCAAGTGACTTGTAGTCCATTGGTATCTAATTGCTCCCCTAAGTGGGAGGTGTAAGGTTCAAACCTCACATTTGTGGTAAATAATTTGTGGTAAATAATGTGTATATAGGGTATCCCCTTCCTTATTAAAAAAAAAAAAAAAAGAATTATACTCAAAATAATAATGTTAAAAATTCATAGTTGTAATGATTTATATTCAAAATATAGTTTGACTTTACCAAATTTAAAGCATTGTTAAATTTTGTGTCACTTTACGATAGCTGTAATAATTTTATTGTACCAAATTTAACAATGCAATAATTTTTGAATATTAATTCAGGGACTATATATACATACCCAATTCGGGGGAGTTTTGAATCATGCTAATCCCTCTTCTCATGGTATCTTTTTACGATTTAGTGTATGTAATAGTCCAAATTCCTAATCTCATGGAGTAGCTAAGTGAGGCGTGGAAGGGATTCAAGGCCACTTGTCGCCAAATTCCTAATCACGTTCTATCCCAATGGGATGTGGTGAGTGCCTTTTACGGTGGATTGAATGATGAGTGCAAGATTATGCTAGATTTTTCCTCCAATGGAGCTTTCTTGAAGTTGGATCCGACTGATGCCAAATAATATAATACATTGATATAACACTAGGGAGTCTTTGAGGTAAGTACAACTGGGGATGTATGAGGTTAGCAACACCGAAGTCATGGATGCAAAGATGGAAGCTATGTTCCAACGGTTGTCCTCCAAGATGGAAGAATTGGTGTTGAAGAAGCCATCACCAAAGGCTACTACCTCCAATCCATGAATGTCCTAGGCCCTCTATTGCAATAAATATATATGGATGAGCGCATGGCGATGTAGAGTGCTCTTCATGCATGGATCAAAGTGGTGGATATCAACAAGGTATGATGGAGCAAGTAGATGCTTTGTGTAACACCCCACTTTTCTTAATCTAATTTTTCGAATATTTAACTTTAAAGATAACTAAACAAGGCAAAGATACGATTAATAATTTAAACATATCCCAAAAGCATGGTTGCAATAGGCGTTAGGCGCTAGTGGAGCAGTAGAGTAGCGCCTAGCGCCTAGACGGCCTAGGCGAGGCCTAAGCGGCCTAGGCGGCTAACTTAAAAAATAAAAAACAGTGCACGTGTGTAGGTGCATATATGTCATATTACACACACACACACACACACACACACACACACAAACATATATATATATATATATATATATATATATATATATATATATATATAAATGAAAAAAAATTAGTAAGGTCGAGTTGGCCGGGTTAACTCGGCTAACTCGACAGAAATTGACGAGTTAACTCAGCGTAATCGGCTGAGTTAGGCGCTAGGCGGGCGCCTAGGCGGCCGATCTCCTAGGCGGGAGCCTATGGGGGAAATCGCCACGGCTTAGGGGCACCTAGCGCTTAGGCGCCGATTACTCGGTGCCTAGGCGGGATTTTTGCAACCCTGCCCCAAAAGAGGTGTCACCGCCACAATCACCACACACGGTGATTACACAGACTATGATAGATTCTAACTAAAGTCAAGTTCAACAAAACACAACCAAACTTGGGGAATAACTCCCTGGTGTCCAACACCATCAAAAACATCTAACAAAGTGTTTAACTTCCAAAGTCAAACAAACACATTTGAAACAGAGTTTAGACTAACATCTAGCATCTATAAGCTACACCCTAATCTAACTCGATCGCGCTCAAGCACTAGGCTCACTTGAAAGGGGTTAACAAACAAGCAAATAGAAAACAACACGTTAGCACGAATGCTAAGTATAACGCCACTCAACCCTGTAAAGTACTATAGATATACTTTTGGAAAACATTTGGCAATCAAACTTAAATCAAATATTTCCACATACTCAAACCATAACTCATATCATGCTTAACAGTAAGTTCTATATGCTTGCAACCTTATTAACAAATAGGCATACTTTCATAAGTACTCCACTTATCATAAATCTCATGCTTTCACAAATATTTCTAAACATAACTCATACTGATAGATAAGAGATACTTAAACTTTAACAAGCAAACTCATGCTATCAAGTTGATCAATAAACAACAATACAAGTCATACTTCTCTTCAAACTTTCAAGCTAAACATGCAAGTCATGTAAACCATGTAGTAAGATGATCATGATGCTTTGAGTATAAGTATATAGATAGATATACATATACACTCGCTCTTTTGTATCAAGGAACACTTGTTCTGTGGAGGTTTCTTATTGAGTCACAATGACTCGTTTTTCTCTTCTTTCTATTGAGTCTCTTGATTCGCTTTCTTTCTTTCTTTCTTTTTTGTTTTCTTTACTCGTGGGTGAGGTAGGAACTTCACCACAATGTGAATGGACCTATCTGGGCTCGGCATCTAGCCGGCCTAATACTCGTCTCGCCCACAAAACCACTCTCTTGGTTCTTTTCTCAAACTCTGTGGAATCAGGTATCGTACTTGTCAGTTTGCACACCCCCTAACCGGGATTCCAAGCCCGGCAGGTAGTATCCAACCTAGTAACTCAGGAATATCAACCTCGTTACTTCATATCGGATCGCAATGTCCGTTGCTTTCTCAATTTTCTCCCTTTCTCTTTCCTTTCGAAAGGACATAGTCCTAACGGACCTCCAAACCTCAAACTTCTCACAATACTTATATATAGATATATCTCATGCACCTCTTTCTCATGCAACAATTTATCATATGCAAGCTCATGTACATAGTTTCTCAACAACTTCTCTTTTCTCACAAATTGGAAATCATATATCATGCAAACTTCTCAATGCAACTAGATAATGATTTTCCAAAATAGATATATAGATTTTTGATAGAAAACTTAGGCTTACTAAGAGCCAACGATGCACTGTAAATCATGAAATACTAGTCATGCTATTTTACTGTAAAATGGTCTCAACATCTCTTCAACTGTAAATCAAGGAATAAGGTACTATTTCATGCTTATAACTCAACACTTCGCAAAACTTCTTAGCAAATACTTAGCAAGTAATGATCATGCTCTTTAAGCTCAAAATACACTTCAAACTCCAGCGAATGCTCAAAATACACTTTACTGTAAACTAGGGATATCATGTACTGGACTTATCAAATTCTCACAATCTTTACCAAACTTCTCAATAAATAACAATAGATACTTAGACATGCTTTTCAGTCAAAATAATCAAATAATGATCATGCTTCTTTGCTCAAATAGTTAAGCTCAAATACTTGTATTTTTCTTCACTGTAAACCA